>NC_079164.1:100337637-100667637 GCF_947568905.1 Ostrea edulis
GCATATGGCATGTCAAACGTTGCAATATTTGATCTTTTCCATTTGTATTGTATAATTTTCCATTTGTATTCTATATTTTTTATTTGCATTGTATAATTTTTCATTTGCATTGTATAATTTTCATTTGTATTGTATATTTTTCCATTTGTATTCTATATTTTCCATTTGTATTGTATAATTTTCCATTTGTATTCTATATTTTCCATTTGCATTGTATAATTTTTCATTTGTATTGTATCCAGGGAATGTTTATTTTGATTTGTTACGAAGGATTTCATTAGTTAACGTCATTGATGTACCACATCCGTAGACGTGCTTAGCACACAAGGCCGAAGCAATGACGTTTCTTTATCGTGCCAACGCCTGTGAAGCGATACGGAATTTCTGTTTTTAAGGTCATTACGGAAAGACCCGTGATTGCTGAGTGTTTGGCAAAGGATCAATCACTGTCTTTGTTTATGTCTTAGGTTTGATGCGGCAATGACAGTAACGGTTCTCGAATTCACGACCTCTTGCCCACAAACCAAGCGATATATTACTGAGCTACCGCGATCAGGTTCATGCAGGATTAGTTATTTTTGAAAATACGTAGCTAGCTCTAATAATGGCGAATCCCCCTCCCCCTGATCATTTAAAAAAAAAAATAGAACTGTCCAGAAAAGCATGCACATTTTTATTTAGTCAGAATTCAGTAGATTCGGGGGACTTAATTCGGCCCTTGGGTCCCCACAAATTGTTAACATCGAGTTTGCCTTGTTACAACTATTCCATGGATTCATCTTAAGTTATCGTTTATCGAATTTGGTAATGCGCTCGAGATGTTGAAGAGGTAAAGTTCAGGAGCCACGTTTCGCAGGAATGTACCGTATTTGCTAAGTGTAATGGCGTACACCCCCCTCCCCCAATTAATTGATCGCTTTTATGCGTCTAATGTGATCAGCATATTCAAACTAGTCTCTTATTTAACCACTGGATGGTCTATATAATTCTCAACGAAAGGATGCAGTAAACTGCTGGATGTCTGGGGACTGTCTTAAGATCCCTAATGAGTCCAGTGCAAAGCCTTGGCGGAGGGGGTGGGGGCTTACAGGGGGAGGGCGAAGTCAGTGGCGGATTTAAGAAGGGCGCACCCCCCCCCCCCCCAATTTTTTAATTTAAGGTAAATCTTGTTTAGAAAAATGTATTAAAAGATGAAAGAAGCAATAATTTCTTCTATTCCTGGAGAAATAAATGACAAAATCTTTTGATTTCTTGAATTACTTTATTGAGAGAACTTAATTTTTCCAGAAACCCTTAAAATTTGCGTCATTTTACTAATTTTACTTTATCAATAATGACATATTTCAAGCCCTATAAAATCTGTAAAATCCAGGAGCTTTCGGGGGTTTCGCCTCCTGGACCCACTGGGGGCCGCCTCAAGGCGCTCCCCAGACCCCCTGCCTCATAAAGACTTTAGTGGCGCCCCCGTAACCGCAATTCCTGGATCTGCCCCTGGAAGTCCTCTGGAACAAGTGCGTTTTGACAAAATAAAACGTACATGCATGCTTTTTTCGACATCTATATATAAAATATCATATTTGTGAAGGAAGGGGGGGGGGGTCTCCCGGCGCAAGATTCCACATTACTAGCTACATGTATGTTCAACTAGTCCTTATATGGAACCGATCGCGGTAGTTCAGTAATATACCCTTTGGTTTGTAACCGTGAGGTCGCAAGTTCGAGTTCTACTCGTGTCATGGCTGCATCAAACCAGTTAATACTTTCCCATACGCATTGCTATCTAAAAAAGAGAATCACAGATCTTTCGGATAATGTGACCTTAAAAGCAGACATCCCGCGTTGCGACAGGCGTTGACACGTTAAAAAAACCCACTGCTACGCCACTGTGCGCGTACATGTAGCATAGTAAGTCTATTTGTGGTACGTCACGGCTAAATATAAGTGGGACCTAAACTAATGAAATCCTTCGTAACAAATAAAAATAAACAATCCCTCGGATGCAATACAAATGAAAGATATTGCAAATGGAAATTATACAATGCAAACGACAAAAATATATAATACAAATGGAAAATATGGAATACAAATGGAAAATTATACAATACAAATGGAAAATATAGAATACAAATGGAAAAATATACAATACAAATGGAAATTATACGATGCAAATGAAAAATTATACAATGCAAATGGAAAATATAGAATACAAATGGAAAATTATACAATACAAATGGAAAAGATCAAATATTGCAACGTTTGACATGCCATACCTGCATATGAGTTTGGTTATACATGTAATTTTAGAGCTCTATGTTGCGTTATTTCTAGATAGAAAATCCATGATGACAATAATTTAGGTGAGACCCAAGAAAACCGGGGGTCATGTGCCATATTCCTTCTTCCTCGTATTAAATATATAAAAGATACATGTATATATAATAGCCGCCCACTCATCCAAATATACACAGTTTGCATAAAGTGACCTAAAACAAATAGGGGTGCCGGCAGAGGACAACATGTTCCCAATCCTTTGATTTATTCAATAAAGTATGTTCGAAACAATAACCACAGTTGACATGCAATCCTCTCAGAATGCTTGTTTATCGGAATTAAAACTGCTGAATGATTGAGTGTCTTTTGCTAAAATTCAAATAGCTATTTAAATCTACATCTACTTTCGGTTTCAATTCCTGTACGTGATAAAAGGTGCAGTATGCACTATTACAGGATACACATTAACTGATTTCCTGCTGGGTTGTACAATTCCTGATATTTTCCCGTGTGTCCGCTTCATTCCTTACACCAGAGAATATTCCTAACGAAGTAAGTTTGACTCCATGTTTCATCTTTTATGTTTGTACCTAGACTTTCATCTTGAAAATCAATATATTCATGATGAGAATCGAATTTTGTGTTAATCTGACACCTAGTTGTGAATTTGACATTTCTTGAATCAGTCGGAGGACGTTGAGTAACTCAATGAAAAAGTCAGAGGTAGAATGCACTCACTAACGGTTTTAAAGGGGCGTGACCACGATCTTGGTTTAAAAAGAACACGTTATAATATGATAGTATTTGATACGTGTAAAACATGGCAACAAACCTAAATTTTGAAGAGAAAAAAAACAACCTGACACAGAGATGTATTCGGAAGTTGCCCGAGTTTGTCAGGACCTGCATCTTTTTAATCAGTATATTATATAGTTCAGGAAATAGATATCGTAAAATGAAAACATATACAGTACATACAATTTCATGTATATATTTTCATTTTACGCTATTTGTTTCATATTTTCTCATTCATTTTAAACTAGTCATTTGATACTAATCGTGTTATCCTGTCGAAATAAAAGAATTCATTGTTATTAAACAAGGCACGTACGAGTCCTGCTTACGTGACTCAGCTATCAAAATGGCACCAAAGTTGACGGTTTCGGTGAAAAAGAAACTTTTATTTCGAATATTTTCAGTTCTTTTTTTTTTTTTTTTTTTTTTTGCTCGCTCCATGAATTTGTTTATCACTTTACCTATGTCGAAATGTTGAATGTATTGACATACTTTATAGAAATCTTCATGTTCACACTTCCGCACGTGCACATCCTGACCAACGATAAGCGTTTCTTTACACCTATAAAGTGTATCCTGTTTAAAAGATACTTTAAATTCGCTTATTTATGAAAAATCTTTATTTCTATAATCAACCAACAAAAAAAAAAAAAAAAAATAAATAAATAAAATAAATATTAAAAAAAAAAATTGAAAATATAAATTGAAAAAAAAATTAAATAACATTGTCAATTTCTATCGATCAAAGATGGTGTCCACGCTCCTTTCACGATTTAGGTGTGTCGCGGTCTGGGTTCAAGTATCCTAGCACGTCAGGAGGTCATCAGCTTGTAATCCTTTATACAATTAGACAAGGACAAAACGCAAAACATTATGATCTAGATTTGAAGCTCTGACACGAAGGATATCTAACCACAAGAGAGCAAAGTAAATTAGATGATCGATCAATTTGTGTAGTTCACAACTTTTGGTGGAAACTTTGAAAAAGGAAACGAGTCATTTAAAAATGGTTTTCCAGATTCGTAATATAGATCTTATATATTTCCTTGTAGATTAACATGGACACACGTCCACAACAGACTAAGGTAATTCAATACATATTTAATGACTATCACAGTGGTCTATACGAGGATTTGTTTGGTTCTGACGGAGAGTAATAAGGCATTTGCTAACCGGTGAAAATTGGATTCAGTACGAGGGGTCCTTATATACTCGTCCTAGTCTTGTGATCCTCTCCGATGTTTCCAGAATTGTGAAATTCATGACAGTTGGGCTTAGGGTAAAGGCCCCAAGTTGTGGGCTAAGTTGGTCATATATTGCAAATATATTATTTATCTTAGAAAATATTCTTTCTTAACTTTGGACATGCACGATTATAATAAGCACTCAATTTTCTACCAATAATGTGAAATTCATGACCGCTGGGTTCAGGGTTAAGGCCCCAGGGTGGGGCTAGGTTGGTCATACATGTATATTGAATATTCATTTCATCTTAGACAAACTTCTTTACATGTGGACATCAAGGTCACAAATATGATCTAAATCTATCAGAAATATGTCCAAAAACACTAAAATGTCCTATTTTGGCAAAACTCGGTATTTTCGGGAAAATTTACCCCCTTAGGCCTCCACGTATGGCTTTGTCCCACTAGGGGCCTCAAAACACAGCCTCCAGACACCAACCTGGTTACTGCCCCCTCCCATCCCCGGTTCAGGAATTTCTTTGGATTTTTGAAAATTGAATTCGAATTCAGAAAATCGCAAATCTATTTTCACAGGTAGATTTTTATGGATGCAAAGTGTTTCAAAACTAAATTCCACAAATCAGAATGGAAGACTGTCATGAAGCAGGTCACTTTTAAAGGGAAAGAAACAAACTCGTACGGAATTGCTCGCTCTATGATGTAACTTGTAGAATCTTCTGGTATTTGATTGTGATTAGGGATTTAAATGTTGTTCGGTATGAATAGGAGAATATACAATTGGAGCATTATATAATGCCCATTCATGATTTAACTAGTGTGTATTTTCATTACATAATAAAACAGGACAATTGATTTTTATAAATAGTTTCACATTACTCATACCAGTATTTCCACATTCGCGGAGATTTGTACACAGCAAAAGGGCAAAGATGTCGGTAAGTCAGAGCATTGAAATCTTAACCAGTCGGGATCGAGATAACGGAATTATATTTGTTCAATTATAAGAGCAGGTATGCTTGTCTTCTTTCTTTTCTTTTTGACATTCATATTTTTTTTAACGTAGTCCTTGCTCAAAGTCAAGGTCGAGTTCATTCGATAAGTTTTTTTTTGTTTTTTGTTTTTTTACATTTTAAATTGAGATTTCTTGGACTGGGGCTGGGTTTAACTTTTACTGATTAAAAAAAAAAATAGCATTGACAAGTTTTTAAACTTATCCTAATTATAGCGCACTTTGGTGACGTAATGCACAAAACTGTAAACCATTTTTTACGGGGGCCAATGTACGTTTTCTGATTTACGTCTATGATGGATCAGTAGGGATCTGACATTTCAACACATTGTCATAATGACCGACCTTTTCCTACACACAATCTGTGATGTCAAAATGGCCGACATTTTCCTTCACACAATCTGTGATGTCAAAATGGCTGACCTTTTCCTACACACAATCTGTGATGTCATAATGGCTGACTTCCTTTCTACATATGTGAATCATTCAATGTCCTTTTAAATTTTCTTCCTTAGGTTGTTCGCCTACCCGGGTCAGTCTAATAGATTATTAGCCTATCCGGGTCACTCTAAAAGATTGTTAGCCTACCCGGGTCACTCTAAAAGATTGTTAGCCTACCCGGGTCACTCTAAAAGATTGTTAGCCTACCCGGGTCACTCTAATAGATTGTTAGCCTACCCGGGTCACTCTTATAGATTGTTAGCCTACCCGGATCACTTAGAGCATAATGTAAACTCTTTCTGTCGCCCCGCCTTGACTTGATGTGAACAAACAACTCTTAAACTGCACGAGGATGACGATAATACTTGGACCAATTACACCTCCGTGGTTCTTTAGAAGATGTTATTGAAGAGTATTCTACTGTAAAATTTAAAACTTCTCTCGTAGTCCCGACTGCAAATCACGAGGTTACAAATATATTCATGTTTCCAATGTTTTTGCCTTCCAATATCTCTACCAATTGTAATGATAGCCATTTCCTCGTGAATGTAATGCAGATGTGAACACTGAGCGTATGAATTTTTATACATTTTTTTGGCACGCTGTTTTTGGCTATATTTAGCTCTAAAACTTCATAGTTATTTCGGATTTCAAACATTTCGGTTGAGCATCACTGAAGAGACATTATTTGTCGAAATGCGCATCTGGTGCATCAAAATTGGTACCGTATAATTTTTGCATGTAGTATGTCTGTTTTAACGGTTGGGAATTTAGTCAAAAATGAAAGTAAAATCTAAATATCAAGAAAAACAAATTCAGTTTTGAAAATACGTGAGGGTGTGAACTGCGACAATTCATGCTAGCATACTTCATAGCGTGCGTTTATTTCTAAAGAAGCTAGCTCCCCAGCTTTTGACCACACACAGTGCTATAACTGGGTAGGTTCTATACTTATTTCAATGGTCCAAATATATTAGGCCTTTATTACTTAAACATATCCAGTAGAAGTTTTTATTTATTTATGTCGATTCAAATTTGGAAAGGGTTTGAAAGGGATCACATTTTGTGGCGGAAGGATTATTTGATAAAACAGTTCTAAATCTGCATAGATTTACAGTTTCTGTTTTATCCAATATGTTGTCAATATTTATACCCCTAGATGTGGATTTCAATTTTGAATAGTAGAGATTTGGAACAATTCAAATGTTATGAATTCATTAACTTTTGATTTAATACCTTATCTATATATTTTAATGAGGATTGCAAAAAACCTTAAGGATAGGACTATGCTTATTTAAGCCCATCGCTCCTCTCGAAACATAGATCGTCGACAACAGTCCGCCAAAGTCCTCGGTCTAGGGCTGCCCTCTCTAGTTGATTCCAGGTGTGCCCCAACTTCTTGATGTCTGCCTCAAGGTCGCGTCGCCAGGTGTTTCTTGGCCGTCCTCTCTTCCGTTTTCCCTGGGCATTCCATGAGTGCGCCTGCCTGGTGATGTTATTTTCGCTGGTTTCCTCGGAGTTTACCCAAACCATGCATCCCCATCTTCTGTGTTGGATCTCGTCTTCGGTTGGCAGTTGATTGGTACGCTGCCACAGGTCTGAGTTGCGGATGGCGTCAGGCCAATGGATCTGAAGGATTCTTCTCATGCAGCTGGTGATGAACGTCTGTACTTTTCTGGTGGTAGCCTTTGGAGTGGAACAGCCTGATCTTCGTGTGAGTCGACATCACCTTGGAGCTCCAGGTGTTCTTCAGCTGCAAGTATGCTGCCTCCGCCTTGTTGATTCTTGCTCTGACGTCTGAGTCTGCGTCCGTGGCCCCTTGCTTGTCAATGATGCTGACCAAATGTGTGAAGGTATCTACTTCTTCCAGCTCAATTTCATGCAGTGTGACTGGGTCTTCACTTTTTGTGTTGATCTTGGGGATCTTGATTTTGCCCTCATGGATCTTGAGACAAACTTGTGAAGAGGTAGGTATGTTGTTTTGTCCTGCATATATTGGTGACTGTAAGAAAGCAGGGCTTGGTCGTCAGCAAAGTCCAAGTCATCAAGCTGATCCCATAGCGCCCATCTCTTCTGTGTGCTGTTGACGTCTTCATGGTCCAGTCGATCACTAGGAGGAGGAGGCAAGGTGACAGAGGGCAGCCTTGTCTGACTCCAGTCCTCACTCTGAAACTGTCAATGAGCTGTCCACCATGGGCCACTCGGCAGGTAATACGCCGGTTTCGAGATACACCCGAGTTATTTCCCTTTGGAGAACTCTCTAACATAGTGAGGCGCGAAACAATTTGTTTACACGCGGGAGTGGGACTAATATTCATCACAGCGTAAGAGAATGTACTCAGTGAGTTTCGCATACACTGTTAGATTACCCGAATTCGACTGATACACATAAGCATTTAGGGAGTAATTTAATACATAGAATTCTTATCATATCACGTTATTTCGTTGGTCATAAATACCATATCTAAGATATTACTTGCAAATACGACATTGTTTTTATGTTTCCACTTTAGTAAAACATTTCTTTTAATAGTATTTTGTATTTCCCACATTTACATATCAAAAGAGAAGCCGCTTTTATTACATTTCATCGTCTTCCTCGTTGACTGTAGGTCCACTCTGTCCCACTTAGCCATTCAAAGTTCCACTAAATGCACCTCCTACACAGAAGAGTTCGTATCTCGAAACTGGCGTATTCCTTCGTAGTTTTTGATCAAGGTGACCAGTTTAGTTGACACTCCATAATGGCGTAGCAGCTTCCATAGGGTTTCACGGTCAACGCTATCAAACGCCTTCTCATAGTCAACGAAGTTGATGTACAGCGATGAGTTCCACTCTAAAGACTTCTCAACGATGATACGCAAGGTGGCAATTTGATCGATGCATTTGTTCTGGCGGAAGTCGGCCTGCTGGTCTCGGAGGAGGGGGTCAGCTGCGCATTTCATTCTCTCTAGAAGGATCCTGTTAAAGACCTTTCCTGGTACTGACAGAATCGTTATTCATCTGTAGTTTGTACAGTTGCTGAGGTCTCCTTTCTTGGGTAGCTTGATGAGGTAATCTTCCTTCCATTCTGCTGGTATCTCTTTTTCTTCTCATATTTTCAAGGAAACAGGATAGAACATCTCTATAGATGTTTTAAGGTCTGCTTTGAGAGCTTCTGCTGGGATGTTGTCTGGTCCTGCAGGCTTGCCGTTCCTAAGTAGCTTGATGGCTTTTCCTAAAATCCCCTAGCGTTGGTTGCCCACAATTGATGTCTAGGTCTCTGTCTGCTGGATCGATGTCATGGGGATTTCGGGGACGGGTCTGCTCAGGAGCTCTTCAAAGTGTTTTGTTTAGTTGTTGCTCTGTTTTTTTGGACAGTGTTTCCTTCCTTGTCCTGATTGGTCGCTCTGGTCTGATGTACTTTCGGACAGTTTCTTGGTGGTACGTGTCGTACAGCTGCTTCATGTAGTTACTGGCTGCTGCTTCCTCTGCCTGGCTGTCCACAGATTTCCGCTTGTCTGTTCTTGTGCCATTTTTCACTTCTCTGTTGGCTTTTGTGAAGTCTTTTTGTGCTTTATCTTTTGCTGCCCTTCTTCGGCTGTTGTTGACAGCTGTCTTCTTCTGTTTTCTCTCTTGTACCTTGCGTAATGTGTCCGCCGATATTTATTCCTTCTGTTTGTGTGTCTTTGGGCCTATTACTTCCTGACACGTATCTCTCTCACTTTTTGTCAGTGGGTTTCTAGATCAGTTTCTTCATCAAGCAGTTCTTGCAGCACTTGGTATTTTTTGGTGAGGAACAGCTTGGGATCTTCTCTGGTCGTTGGTTCTTTCAATAGGCCGATGTTGTACTTCTGCCTCTTTGTAGTTGGTCCCATTCAGTTCTTCTTCCGCTTCAGTTTGGCAACCAGTAGGTGGTGGTCGGATGTAACGTCTGCTCATCTTCTCACTCTTACATCTTGAAGGGACCTCCTGAATTTCATGGTCATGCAGATGTAGTCGATTTGGTTTTTCGTAACTAGATTTGGAGATACCCAGTTGGCCTTGTGTCTTCTTCTGTGTGGGGAAATGCTGCCATCGATGACCAGGTTGTTCATTGTACAGAGGTCTGCAAATCTTTCGCCATTCTCATTTATCCCTCCCAGTCCGTGTTGTCCCATTACTTTCTCATACCCGGTATTGTCATGTCCTATTTTGGTATTGAAGTCGTCCATGAGGATATTGACGTCTCTCTCTCTCTGTACTTGGATGTGGTGTTCTGCAGTCTGTCATAAAACCGGTCTGTTGCTTCTTCATCGCTCTTGTTGGTTGGAGGGAAGCGCTGGATGACGTTCATATATTGATCTTTCTCTTCTTAGTTCTGATGGATACTGTGGTGATTCTTGATCCATGTGCTTCCCATCCTTTCAGGGCCTGTTAAGCTGGTCCAGACAGCACGAGTGCTTCACCTTTTGTGAGTGTAGCTTTGTCTTCTTCATGCCCGGAATACAGTAACATCTCTCCGTTGAGCAGTCTCCTTTGTCCTGACTGTATCCAACAGATCTCGCTGATTCCAAGCAGTATGAGGTGACAGCATTTTATTTCTGCCGCTACTTGTGATGTTTTTCCTGTCTCATACATGGTCCATAAGTTCCATGTTCCGACATCGATGATCCTAATCGATAGAAGGGAGATCAGCCTTGTAGCTTCCGTTGGTTCACGGCTTTCCCTACACAGTGTCATAAGTCCTCTTGAAGAAGGTCTTTCTCTCCCAGGTTTGGAATTTGTTGTTTTATATATGTTATTGGCGTTTCTGTAAAAAGTTTGTTTTTACAGGATGGGGTTGTTAACCCCATTCCCAACCCTCCTCCAGACTTGGGACCGGCAGGGTGTTCCCAAAGTGTCACACACAGATGGAGTTAGGGCTAGGACTAAGCTCTTCTCAAAATTTGCTTGATATATTTTACCAAACAGAAAACTTCTATATTGATTTACGCGAAAATTTTGCATGAAAATTTATTATTTGGCCGATAATTGAAAAATTTGATATCTAATCCCCACTTTTTAAAGTTCCATTTATATTTTAAGGCAAAACTTTTTATTTAACTTATATATACAATTTTAAAAACTAACAATACACCAAATGTGTTCTTTTAAATTCTATATGATGAATTTTCCCGAATATGAAGTGCAAAAACGTCATAATTTATTTTCAATCTACAAACATTAAACTTTTAAACATGTATATTGGTAGAGGACAAAAGTGTGTATTGATCTGATGTAATAATTGATTTGAATTACCTGCGTTGTGTTGACACCGATAGACAAATCGAGTATATGCGAATAAATAGTAAGATTTTAAATGTGCAAAAACGCACTGTAGTTCAATAACGAGCACTATGACCCCAGTTTTTCTATTTAATTTCACAATTCTAGATTTTCAATGAGTACTGGTATTCTGTCTGTTATACTTTTAGATAGATATACACCGAATTGTGATTGAGATTGGTTTGGGTGATGAAAAATTAGCAAGGAGCCTAATCGTAAGGAGCGACGATGATGAAACGATACAAGACTGGAATACCACTTTAATTCTAGTCTCACACAAGTCATCCACATGCGTGGTATCAACTACAGTGGAGACCAAAACAAACAAGGAAGTCCGCGTTCAGATCCCAGCGGACGCGTCATTCTCCAAAGTCATGAAGGACTATACAGTGTACGTGTTCGGAGTACGTGCACAGGATTCCAAGGTCGTGTTCGAGTCTGAGGTGTTTCTCGGTAAGTGCTTCGAATTTTGAGATGGTGATTAATGATTCGGATAAAGACGTCATTGAAACATAACTCTCTATATATATAGTACACGTGTATATTAATTTCTCTATATAGTAAACGTGCATATTTTTCTATATAGTACACGTGTATATTATTCTCTCTATATAACACACTTTTATATTTTCTCTATATAGTACACGTGTGTATTATTTTCTCTATAGAGTACACGTGTATATTATTTTCTCTATATAGTAGATGTATGTATTATTTTCTCTATATAGTACACGTGTATATTGTTTTCTCTATATAGTACATGTGTGTATTATTTTCTCTATATAGTACACGTGTATATTATTTTCTCTATAGAGTACACGTGTATATTATTTTCTCTATATAGTAGATGTGTGTATTATTTTTTTCTATATAATACACGTGTATATTAATTCTCTATATAGTACACGTGTATATTATTTTCTCTATATAGTACACATGTATATTATTCTCTCTATATAGTGCACGTGTGCATTATTCTCTCTATGTAGCACACGTGCATATTTATTTCTCTATATAGTACACGTGTGTATTATTTTCTCTATATAGTACACGAACATATTATTCTCTCTGTATAATACACGTGTATATTATTTTCTCTATGTAGAACACGTGTATATTTTTCTCTATATAGTACACTTGTGTATTATTCTCTGTATATAGTACACGTATATATTTATTTCTCTATATAGTGCACATGTATATTATTTTCTCTATATTGTACACCTTTGTATTATTTCCTCTATATAGCGCACGTGTGTATTATTTTATCTATATAGTACAAATGTATATTATTCTCTATATATAGTACACGTGTATATTATTCTCTCTATATAGTACACGTGTATATTGTTTTCTCTATATAGTACACGTGTACATTATTTCTCACTATATAGTACATGTGTATATTATTGTCTTGCCCTTAGAGGTACGCAATGTACTTACAAAGAACACACTGAACTTGACCTAATTATGAAAAAAAAAATATCATATGTACAAATATCTTTCGCTTTTACATTTAAATTAATCAATATACGAAAAAGCGTATTTAAGATTTCCAATTTTACAAAATTACCAGAATTTAATTATTGAGCGTCTTAAAAAACCTACTCTTCTAAAGGGGATAGTTTTCGTTGGATTAAGTGTAGTTCTGCATTGATAGTTATATGTTTTTAAGTTTCAGATAATGATTTAAATTTTTCTTTCCAAAGTAGATCCCGAACATCATGAAAACAATGACGAATCTACATTACATTTAGTAAGTAAATAAATTTTCAAAATATCTTCTATAATTGGCTATATAGCACGTATTGTTCATTTCAAACACCATTTTGTCTTTTTCGTATTTCAGAGCACAGTTAAAGTTACTATAACGCATACACCTGCATCACAATACGCAATTAAATGTCTACATAGAGGGACATGTATAATCTTCCTTGTGGATCTCGAATCAAAGGAGAAATACTGCTTTAAAAGTAGCGGTAATGCCCACAAGCTCATCACGCCTTTAACACCTTTAAAAGATTACAAGCTAACACTCTATCTCGGGGATGGCATGCATCCAGAAAATGTCAATTTGACATCTACAGCAAAATCACAATTTCGAGCTGGTGAGTATTTATTCATCTATTGATAAATTCATATCCTACGGTGCTTAAAATTGTTACTAGAAATAGATTTAAGTAATTGGTTCTACTGCAGGCAATGGTAGAGACGGAAATATTTTTAAGTCTGACAGAGTACCTTATCTCAACGAAAGTTTGTTCAGGCAGGGGTCATATGTTATCTCCAACTATTGAAAAACAACTTTGGGTACACGTTCAATGCCTTTACGAAACTACGTCAGTCATCAATTATAGCCATAAAAAAATAACAGGAAAAGGAGAGAGTAAAACACTTTCTTTCATATATCTAGCTTCTTTTAATCGTTATTCAAAAACCAGTTTAAGATATCTTTTAAGAAGAAATACTACACTAAAGAAATTTGCTACGGATGAAAAGTGGAGGATGTGTACAACACTTTTTTGAAATTGAAACCTTTCAGTTTTACTTTCTTCAGTCAGTTTATGCAGTTTTAGTTGAAAGTAGTCGGAAGAAAAGAAAAACCAACAACCAAGTGAAAACTGCTGCTATACTCGAACTCGCGATTTACAGACACCAACCTACTGAGCTACTCATTTAAGGAAATAAATCTAAAAGGGATAGTCAAACATTTGCTGATATTTATAGTTTCTCATGTTTTAAAAGGAAGTTAGCCGTTATGACGATGTAGTACATACATCCTTTATCGCCTTAAACACACTCAATTATACAGGGTCAACACTATATACGTCTCAGTATTTCAGTCATATAGAGCTAAAACAATTAAACTTTTTCCTTTCAGTTATGACTAAACGAGAGATAGGATTGCTCTGCAAGGAAGCCGCCAAATTTAGTTTCCGGTTTCCCTATAATCCATTCGTTCCAATTTCACATCTCTATAGGAACAAACCAGACGCATACTACAACAACATATTTACAAAGAAGTGTGGAATCATGGGTAAATACATGAAAAACGACGGTGGAGACCAAGCATCGCCATTAAACAGAGCAATACGTGGCCTGTTTTTCAGTGCTCACTTGATGAGGGACACACTCCTCCCACCGATCGTGTCGCCTTTTGGAGATGTGCGATTACATATCCCGTCGACGTTTTTTCTGAATCCACACCTGAATCTTTATTTTGCGGATTTTTATTGTCATGTTGTAAATCATCACGTTACTCTTGTTGTAACAGTAAAAGAGAGCGATTCCGATAAGTTTTGTGAAGAAAGATTGGTTAGATTAAATCCTACAAATAATCCTTTTCTATATTTTGATGCTCGCTCTAATGTCAGTTTCGTTAATATGGCAGTAAATATCGAAGTATTGTATACCGAGGATATCGATTTAAAAAAATTACGACATCCTACGCGTAGTGGGGAAGTATTCTTCTCAAAATGTCCAACTAAAGGCGATTCTAAAACTAAGTCCTTCTCGGGGGGACCCAAAAATGAAAATTGCGATATTTGTAATTTAACACCCAAGCATGATTGAATATCACAAATGTTCTTTTTTTACCACTTGTAACATCGTACAGCAAAGTAAAATTAATTTTACCTGAATGAAATTTTAACTTTGGCGGACATAACGTTTTATATTATTAACTAGTTTTCAACAAATTTATTTTTAAATACACCATTATAGACATATTTATTTTCATCCAAAGAAGTTTTACCTCCTCGCCGTGAAAATCTTGTTTAATGTTCTCATTTTACGGATGAGGTGATCAATGTCTACACATTACAGTTTGTGTTTATCTATAATTTGTTCATTTTTATTGAAGTTTCCATTGATATTTCCAATTCTACATCTCTACCATTTTAATGAATCAATTTTATTTACACTCTTAAGATACATACATAGTTTGGTGACGTTTTATTTTTGTTGTTTTTTTTATTTTTGTATGCGTCATAAATATTGTGTGTACAATTTATATCACTTTTGTTTTGTAATTGTTTATACACTAGTGAATCTAATAATGTCTCTTTTGTCTTGACCCAATTAATAAATTGATCACCAATAGAAGTATATTGGTAGTTATTTTCAAGTGACCGGAAATACTTTATTAGCCGGATAATACGTACACGTCACAGGTACTTGTTTCATACATGGGTCCCCCTCCTTAATAATACCATAAGGAGGGGGACCCATGCATGAAACAAGTGCCTGTGGTACACGTAAAATAAAACAAAACATACACAACGGAACAGAACCACTGTTTCAGACGCTGCTTCAAACTACAAGACCAAACCCTTTATTTATTTGAGCATTTGCTCCCGGGCTATCTTCTGAAGGAATAATGTCTCAAATGGTATACCCACAGTAATTTGAGGTCCCGCATATGAGACAATAAACCTTACCTAAATTCTGGATGTGAGATCCAATCTTCTCTTCTCCGTCAACCAGCAAACTAACATAGATACGCAGAAGCGCCTTCTATTTATACTTCCACTCAATTCTGCTTATTCATATACTAGTCTCCAAAACGTTTGAGACAATGTACAACACACAAGGAATAGCTAATCATTGACAAGACTTTGAATGACCCTGATTGCCTCATTTACATAATCAACGGAATTTTCATTACATTTTCCACGCCTCCGAAATATATGCGACCCTGCACATGGAACAAAGAAACAAACAATTGTTTTAACAATCATTATTATTATAGTTATCTTTAAGTGAACTACAAAGTTTCAATCGTAAACGGTTTTCTGTCCTTGTCTTTTAAATCATTGTCATGTATTCCTCATATTCGATTTCTTCTTCTTCTATAATTTCCTCAACATGTTTGTTATCTTTGGTGTAGGTCGACACGACTTTATGCAACTTTCGTTTCTTGAGGACTTTCTTTTGTCCCTCAGTAGACTGATTTTAAGTCTGACTACTAGAAGACTTGTATGTCTTCCCAAAACTGAAATTATGTATGGATGATGTGCATGTCCCGCTTTTTTGGGTTGACACCACTGGTGTTGTTCTCTTTGGTGTGAACACTGGAGCTGGTTCAGTGCCCTTCCGTACAACTCTACCCTTTTCCAAAGGACTACTGTTTCCCTGTTTTGTTTGGTGTCTCTCTTTCTCATTATCAGTTTTATCTTCATTTGGTACGATTTGAGACTTCTGCATTTTGATTTCTTCTGGCTTTCCTTCATATGTCTCATCTTCTTCATCTCTGGAACTTTCACCTGAGCTGGATACCTGTCCAATTAAATTCCCTGGATCCTGTTTAACCCACTCTTCGTCGCTCTCCACACCATTTTGATTCGTTGATTCTTTCTCATAGAACTTCTTCTCGTGTCTGACCAGATATTCCTTCTTCTTGAATAAATTTCCACATGTTCCACATGGAAACTTTCCACCCGTGCAACTCATTAAATGTTAAAGGCCGGGAGTAACCTAGAAAATTTTACACCCCTACAGCAATTAAGCATATATGGAAGAGGGCAGGGCTTAGCAGTGTTATCAGAATAAGCAGCAATCTGATGCTTGACTCTACACGTGCTCTGTAGCAGACGATATTTTGAACAGGGAGACTGGCATGATTTATCAAAATAAACTAAAGTTTTCCCGCATTTTTCTACCACTCTGCTCGATCTGTGAGGCACTGAAAGGCTATGTTTTTACTTTAACAAAACTTCACCCTAGGAACTACAAAATGAATTCATCATTGTTTTATCCATGTCTTTTAAAACATGTAGTTTTTTTTATAATATACACAAATATTGGTATATATGATATACTAATACTTATGATTTTCCTCTTGGTACCTTTCAATTATGAGAAGAATTTGGGGGGAAATTGTAGCTGTGCAATGGAGGACATGTGCATTGAAGGGTTATTAAGAAACATTTTGTCCATTATGATATTTGGAGACCTACTATCTGTGATTGTCTCTTTTGACATTGTAATGTTCACATGTAAGAGTCCAGATTGAGAGTAATTTTAGAGTGATGGTTGATCAATTGGACATTTGTCATCATTGGTGAGAGACAATTAATGGGAGTTACACAACTGACCTAGGAGATTGTTGCTTAATCAGACAAACATCATGCTTGACATTATTCGAGAAAAGGTACCAGCAATCCTCCAAAACTCTGAAACAGTGATCAGACTGAACAGTCCTAATGAGTTATTTTCATAAAGTTAACCAATTTTTTTAATGGAATGTGATTATATATAATTAAAAAATAAAATTTGGATTTACCAATGATATATGAGTAAGTACTTTTTTCCACGTTATACAGTGATTTGATTACATGTTGCCTTTGGTGCAATCCCTCTTATCTAGAACTAGACAAGCATGTTCCTGCAATATGTGAGTCAACATCCGGTGTAAACAATAACAAAAGATAATCACACCCACAAACTGCCAATCTCTAGTTTGAAATACAAATTTAGCCCTGCTTCAGATTTTTGAGGCCAAAATTAAAACTTCATGAGAATTTATATCTAAAATAGATATGCACAGTTATGAGGGGAACAAGCATACCTATTTTAAAATTTCAGTACAACAGCTTAATCTTTATTTTTGCAAAATAAGTGCTGCAATCTGAATGTGACCAGAAAATTCATATATTCCACCATTTTCACCGATTGGCTGCTTTTATACCCAATTGCCGGCCTTTAAGGTCTATGATTATTCTGCACTTCTCCATCACACAATGGACATTGATTTCTTAGTTTGGCTTTAGTTACTTTCAGGTTTGGCATTTTCTACAAAATAAGATAAAACAATCTGCTGTTGTTAACTTTTTTTTGGTAAAGTTTCATACATTTCTAATAGGACTCATAGTCCTCTAACCACTTTGGTGGACCACATTTTCGTCTTGGTTTGGTAGACTTAACAAGTTCATCGACACTCTCAACAATTCTATCAGGTTCTTGCTCTATTTCATCTGCTTCAATGTCACTGTCTAACAACTCGGTTATCATACCGGAATCTTCCCCTCGGAGGATTTGGTTCCTCTTTTTTCGCATTCGATCGCAATGTATTATCTGCTTTTCACCTTTTCTTCCACAGTTAACAGCATAGAGCACTTCTGACCCCTTTTCAAAGACTTCGAAAGGCCCATGCCAAAACGAAGTGAGCTTCGGAGAACAACCTATTTTCTTTTATGGAAAGTAAATAAAAACTTGATCACCTGGTTTAAATTTCTCCCAGGACATCTTTATATCATGATAGTTTTTCTGTCTACTCATGGCAGCATCTGTGTAATTGCGAACAAAACTGTGGGCTCTCTCTATCCTTTCTCTAAGAATCCAAGCCCATTCATTTGAACTCCTACCTTTAAGAGGCTCTGGCATCTCATACTGCAAATCTAATAGCAAAGATGTTTCTCTTCCAAGCATTAGCATGTTCGGCGTGAAACCTGTCGACTCATGCTCTGTTGACCTATATGCCATCATAATATAGGGAATATAAGTGTCCAATCTTTTTTATTCTC
The DNA here is from genome assembly GCF_947568905.1 of Ostrea edulis. Classification (NCBI taxonomy): domain Eukaryota; kingdom Metazoa; phylum Mollusca; class Bivalvia; order Ostreida; family Ostreidae; genus Ostrea; species Ostrea edulis. Next base: position 100,356,168 of record NC_079164.1, read on the forward strand.
CTGTACCTATGCACTTAGCATACATGTTAAGGTTCGGTTAAATCTCTCTACCACCCCATCAGACTGGGGATGGTAGACCGTGGTCCTTGTTTTCTGAATGTTCAAAAGTTTACACACTTCACGGAAAAGCTCACATTCAAATTATCTGCTTTGGTCAGAATGTATTATCTTAGGCGTTCTAAGTCATAATAAATTCTTCTTAAATCAACTTAGCCACGGTCTTAGCCTCCATATTTGGCATAGGAAAAGCCTCCGTCCAGTTTGTGAAGTAGCCTGAGACCACTAAAATAAATCTATTGCCATTTTCCGTAATTGGTAGTTTGCTCAGAATATCAGCCGCTTTGCGTTCCAAATGCATCCCTGATGGAACAATCTGCATCAGTGCTATCTTTTTCTTATTTGGGTTCTTTCACTTCGTACAAATGTCACAGCCTGTGACATATTGTCTTACATCTTGATGTAAGCCAGGCCAGTAGAACCTTTGTCTCACTCGCGCCAAAGTTTTATGTACTCCTAGATGTCCTGAGGTTCTGTCATCATGGCATTGTCTTAAGATTGTTCTTCTGTCAGAGAGAGGAATAACTTTCTGAAGTATTTCGTCATTCGTTTCCAACACTGTCCATCGTCTCCATACAATTCCGTTTGTCAATTTCAGTCTCTTCCATTGACTCCATAGTGATCTAAGAAAATATCCTGTACTTCTTATATCTTCAAACGATGGTCTCTCATTTGATTCTAGCCAAGACTTGACCAAAGCTATGTCTTTATCTGCTTCTTGACTTTCTTGCATCGACATGCTGTCTGTATCCTTTTCTTCAAAGACTGATCTAAGTTGCCCTTTGCTTATCGGGCTTTTGCCATTGCAGTTATCATAACCACATTGTCTACATGGGATGCGGCTCAAAGCGTCTGCATTGGTGTGCATTTTCCCTGGTCTATGTTGAATTTGGAATTCATATCTAGAAAGTTTTCTATCCATCTTGCAAGCTGGCCTTCAGAATATCTCTTGTTCAATAACCATCGTAATGAACTGTGATCTGTTCTGATTAAGAATGGCTTCCCATACAAATAATGTCTGAAATATTTCACAAAATGGACGATGACCAGCAGTTCTTTACGTGTGACACAATACTTTCGTTCCGTTTTGCTTAAACAGCGACATGCATAGCAAATTACTTTTTCTTCCCCATCTTGTTTTTGTTACAACCCATGGCCATATCGCTGGCATCAGTGTCTAAAATAAATGGTATTGTGAAATCCGGGTGTGCCAGAATGGGTGCACTGATTAATCTATTTCGCAAAGTATCAAATGACTCCTGACAATCGCCAGACTAGATGAATTTCATTCCCTTTTGTGTTAACACATGTAATGGTTTCACTAAAACTGCAAAGTTTGGTACGAATTTACGGTAATAGCTACAAAATCCAATGAAGGATCTTAGCTCTGTTACATTACAAGGTTGTGGCCATTTCTTGATAACCTCAGTCTTCTTCAGACACAACATGTCCCAAGTAGACAACACTACGTGAAAATAGGATGCTCTTTTTCGCTTTCAATTTTAGTCCACCTTTTGCAAGTTTGTCAAAGACCTTGGACAAATTAGTTTTAATTTCATTAAAGGTTCTGGCATGTACAATGCTATCATCTAAATAGATAGAACAAATGTCCCACTGCAAACCCTGTAGAGTGAACTCCATCAACCTCTCGAACGTAGCTGGGGCATTACATAGCCCAAAGGGTATGACATTGAATTGATATAGCCCATTTCGAGTTACGAATGCTGTTTTGGCTTTGTCTTTTGAGTCCATTTCAATCTGCCAATGTCCAGAGTGTAAATTGAGGGTTGAAAACCATTTGCAGCCAGTCAGTTGGTCCAGGGTCTTATCAATGCGTGGAATTGGATAGACGTCTTTCTCAGTTATTGCATTCAATCGCATATAGTCCACACAAAACCGTACAGACCCATCCTTCTTTTTCACCAATACTACTTTAGAAGACCAAGGGCTATTTGAAGGTTCTATAACCTTGTTCTTAATCATTTCCTTCACGTGCTTTTCTACTTCTGCATTCATGTGTTCTGGGAGTCGTCTTGGAACGTCCTTGATTGGTTTGTGATATCCGGTGTCGATGCTACATGTATGTTTAGCAAGTCATGTTCCTCCCATGCCACTATCAGACTTTGTAAAGAGTTGAGTATATTTCAACAGAAAAGTTTCAACTGCATTTGCTTCTGTCTTACTCATCTTCAGGCAAGTCCTCATATACAGCTCATTTAAGCGCTTAGGCAATTTGTCATCACCAGTTTTAGGTTTGCAATCATCTAGTATACACTCTATGGGTGATAGTTGTCCAACTGTTGTTCCTGTAGAGACCTCACCAGGTTTAGGTGAAGTTCAACCAATTTTGACCTGCACGTGACGCTTACGACCTTATCAATGATGGTTCTAACTACGTCCTTATCAATGAGGGTTCTCTAACTACGACCTTAGCAATGAGGGTTCTAACTACGTCCTTATCAATGAGGGTTCTAACTACGACCTTAGCAATGAGGGTTTTCTAACTAAGTCCTTATCAATGATGGTTCTAACTACGTCCTTATCAATGAGGGTTCTCTGACTACGACCTTAGCAATGAGGGTTCTAACTACGTCCTTATCAATGAGGGTTCTCTGACTACGACTTTAGCAATGAGGGTTTTCTAACTACGTCCTTATCAATGAGGGTTCTCTAACTACGACCTTAACAATGAGGGTTCTAACTACGTCCTTATCAATGAGGGTTCTCTGACTACGACCTTAGCAATGAGGGTTCTAACTACGTCCTTATCAATGAGGGTTCTCTAACTACGACCTTAGCAATGAGGGTTCTAACTACGACCTTAGCAATGAGGGTTCTCTGACTACGACCTTAGCAATGAGGGTTCTAACTACGTCCTTATCAATGAGGGTTCTCTAACTACGACCTTAGCAATGAGGGTTCTAACTACGTCCTTATCAATGAGGGTTTTCTAACTACGTCCTTATCAATGAGGGTTTTCTAACTACGACCTTAGCAATGAGGGTTCTAACTACGTCCTTATCAATGAGGGTTCTCTAACTACGACCTTAGCAATGAGGGTTCTAACTACGTCCTTATCAATGAGGGTTCTCTGACTACGACCTTAGCAATGAGGGTTCTAACTACGTCCTTATCAATGAGGGTTTTCTAACTACGACCTTAGCAATGAGGGTTCTAACTACGTCCTTATCAATGAGGGTTCTCTAACTACGACCTTAGCAATGAGGGTTCTAACTACCACCTTAGCAATGAGGGTTCTAACTACCACCTTAGCAATGAGGGTTCTAACTACCACCTTATCAATGAGGTTTCTAACTATGTCCTTATCAATGAGGGTTCTAACTATGTCCTTAGCAATGAGGGTTCTTATAACTACCACCTTAGTAATGAGGGTTATAACTATCACCTTAGCAATGAGGGTTCTAACTACGACCTTATCAATGAGGGTTCTAACTACCACCTTAGTAATGACTGTTCTCTAACTACGACCTTAGCAATGAGGGCTCTAAATTTAGTCGCTAAAAAATTTGTAGAAGAAAATAGTTTTGAGTCATGATTTTCCAAACAGTCAGTTGAATCAGTAGAAAATGAAAGAGAAGAACGTGCTGAAAGAGAGTAGAGACAGAAAGACAATTTGAGCGAGAAAAAATGCAAGTGGAGACTGGAAGAGCAGAGAGAGAAAGTTTAAGACAGAAATCTGAAGACGTACCTGTCAGAAGTGAATTCGATGCAGCTAAAAATATCAGGTTAGTTCCGAAATTTCGGGAAAAATCAGTTGATAAATATATTCCCCAATTTGAAAAAGTTGCAGAAAATTTGAAATGGATTTGGATTTTTTATTTATACTGGGAACTGTTTGGATTTATTGTTCAACTACCGTAAGTTAGTATTTTGTTATTGTTACAATTTTCTTTCAATTATTAATTGTAAATAAATATTATTAATTGTTGAATTGTCTTTTGTTAGTAAATTCTGCTGTGCTATATTAAGGGTTAGTTGTGACTTAAAACAGATTAGAAAAGAAAAAGTCTTGGTTGTTAAGGGAGTGTGTCCCCACACCAAGTTACATTTATACAATATAAACGAATTTGTTTCAGCGTGCTCAGCTAATCAAATAGCGTGTTACAAGTAATATCAAATTATTAGATCTTTAAAACAGATATTTAAGAATCGTGGTTACAGTAAAGCCGATACATGAATTTCATAAGGATCTCAATCTTATGCTTCATATCAAAACATGTCGAAGTTTTACGTACAAGCATCTGGTATGTATATCTGTATCTCTATCATCAAAGTTTTTTTTTTTTTTTAAAGTGGCACGTTCGCAAAGGGTGGCCATCAGAGCTCTGAGATACTTCGATTCAAATTTCAAATTCAATTATTTATTGCAGTTAGGAAATACATCGATCTAGTACAGCGAACTCATAACCCGAAATATGTGATTTTTTTCGTCTAAAAATATTATGAATGGCGGACCGTAGGAGTAGGGAGTTTACTTGGGCTCGTGAGACATTGCTTCCAGTGCCCCTGTCTTACTTCGGAATCATATTGCCGGTCTCACCCCTAATACGAATGTTTTTAGTATCTTGTCTTCTCAATGATGGAAAGTTGTGTTTGTTCTGGAAATAGGATCAATTATGTCCCATTGGAGAATTTTTCATTCAAAGAGACAGTTTCATCAGCTTTAGGCGATGTGTCACGTGGTGTTCAGGGTGGTAAGGATCCTTGTTGCTCTAACGTCTACCCAATCGGATCACGCGCTCGTCTTTTTCCGTAACCGGTTACGGAAATAACCTAGTAGTTACGATTGACGTCTACCGTGACAAGGAACTTCCGTTTTTGAGATCATACCCAGCAAAAGACCTGTGGCGTTTACTTTTTATACCGGGGGCGCTGGGCGAAGAAATAATATTACGATCGATGGTAAACGTCTTAAGTTTGACGCGGCTGACGGGAACGAACCCAGGCCTCCCACTGAACTACCGGGACCGGTGTCTGGTTGATTCTTGTTTGTTGTACATATTGTAATTTTAATTAAACGAGGCAAGCAGAGGGGAATTTCGATATTGATAGGTATAGATAGTGAGGTTTCGATATGGATCGGTATATATAGTTTAATTGTCGAAGGTAGATATTGCAAGATAGCGATATATGTGTTATTGTGTCAGTTGTATATACATGTATTAGTGGTGTAATTTTCGTTTCATTTGAACTTCAAATCATTTGAAATAAATTTGAAACCAAATGCATTTCATTGGTTATCGATTTACTATATCGACAATAAATCCAATCTTTTTATGCCATCTTTTTACGAGCTTACTAAATTTTCGAAATGATATATGAATAAAAGGAAAGCTGAACTTTGATTATAAAACACAATTATCATGTAAATTTATCGTGAAAATACATAAATAAAGAAAAGCAATATTACAATAGTGGAGTGTGAAAATCTTCCTCATACCTGCTTCATTGTCTCTATAAAGTGGACGAAATAATTCTGCGCGCACTTTGTCCACTCCACAGAGACAATGCAGGAATGCATAACTCATTGATTTCCCCCTAAATTCTCTACATAAGTAGAGAGTACATACTACAACATACTACAACTCCCAACAGTCAATGTATTACCAAGTAATTCAATGAGTTATGCATTCTCCGACACGAGACAATCGCACTTCATTTTTATATAAAATACATGTAGCACATAGTCCGATTTTCTGACCTTGCTTTATATCTTTTGTTTATTTATGTTCATAAAAAACCCTGAGTGTCTTGTTCTAATTACTGAGTTTTTACAGATTTTTATGAAGGGGACGGGGTGGGTCTATGTGTGCATGCATTTGTTTAATACAAATACAATAGCGGAAACTTAGTTATTACAGTATCAATTTGAAATATCAATTAAAAATTTAAGAAAGTGAAACAAAGACACGTGTTTTTGTAATAAAGAATTGTTGATTTTTCATTCGAATTAAAAGGTTACAATTACAAATTAATTGATATTATAATAGGGTTTCCTTTGGAATTCATTCTTACTGCATTCCGCACAAATCTGGATCTTGAATTTAAAACTTGGAACACCTCCCAATAGATTTCCACGAAATCCATAGATTTTGTGAAAACACTGCAATAAAAATCACAGGAGTTACACGAGCAACAATGTTCACCTAAATTACACTGTAATTCACCAGAAGATTTTCACCCTCTATATTCTCTCGAAACATTATTATTTTAGTCCCATATCATGACCCTAGCCCCACGGGGTCATTATGTAATCCACACAAGATAGGAATTGATATGTAGCAATATTGCTAATATGTTCTTGCTATTGTGTTCTTGAGAAGCTTTTCAAAAAGATATTTTTCGTTTATGTTCATGTAAAATTTAATCCATGAATCCAGGGTCCTTACATAAAAAAAAAAAAAAAAGAAGAAAAAGAAAAAGAAATAATCCAAAAAACACTCACACACACAAACCAAGAGGCCCATGGGCCACAACATTCATTTACGTCATCTACAGTAGGGGGACGAAAGTGTTGAGGGGAAAACATGGCGTCACGTATCCAACACAAGAGAGGCAACTCGTACGAAAATCCGTCTTGACAGCTGATTTACTAGAATAAAGAAACAATGACTTACCTCAGTATTTAGTTAGGTGACCCTTCAATCGGATGACTTACTGGATTCTCCGGGGAACCGAATTATAAAGGTTTCTGACAAAATTTAAGTTAATGTCCTGCCATATCCTAGCGTGTGTTGAAAAAGTTCGTCGGCGGAAATCATACTATGCATCTGTGATTGAAGTTTTATTTTAATACATAACCAAACATTTTCAATGATATTTAAGTCCGGAGACTGTGCAGGCCAGCTCATATTTTTTTCTCCAATTTCTGGCAATGAATTCCTGTGTCAAACGAGATCGATGTTCTGGGACATTTTCATTTTTGAAAAGGTAACTTCCGTTTAGAAAATGATGCACAATAACTGGCCAAAGGTTTGCATCTAAGATATCAATGTATTTTGCTGAATTTATATTCCCTTCAACTCGACTCCAACTCCGTTAAAACACAAACATCCCCAAACCATAATGCTGAACATTCGGCCATTTTGTCACGGTATTAAATCGGGCCTCCAACCCTCCCAGGCCTTCTTCCACACATAAACACGGTTGTTTTCATCCACACATATCTGAGATTCGTCACTAAAATCACTTTAGACCACTGATTTTGTACGTCCCATCACTCTACTCTCTACATCATGACAAGCGTTTCTTCCTGTTGACATTTTTCACTACAACTTTCACAGGCTCTAACAGAATGATTAGTGTCCCTTCTTGGGTTATCCTTCATGATGAAAGGTGAAGATAACGAACAGTGATCAATTTCATAACGCCTATAATGTAAAACTTATACGGTACCAATCTTGATGCACCAGATGCGCATTTCGACAAATAATGTCTCTTCAGTGATGCTTAACCGAAATGTTTGAAATCCGAAATAACAATGAAGTTTTAGATCTACAATCTCATAACTCCTATAAGAAATACAAAAAAGAGTTGGGCAAACACGGACCTCTGGACATACCAGAGGTGAGTTTACGGGCCTGGGAGCAGTAAACATCCCTTGTCGACCTGTCAAACTCGCCATGAGCTCTATGACCAATTGATATGCTACATTACATTTACATATCAAACATATGGCATATGTACAGTCGTCAAATAATTAACTTTTCTATAGAAATGAAATTTTTATACCCAGGATAACCATTTTCCATTAAGATATATCTTTTATGATTCCTTTTCAGATCTCATGTGCTCGATCTCAAAATGTTCTGTAAAATCGTAAAGCTTGTGATGTATTGATCAATAGAAATTCATTTTCTAGTAATCTCAGCCGACGTAGTTTCTGTACCAAAACTCTTGAAAATTCTAACGTATGTGCTATTAAGTGCAACCTATCTAGCTAATTTTATGTGGGAGAAACAAAGGTTTCATCTCTGGTATATCCAGGTGTCCGTGTTTGCCCAACTCTCTGTTTTGTATTGCTTATAGGAGTTATGAGATTGATCACACTGACAGCTGGGCAAACACGGATCCTTGGATATATCAGAGGTGGGATCAGGTGCCTAGGAAGAGTAAGCACCCCCTGTCGACCGGTCACACCCGCCGTGAGTCCTATATCTTGATCAGGTAAACGGAGTTATCCGTAGTCAAAATCAGTGTGCAAAGAACGGTCCAACAATCGGTATGAAATACGTCAGACAGCATTTGACCCAATGATAGGTTGTATTGGCAAACTAGATCGTTATAGCGACCATAGAATTTGCGATATGCTGACTTTAAACGAGACTGTTGGAAGCCCTGCACCATCAACTTGTTTGTCAGTAGCTCGCTTCGATTTTAAAACTGACCATTAGCAGAACAAGCTCTTGCTTATCGTATCAGTTGAGAGATATAAACACCACATGCAGGTGATAATGGAATATTGCTACTTAAATATGGGAAGTTGACGATGGAGAAGCTGAAATCATCTCGTTTGTCATAAAGTTGAGTTGCTGGTTTGCCGTTAATATCTACTTTCAATAAAAGATCTAAGTATGAAGCAGAAGCGGACGATTCTGTAGTGTCTTTTATTTCGTGCTCACTGGGATATATCAATCGACATATGAACGAAAAGTATTATAGTTAATAGATGATACGTCGTCGATATATCTAATAGTCGAATTTAAGACCATAGCAAGAGATTATTTCTTTTCACGTAGAAGTTTTTTGAATAAATTCGGCTTCATATGAATATAAAAACAAGACAGCTAGCAAAGGAGCACAATTCGTACTCATGGAAATTCCAACAGACTGTTGTAAGACCTGATCACCAAAGACCACGAATATGTTGTCAATGAGGAACTCCATATATTTTATTTCAACTTCAGAGTACTTGTGCGTGGAATCGGAGTGGTGTTTAACAAAGTAATTTTTGATTGACTGACATAAGATTATTTGCATTTTCCATTTTTGTTGACAAAAAGTCTTGTCTTTAATTTATGGCGAGGAATGGTAGTGTGAAATTATACGTTTTGATGTTGTTGATTTGAGAAACGTTTTACGATTTCAAGTTTACTAAAAGTTCTTTAGAATGTTTTTGAATCCCATTTGATTTACACCACTTCTGGCATATGTAGTCGCACAGTACGTTAGAAGTTTCTCCTTTACAGCTGTTAATAGTTTCATGAGGAGCAAAGATAGGGGATCGGTAGAACATTTACTGGATCCAGCAATGTATCTTTGTTTGTAAGGGTTTTTATGAAGTTTAGGAATCCAGCATAGGTACGGTAACCCATATTCATGCGACCCATAGGATATTAAATGTGTGTAAAACTGAAACATGGTTTTGAAGAAATTCGTCTTTTGAAAAGGGATTGGAGTATCAGTACGATTACGAAATGTGAAATTAATGTCAAGTTGTTAGAACATACAGATGTAACAATGAGCCTTACAAACAAAGACAATGTTGTTACAAGCTTTGTCAGCTGGAACTAAAACATATTCCTCCTGTAACCTATCTAAATTTTTTTTATCACTTCTGGTTTACTATACACAGAAGGATAGATGGTACGTAGATTTTATATGTTTAATGCGGGATTTTGATATTCCTCTTCTACTTTTAATCCGTTTTGACAATGCATTAAGTTCTTGTTTTTCATATTTAGCTCATCGTCCGGGATAATCCTCGAAAGAATTCATAATAGAGATGAAGTTCTGTCGCCAATGAAAGACCGAGGTTCTCTGTATTTAAGACCTTTTAGAATAAGTGATTTGAGGTCTTCATTTTCAACTATATCAATATCACCAGTAATGATAAGTTGAAAGAATATGAAGAACAAGAACACGAAGGTGGATTAACTATAAGATGGTCTAGGCACTGCAAATATTTTTATAAAAAGTTTGGATGCAATAGTAGAAGTATATTTGTAGGAAATACTGGGTGTAGACTTGAACTTGAAATAAGTTGGAACACACGAGTGAACTATTTTATGACGAAGAATGTACATTTGTTTATGTTGACGGCATCTATTCCTTTATTTGTAAATTTGAGCTTAAGGATCTGAAAGTAAATATCATCCATGACCCGTGGTGGTTTAAAGAGCCTGTGATTGGCAATATCCATAATAATAGAGTTTAGGTGTTGAAAAATCCAAGTGGCGTCTTAAAATAACGTATGTAAAGTTCTAAATGAAACAGACTAAAGTTTTATAAATCACACGTGACATCATTTATATTTGGTCTTTTATATGAAAGATGTCCATGACTGACATGACAGAAACCAATTTGAAGATTAAAAATATATATGAGAATATTTTAAGCACATGATGAATGACTCATTTGAAATATGGTATATTCCTTACCGGTACACAATAAATCCTACTAATAATCAGGTAGTTCATTATCTAGACCTGTACTAAGAAAAATAGCATCTTTGTTTCTTCTCATGATCAGTTTAATATTTATTCTTTTTTTTTAATGACACAGCATGCTAGAATTATATAGCTTTTCAATATGGATAGGTCACAGACTTTAATGAAAAGGTGAAGACAATGATCTTTCTCATAATTCCTATAAGGTATACAAATTAAGAGTTGAACAAACACGGACCCCAGGATATCAATATGGGTACGAGTTTCATGTTCCTTTTAATTATATCATGAGAAAACAAATTGCTCATTTACAAAGCATTATCTATATATAATTCAATTTTGGGAACTGCATTTTTAAACTTTCTTTGGGTTTGATAAACTCTCTATGAACTGGTTTATCTTGTTTTACCATTACTGAATTATTATCTCAAAATGAATCACCATTAGGGATTGCTCATTCAGGAAGTTACTGATTTAAGGTCACCTTAGCTAAGCCTTTCTTAATCCACGCCATCGTTTATCAGTACTTTCAGTACTTTGATATGAAAATAATCTTGAAAATGGATTGTTTACAATGAATAATGTAGATAAATAAATAGTGAAACATGGTTTAATACTGTATAAAGGGAATTATTATACCTTCATGTAAAATACATCGAATCTGATTGGTCGAGAAGCATTTGAAAAAACATATTGTTACCCTCTGAGAACAGAAAGCACGCCCTCCAGGGTGATAATATCTAGCAATGGGTAACAGTACTTGACAACGGGTGATATTATAAAAAAATTATCACATGCGTCAAATTTATGCGCGTACGGTTCGCCGTAGATTTTTGGACGACGTCGTTTGAGCGTTTGCAATAAACACGAATACCCGCATCGATATACGAAAAATCGCACGACAGTGATTGATCAAATGTCAACAGACGTAAGTCTTTCTGCTTTGTTGTTTATATAACATTCAGTATAATAAAACAAATATTGCATGAAGTTGAGGGTAACATTGAAAATTTTCACCCCTCGAAAAACCATTGTCAACTTCGGCTACGCCTCGGTTGACAATGGTTTTCTCGGGGTGAAAATTTTCAATGTTACCCTCAACTACATGCAATATTTATATATTATTATACCTCAGTATGAGAATTCTATGCAACACGTAATCTGATTGGTCTAGACGGTCACATGCCAGGGATAACAAAACTTCATATCTCCCTCTCAAACATCATATCTCCCTATCATAGCGAGCGCAGCGAGCCAGCGCGGAGCGCTGGCTCGTACTGCGAGCTCTAATGACTAGAGCGCGGGAAATAATCCGAGCTAAATCTCAACCTCTAACAAGAATTTTTTTTGACACCAATCCCAGAAGTCCCTCGTACAAAATGGCGGATGGTTCGATTCGTAAAATAATAAAAAAAAAAAATCTTTGAAGTATTACAAACCTTTCTTATTTGAAAGGAAAGGATGACAATCATATTCTTCCCCCTTTCTTTTTCTTTTTAAAATATTGTCTAAAGAAATGTAAACAGTCACGTCACAACTACCAGACTACGTCACAACACGCTCGTTGCATTTCCCGCTAAACTGGTTCCTACATTGGCGAGAAGAGCAAGACAGTAATCCTACGTATTGACAGTGAACCAGATCAGTTTTCCTTGTTTTCAATATAAATTTTTTGAAAATGTATTCAGATATGCTGCGCTCGCCCCAACGGTCACACCGTAATCATATTATTTACCGCTTGGGCAGCCTCGTGCGTTTTCCATAAATTTAACGTCAAAGTAGACGAAGTGTATTATGACGTCACAATAAGTCCGAGTCATTCTACTTTCATAGTTCGTAAGGCACAAAATATACGGGTCTCTGATATACAGTTTTAAAATTGACTGATTTTGGTTGATATAAAAACATGCAAGTAAATCAGCATTCAAGGAGAATGGAAATACAAAAACTGGTTATCACATCACTGTGTTTCGCTGTTTGTACCCTCTAATTCGTTGAGGCGCGGTGTTACCGTTAGGGCAATCTCAGCTACATACATGTACAATGTATAGTTGAGCGGACTCCAATTTGAAATGCAATTTTGTGGTCTTGCTTTGTTTCGGTATAATAAACAATTTATTGCATGAATGTTCGGGAGATATGAAGATTTACTCACCCAAGAAAAATCATATTCCCCTCGGGCGTTGCCCTCGGGGAATATGATTTTTCTTGGGTGAATAAATCTTCATATCTCCCTCACTATCATGCAATAAATGTATAATATTCGGTCCAGTTTTATTTTCGTCACTTTTGCCCTCGTTGTCACTGGGCGAAACTGTTTTCTCTCATATTTCTCTGTTAACACAACTATGTCTGGGTGAATTTAAAACGGGTCGAAAATGTCCGAAGGCGAAAATAACACGGGGCGAAAATAACCCTGTATACAGTATAACAATACACAATCATAATATTTATATTTGTGCATTTATTACAGCAGTACTATGTACTATTCATTTGTTTAATGACAGCTGGGTATTACTGCATGTGTACTCACATCAGCGTATTTGTAATTTGGCATTGACGGAGCTGATGATAGGTAAAGACAATGAACAGGGATTAATTTCATAACTCCTATAAGCAATACAAAATAGAGAGTTGGACAAAGACGGACCCCTGGATATACCAGAGGTGGGATCAGATGCCTAGGAGGAATAAGCGACGATAATGATAATGTTGACCGGTCACACCCGCCGTGAGCCCTATATCTTGATCAGGTAAATCGAGTAATCCGTAGTCAAATTCAGTGTGCCAAGAACAGCCTAACAATCGGTATGAAACACTTCAGACAGCATTTGACCCATTAACATAATCACAATGAATCAATATAGAATTTCATATCTAAACACAACCATGAATTAGTCTTCTTGCTTCACTACCAAATTCGCTAAAATTCAAATTCCGCTATAAAAAGTACACGTGCAGTATAATTGGAACAGGTACTTAAATGTTTTCAATAAAGGTTTTTAACATATATTGGTCATATAACATGGAAAGGCAAAATGAATACGGCGAAGTACATATAATTGTAGTATGTTACAATAATTTGTAGGCACATGGGTTCGTGAATGAAAGGTGAAGATAACGAACAGCAATCAATCTCATAACTCCTATAAGCAATACAAAATAGAGTTGGGCAAACATGGACTCTTGGACACACCAGAGGTGGGATCAGGTGACTAGAAGGAGTAGGCATCCCCTGTTGACCGGTCACACCCGCCGTGAGCCCTATATCCTGATCAGGTAAACGGAGTTATCCACAGTCAAAATCAGTGTGCCAAGACCGGCTTAATAATCGGTATGAAACATATACATAATACAATTAAATCCAATTTGAAATTTACTGTTTACATGTACACAAATGTGAAATTGCAGAAAAGAAGCTGCATCTCGGCCTACTAGATACCGCTCTAATAACACGAAAGGCTCTTTCTGTTTCCCCTTTTCTCTGATGGGAAAGCGGAATCTTTTGAGGCTTTCATTCAGATAGGAATATATAAAATGCTTCACAATAAATCTCGAAAGTAAAGGTCTTTGAAGATAACTTAAATACGGGGTACAGTAATTGTAATGAATTAAAGTATAAAGATGTAGATGTATTTGTTTTTATACATATACGACATGCACTTGTCGTTTTCAGGTATTTGGATTGGTGTACCCCATGTCAGTGCTTGTCTATTTCGTAGGTCGTATCATCATCTTAATACTCTTCAGTGAGAAGAATTTCTTTTTCCAGTTCTTCCATACTACGTACTTCGCACCACTTTTCTCCGAGTCTGTATACTGACCATTAGGATTGGTGTGGAAACAAGCTTTAAACCACCAGGCGGATTTCCAGAAGGCGGCACAGTGTCCATTGCTACTGTCGTTATCCCGATCTTTTGTTGAAAATACCATTCCATTGCAGTACGCCATACTATCCCCTGCAAGTATTGTGTAAACAATTAAAGGGACCAAACCGCCATTTAGCGGAAAACACCCTCTGAATCAAACTTGTTATACAGTGACCATTTTAACAAAAAATCTTACGAGAAAAATATTTTTTGTCTGCCTTATACTCAATTGAGTGCAACTGCTCTGAGAAAGAATGTCAGTTTTCATCTATGTATATACTTACAATGTAGGTTTTGTTCATTCACAAATATATGCGTGAAGAATTGTAAAAGATTGTCAGTGTTTTGAAATTTTCATCTTAATCGTAAGATTTTTTGTGCAAAGGGTCACTGGATTTTTGAAAGTATAAGATATGTAGCATTTCATCTCAATCAATTATTTCATTACATCGAGAATGTTTCGATGCAATCAAAATAAACTTAATGTCAAAAGTATGATGCATAAAATGAGATAAATGAGGTAAAAGTTTAAATGTAAAGATATTTAAACATTTTTGATATGATTCGAAAAAGCAGGCTCTTAAATGAAAGAAAGTAAAGCCTATCTAGAGATATCAAGCTAGACACTGTGTTATTAATCTGTAATTGGATATATTTACCCCCCCCCCCCCATTTTTTAGTATTATTTTATGCCTTTTTCTATGTACATGTATTTATTATTCTTTGTTTTAATCTATTTTTAATGTTTTACATGGAAATCTCTTTAGGTTAATTGTCTTAATTATATAAAGCGCTATATAAATGTATAAAAGTAATATAATAATGATATTGGTAATGATAATAATGATTAAATCCTGTGAGCGGAAGTTTGTGTCGGACATGCACCACTTCTTCTCTCTCACCCTCTCTTTCTTCCTCTCTCTTCAACCCTACTTCTTTCTTACTCTCTCATCATTCAATTTCTCTTTAACTTTTCTTCTCTCCCTTATTGTCCCTCTTTCCCCTCTCCTTCCCATCACCCACATTTGTATCTTAGCTTAATTGAATAGAAAATGATTATCGTAAAGGACACATCGCATGTTTTCAAAGTATAGAACATTACTTGCATTTTGTCTTCCTTATGCTTGTAGTAATTAATTCTAATAGTTCGTTTGCCAAAACATTGCAACAATTAACAATAATACGGAAAGGCGAAGATAACGAACAGTGATCAATTTCATAACTCCTATAAGCAATACAAAATAGATTTGGACAAACACGGACCCCTGGATATACTAGAGGTGGGATCAGGTGCCTAGGAGGAGTAAGCTTCCCCTGTCGACCGGTCACACCCGCCGTGAGCCCTATATCTTGATCAGGTAAACGGAGTTATCCATAGTCAAAATCAGTGTGCCAAGAACGGTCTAACAATTGGCATGAAACACGGACTTAAATCTAAGCCCCGATTTCAAAAAGTCTAGTTAATTTGTTGGGTAGTCACGCGGTACAGTGACGTCATATGCGACCTTCGTCGATCAACTCATTGTGAAAGTTGTGTTAGATTTAAAAAAAAAAAAAAAAAAAAATTGGGCTTTAGGGGCCTAATTTATTCACCATGGACATAATTAATTTCGATGTTGACAAATTTCCCCGAGTCTTAAATGTTTTAGCCACCAGTGCATACCAATAGCGACCCAAATACAGCGAGGAAAGTGAGTAATTGAAGAGTAAATAATGTTTACATGGGGTCGTTGTCTAAATACTACTTGGTAATATTTCTTTAAATATCTGTAATTAGCCTGTTTATAAATATATATATATATATATATATATATATATATATATATATATATAAGTACTGAAAAGGCCACGACACTGTTGGTTATTTAAAACTCAAATTTTCGACGCAACCCGCGTCTTTATCAAGAGACATGTATTACATAAACAAATAACACGCAAAAACGACAAGTATCGATAAACTACATTGGTGAGAAGAGTGATACACTATTGTACTGAGTGATAAAAATGGTGGTGGTTACGTTGTAAAGCGTGTTTACTGACTATGGTTTAGAGAGTTTGTACCATGGTCGGGTCGGGATGAAAATAAAATTATTCTTGAAAAATTACAGAAATCAGAAAAATTTAGAGGGAAAACTTACAAAACAATGTGATTATGGAATAAAATGGTGGGAAGATAATGATATGGAGTGATTAAGTTCAAAACAATATTAGGTAGTCCGTACCATTGATGATTCGGATATGGTGAACAGCGAAAAATAATGATTGCCAGAAGAACACGATTAAACAACAAACAAAGTCAATCAAAGGACACTGATCTAGCATTAAAATCAACAATCGAATAGGTGAATGCGAGAGAAGTCTAAGGAAAAAGATTATATATATAAAGGATATAGGGAAGTCGTTGTGGCCGAGTGGACTTACGCACTGGTTTGACAATGTTGCTAGGCGGTGGGTGCCGTACGTCGCTGGTTCGACCCCGGGCTGGGGCGAAAATTTTCAGTGCCTAGTTGTGATTATTTAGTGCTTTATATATATATATATATAAACAGTGCAATTATAATTAGATTTATTTTTCGATTAGATAAATTATGATACGATATATACCACTGACAATTAGGCCTACTGTCACGGAAGCAATTTAAAAAAATAAATAATTTAAAATAAAAATGATCAAAGAACAAGAGCCACGAATACCCAAATACGGCCCTGTAATTTTGAGTAAAATAAAGTATCTTCATTCCAAAATGTCTTCATGGTATGAAATAGCTTAGACCTTCTTCTTTATAAATATAGCGTGTTTTTTCCACGAAAATTCACGCATATAGAAATCATAACATACAGAACCCATAATAGTTGTGTTAATTTCGTAAAAGTTGATGATATCCAACAATATGCACCAAAAATTTGTATAACCCTCAGGCCTCGATCCAATAAATATTAATGAATTATAAATTAGTATATTACATACTGCATAGAAGTTAAGAGGGGTTGTTTTTTTTTTTGGATGGAGGCCTGGGGGATAAGTGAATTTCTACTTTTGATGTTCTGCAAATAACCGGAATTTCACATTCCATGCACGAAATCCGAATACTTTTCCAAACAACTACTGGTTTAATACAAATCGTAATATTTAAATATTATAGTTGGGGATTGTTCCATTGTCTTTTTACGAAACCAGTAATTATTCAAAATTAATAAAATATGAGTATTTCAAACAATATTATTGGAAAAAAAAACCGGATCCGCGCCATCGTCGGAATCGGGCGACGTACATCAATCGATTTTGCCCCCAAAATTTCAAATAGATTATATGCTCAATTTATGAACTTGAATATATATGTAACCATGTTAGAGATAGTTGCAAAAACCTTGCACTAGTTAACAGTTTTAGTTATTTGATCAAACAATTACGAAGATCTAAATCCTCCAATCCACTCCAGATACAATCGAGATCCACCCATCGTCTGCGCCGCGCCTTTACTTCCACACATTTTCTTTATACGTTATCACACTATATATATTTTAATTATCTGAAGGCCGTTAAATTTGATAAATATCTGGCTTCACATGTTTCATCTCCGTGCATTCAGTTTTCTTGGCACTGATGAGCATGTTGATATCGCTGTCACAGTACATAAAAAGACTTGGCGGGCCGAGGGGTGCCTAACTCGATAGGCTACTTAGATACAAAGATATATTGGCCTATCCCGTATTGTTTAATGATTTCTAAAGTTATAGTACAATATATGGGTACCAGACAAAAATTAGGCGTCCACATAACAATACAAAGGATAGACTGTAGGCTACAAGTCTCTGAGCTATCTACAACATTCGTTCGGTTGTTTACGTGTCAACTGATTTGGACATACGTCATCGGGTACCGTTATACTTCGACACACAGCTATTCCGTTCCATTGCATATTTCATCCGTCAGAAATCAATATATAGAAATACCTACAAATATGAATACGAAAAATATATCTAGCAGTATAGATCTGTTTTGCTTTTAAATGAAATTCATTGACAAACAGAATTACATTTGATCTAATTAGCAAAAAATATAAGGCAGTTAATAAAAAGGAATAATAATAATGAATAATTCGAAAATGAAAAAAAAAAATAATGTAAAAAGAATGTTAACGAAAATAGTGTATACACTGTATTTCATTGTTTCAATTATATTTATCAATTAAAATTCAGTCTCAACAGCAAATATTCCAAACCACAAATCTTATATCAAAATAAAAAAAGACAAATGGAAAAAATAAGAAGATATCATTAATACTGATTAAAATAGAGGTGAACATATGAATGACACTCGTTCCTGAAGTAAAAGTTGATGTATTTATTTTTTTAAATATATTATCCTACATAATTTAGTAAAATATTACTAAGCATTATAGAAGGAAGAACTGAACACATTATTAAACCACACTTTCCTACTTAATTTAGTTTGAGTGTTTGTAACATGGAGAAAGTGTCTAATAACGGAAAAAGGTTTCCCTCATGCATTTTATGTAATATAAGAACTAAACCTTATGACAGGAAGAAATGTGAAAGTGTTAAAATAAGCAAATTTTATGGTGGATGCCAAACTACAGATGTGTTAATTCACCATGGAGTTAACCCCTTGATTGATAAAATTCTTGTTTCTATTTATGTGAAAATAACATCCGTATTTAAGTAAAGAGGTACTGGATTAATATTACTTTAAAACTGTTGAATTGTTGCATATAAATAAAGATAAAAAAAAATATAAAGAGAGGGAATGAGAAAAACAGAGAGAGGAGAAAGAGATGTACGAGTATACTATTGTAACCTGTAATGTGGGTTCAAACCACGGATAATAATTTTTCGTAAACGTTTTCTACGTTCTAAATGATTGCATTAAACTATAGTTCTAAACAATGATAAATCAATTTGAATCAAACACTATGAATATTTCCTTATTGATTTATCATATGATTTTCCTCTAACTATTCCTTGCCTAGTTTAATCACTCGTGTTTCAGCCTCTGGTCTGAAACCACTGTTTCAAAGGCTGTTTAAAACTACAAGTCTAAACCCTTTATTTATTTGAGCATTTGCTCCTGGGCTATCTTCTGAAGGAATAATGTCTCAAATGGTCCACCCGCAGTAATTTGAGGTCCCGCATATGAGACAATAAACCTTACCAAATTCTGGATGTGAGATCCGATCTTCTCTCTTCTCCGTCTACCAGCAAACTAACTTAGAAGCGCAGAAGCGCCTTCTATTTATACCTCCGCTCAATTCTGCTGACTCATATACTAGTCTCCAAAACGTTTGAGACAATGTACAACACACAAGGAATAGCTAATCATTGACAATACTTTGAATGACCCTGATTGCCTCATTTACATGATCAAAGAAATTTTCATTACATTACCAACGCCTCCGAAACATATGCGACCCTGCATATGGAGCAAAGAAACAAACATTTTTAAATCATTATTATTATAGTTATCTTTAAGTAAACTACAAAGTTTCAATCGTAAACGGTTTTCTGTCTGTGTCTTTTTTTAAATGATTGTCATTTATTCCTCATATTCTAATTCATTTTCTTCAATAATTTCCTCAACATGTTTGTTATCTTTGGTGTAGGTCGACATGACTTTGTGTAACTTTCGTCTCTTGAGGACTTTCTTTTGTCCTCAGTAGACTGATTCTCAGTCTGAGTACTAGAAGACTTGTATGTCTTCCCAAAGCTGAAATTCTGTATGGATGCTGTGCATGTCTCGCTGTTTTGGGTTGACACCACTGGTGTTGTTCTCTTTGGTGTGAACACTGGAGCTGGTTCAGTGCCCTTCCGCACAACTCTACCCTTTTCCAAAGGACTACTGTTTCCCGGTTTTGTTTGGTGTCTCACTTTCTCATTATCAGTTTTATCTTCATTTGGTACGGATTGAGACTTCTGCATTTTGATTTCTTCTGGCCTTCCTTCACATGTCTCATCTTCTTCATCACTGGAACTTTCACCTGAGCTAGATACCTGTCCAATTAAATTCCCTGGATCCTGTCTAACCCACTCTTCGTCGCTCTCCACACCATTGTGATTCGTTGATTCTTTCTCATGGAACTTCTTCTCGTGTCTGACCAGATATTCCTTCTTCTTGAATAATTTTCCACATGTTCCACATTGAAACTTTCCACCCGTGCAACTCATTAAATGTTCAGGCCAGTGATTATTCTGCACTTCTCCATCACACAATGGACATTGATTTCTTACTTTGGCTTAGGTACTTTCAGCATTTTCTACAAAATAAGATAACACAATCTGCTGTAGTTAACATTTTTTGGGGGTAAAGTTCCATGCATCTCTAATAGGATTCATAGTCCTCTAACCACTTTGGTGGACCACATCTTCGTCTTGGTTTGGTAGACTTAACAAGTTCATCGACAATCTCAACAATTCTATCAGGTTCTTGCTCTATTTCATTTGCCTCGATGTCACTGTCTAACAACTCGGTTATCATACCGGAGGATTTGGTCCTTCTTTTTCGCATTCGATCGCAATGTATTATCTGCCTTTCACCTTTTCTTCCACAGTTAACAGCATAGAGAACTTCTGACCACTTTTCAAGGACTTCGAAAGGCCCACGCCAAAACGAAGAGAGCATCGGAGAACAACCTATCTTCTTTTGTGGAAAGTAAAAAACTTGATCACCTGGTTTAAATTTCTCCCAGGACATCTTCATATCATGATAGTTTTTCTGTCTACTCATGGCAGCATCTGTGTAATTGCGAACAAACTGTGGGCTCTCTCTATCCTTTCTTTAAGAATCCAAGCCCATTCATTTGGACTCCTACCTTTAAGAGGCTCTGGCATCTCATACTGCAAATCTAATGGCAAAGATGTTTCTCTTCCAAGCATCAGCATGTTCGGCGTAAAACCTGTCGACTCATGCTCTGCTGACCTATATGCCATCATGATATAGGGAATATGAGTGTCCCAATCTTTTTGATTCTCCCGTACATATGCGCTTAGCATACTTGTTAAGGTTCGGTTAAATCTCTCTACCATCCCATCAGACTGAGGATGGTAGGCCATGGTCCTTGTTTTCTGAATGTTCAAAAGTTTACATACTTCACGGAAAAGCTCACATTCAAATTGTCTGCCTTGGTCAGAATGTATTATCTTAGGCGTTCCAAGTCTTACAATAAATTCTTCTACAATCAACTTAGCCACGGTCTTAGCCTCCATATTTTGCACAGGAAAAGCCTCAGTCCACTTGGTGAAGTAGTCTGAGACCACTAAAATATATCTCCATTTCCCGTAATTGGTAGTTCGCCCAGAATATCAGCCGTTATGCGTTCCAACGGCATCCCTGCTGGAACAATCTGCATCGGCGCTACCTTTTTCTTATTTGGGTTCTTTCGCTTCGTACAAATGTCACAGCCTGTGACATATTGTCTTACATCTTGATGTAAGCCAGGCCAGTAGAACCTTTGTCTCATTCGCGCCAAAGTGTTATGTACTCCAAGATGTCCTTAGGTTCTGTCATCATGGCATTGTCTTAAGATTGTTCTTCTGTCAGAGAGAGGAACAACTTTCTGAAGTATTTCGTCATTTGGTTCCAACACTGTCTATCGTATGCATACAATTCCGTTTGTCAATTTCAGTCTCTTCCATTGACTCCATAGTGATCTAAGAAAATATCCTGTACTTCTTATATCTTCAAACTATGGTCTCTCATTTGTTTCTAGCCAAGACTTGACCAAAGTTATGTCTTTATCTGCTTCTTGACTTTCTTGCACCGACATGCTGTCTGTATCCTTTTCTTCAAAGACTGATCTAAGTTGACCTTTGCTTATCAGGCTTTTGTCATTGCAGTTATCATAACCACATTGTCTAAATGGGATGCGGCTTAAAGCGTCTGCATTGGTGTGCATTTTCCCTGGTCTATGTTGAATTTGGAATTCATATGTAGAAAGTGTTTCTATCCATCTTGCAAGCTGGCCTTCAGAATCTCTCTTGTTCAATAACCATCGTAATGAACTGTGATCTGTTCTGATTAAGAATGGCTTCCCATACAAATAATGTCTGAAATACTTCACAAAATGGACGATGGCCAGTATTTCTTTACGTGTGACACAATACTTTCGTTCCGTTTTGCTTAAACAGCGACTTGCATAGCAAATTACTTTTTCTTCCCCGTCTTGTATTTGTGACAACACGGCGCCCATGGCCATATCGCTGGCATCAGTGTCTAAAATAAATGGTATTGTGAATTCCGGGTGTGCCAGAATGGGTGCACTGATTAATCTATTTCGCAAAGTATCAAATGACTCCTGACAATCGCCAGACCAGATGAATTTCATTCCCTTTTGTGTTAACACATGTAATGGTTTCGCCCAAACTGCAAAGTTTGGTACGAATAGCTACAAAATCCAATGAAGGATCTTAGATCTGTTACATTACAAGGTTGTGGCCATTTCTTGATAACCTCAGTCTTCTTTGTGTCTGTGGAAATGCCTTCTTCAGACACAAAATATCCCAAGTAGTCAACACTACGTGAAAATAGGGTGCACTTTTTCGCTTTCAATTTTTAATCCAGTTTTTGCAAGTTTGTCAAAGACCTTGGACAAATTAGTTTCCATTTCATTAAAGGTTCTGGCATATACAATGATATCATCTGAATAGATAAGATAAGACAAATGTCCCACTGCAAACCCTGTAGAGTTAACTCCATTAACCTCTCGAACGTAGCTGGGGCATTACATAGCCCAAAGGACATGACATTGAATTGATATAGCCCATTTGAGTTACGAATGCTGTTTTGGCTTTGTCTTTTGAGTCCATTTCAATCTGTCAATAACCAGAGTGTAAATCGAGGGTTGAAAACCATTTGCAGCCAGCCAGTTGGTCCAGGGTCTCATCAATGCGTGGAATTGGATAGGCGTCTTTCTCAGTTATTGCATTCAATCGCATGTAGTCCACACAAAACCGTACAGACCCATCCTTCTTTTCCCCCAATGCTACTCTAGAAGACCAAGGGCTATTTGAAGGTTCTATAACCTTGTTCTTAATCATTTCCTTCACGTGCTTTTCTACTTCTGCATTCATGTGTTCTGGGAGTCGTCTTGGAACGTCCTTGATTGGTTTGTGATCCCCGGTGTCGATGCTATATTTAGCAAGTCCTGTTCTTCCCATGTCACTATCAGACTTTGTAAAGAGTTGAGCATATTTCAACAGAAGAGTTTTAACTGCATTCGCTTCTGTCTTACTCATCTTCAGGCAAGTCCTCATATACAGCTCATTTAAGTGCTCAGGCAATTTGTCATCAGCAGTTCTAGGTTTGTAATCATCTTCTATTATACACTATATGGGTGATAGTTGTCCAACTGTTGTTCCTGTGTGAATTATTACATTGTCGCCAGATGGATTAAAAAGTCTTACTGGGACGGTAGAACTACCTCTCACTACTGTCCTTCCAACCAGTCCTCTGCCAGAATTCAAAAACATTTCTACAGGCTCCACCACTCCAACATCTAAATGTATCTCATTGTTATCTGGAACTACAACTTTTCCCGTTGTGACAATTTCCGTATTTGATGGTATAGACACCGTTTCTAATGCCACAATTCTAAAACACCCTATTCTTTCCTCAAATTCTAGAGAATGAGTTTCATCTCCTAACTGCAGCGTTCTTTCGTGTAAATTAATTATGCCTTTGTTAGCTTTTAAACAATCAAGGGCCAGAACAGCATCAACAGTCATGTCAGCAACCAGTATTGTCTGATACAATATTTTCTTGCCAAACGTACATTTGACGAGTGCCTTTCCGTATATTTGAAGAGGCGTTCCTGACGCTGATAATATACTCTGATTCGTTTCAGTCAATTCCAGGTTGCACTTTTTATTTATCTCTTCCAACTTCTTCCGAGATACCAGTGTAACTGTAGCCCCTGTATCAACCAATGCCAGGACAGGAATATCATTTATGTTTTCTCTAATATACATTCCTGGCTCATTAGCATTTCTTTGAACTCCAATGCTTCCTGATACTCATGTCTAAGTCTTCTCCCACTATGGGTGGTCTTTTTGAAATGTCCAGAACTGTCGGGCTTGCTTTTGCCAGTCTTGTCAATTATGTTTGTGTTCGGTGGTGGAAACTTCTGATCAACTCTTCTGTTTGACTGGGCAAGTCTGCAGTCTATCTTTAAATGACCAGGTTTGCCACAATTGTAACACTTCTTCGGAATCCCTACTTTAGAACCCTTCTCGAACACCTTTGGCACATTATCGGTTTTAGAAGTTCTCCTCTTTTCATATTTTATATCATTTACTCCTTTCTGCAACCTGACCAGTATCTCCTTCTTAGAGCTAACTGTTTCTTCTAAACTTTCACGCTTAGTTTCACGTTTATTATCATCTCCAACTTCTCGAAGAAAACCAGATTCTTCATACTTTTTGCGTTCCGCTCCTACAAAAGCGTCAAACTTAACTGCATGCCGGATAGCTTCGTTGAGGTCCTGTGGTCTAGATTGTTTTATCCTCAGACGCATATATGCGCTTATGAGAGCATCAATAACATACTCTTTAGCAAGAATCTCACAAACATCTGCTGGAGCAGTAGGATAGGCTAGGCGTGTTAATCGTCTGACATCTTGTCCAAGCTGTGGTATGGTTTCGCTAGCCCTTTGTCTTCTCTCTCTTAGCTGAGCTCTATATAATTCCATTTGGTTAGCTGGAGAAAATCTATCTTCTAGGGCCTTTGAGAGTGCCTTGAAATTCGGTTGCAGTGTTTCAATTAGGTTTCCAAGCACTCCCTGAGCCTGGTCTCTGAGGGAAACAGCAAGGTACATTCCCTTTTCAGCCTCAGACCAATGTTTCAAACAGGCACAAGCATTAAAATGTGATTTATAATCTAACCACGATGTTGAACCATCATATGTTGCTGGTTTAAGCTTGTCAGACTTATCTGTATTTTCTTCAGCACCTTCATTATTTAGTGTTTGTAACATGTCCTTTTTTCTACGTGTTGTAACAATTCTTGGCATATTGTCTGGCGTTTCTAAATACATCGGTGTTGTTTCCGACCGAGACCTGTCTTTTCTTTTATAAAGTCCATATGAGTCTTCTGTCTGAGCATTAAGCTTAGTTTTAGGTTTTGCTCCTTTTGCCTCATACTTTTCCTCTGCATCATGTTCTATCTTACGCCCAGACTCTCCAATGCCCGAGTCTCTTACAGTCTCAGGTGTTGACTGCACCCTATGTTCCTTAATTCTCATGCTTTTATTAGAAAGTTCCTTAATTTTTTCTTCTAGAAAACTTATTTCTACGTCATTATTGTCCATGGCTTCCTATAATCTAAATGCAAACGTCTTGTTTCAGACAGTGAAAGTAAATATGAAACAGCAAAATATAATATTTTAAGTAGAACTACAATAGTTCGAATGTTACACTACTATTCAAACAAAAACAGACTATGATTTTAGGAATGGGTTGATTTAGATTATCCCACCGCTGCCACCAAAATTTTGTAACGTGTAATGTGGGTTCAAACCACGGATAATAATTTTTCTTAAACGTTTCCTACGTTCTAAATGATTGCATTAAACTATAGTTCTAAACAATGATAAATCAATTTGAATCAAACACTATGATTATTTCCTTATTGATTTATTATATGATTTTCCTCTAACTATTCCTTGCCTAGTCTAATCACTCGTGTTTCAGCCTCTGGTCTGAAACCAGTTTCAGACGCTGCTTCAAAACTACAAGTCCAAACCCTTTATTTATTTCAGCTTTTGCTCCCGGGCTATCTTCTGAAGGAATAATGTCTCAAATGGTCCACCCGCAGTAATTTGAGGTCCCGCATATGAAACAATAAACCTTACCTAAATTCTGGATGTGAGATTCGATCTTCTCTCTTCTCCGTCTACCAGCAAACTAACAGATACACAGAAGCGCCTTCTATTTATACCTCCACTCAATTCTGCTGAATCATATACTAGTCTCCAAAACGTTTGAGACAATGTACAACACACAAGGAATAGCTAATCATTGACAAGACTTTGAATGACCCTGATTGCCTCATTTACATAATCAAAGGCATATATATAATATATACATGTATATACAATATAATATGATATTTGGCTCCTACCGTTTAGAAGCAACCCTGTCAAGGTCTTACCCTTCGCATCGTCATGGTGAACTGGAAATGAAGTCCATTTATCGGCTATAATCAACCGTCAAATCTCAAATGCGAAAAATCCCCAATACGAGGACTTTAATCGTCTTGATGATGAAATAATAATGTTAAAATTTGTTGTTTCTTTTCGATAAATTGCATAAGACTACTTAACTTAAATTATTTAAATTACACGACATGTACATCAAAATAATAATTGAATTATAAATCTATTCAATTATGAATATGTTTCAACAACTGAAGTATTTTTAAACAAGAGGCCCATGGGCTACATCGCTCACCCGAGTCACCTTGGTCCATATCAGAAGATTTTCCATATCTATTTGCATGTAAAACCGTAGTCCCTATTATGTCCCCAAACCTACCCCTGGAAGCCATGGTTTTTGCAAACTTGAATCTACACTATGTCAGAAAGCTTTCATGTAAATGTGAACTTCTTTGGTCCAATGGTTCTTGAGAAGAAGATTTTTAAAGATTTTCCCTATATATTTGTATGTAAAACTTTGATCCCCTATTGTGGCCCCATCCTACCCCCGGGGGCCATGATTTTAACAAACCTGAATATGCACTATATCAGAAAGCTTTCATATAAATCTCAGCTTTTCTGGCTTAGTGGTTCTGGGAAGAAGATTTTTAAAGATTTTTTCCTATATATTTGTATGTAAATCTTTGACCTCCTATTGTGGCCCCATCCGACCCCAGGGGCCATGATCCTAACAATTTAGAATCTGCACTATATCAGGAAGCTTTCATATAAATCTCAGCTTTTCTGGTTCAGTGGTTCTTGGGAAGATTTTTAAAGATTTTTCCTATATATTTGTATGTAAAACTTTGATCCCCTATTGTGGCCCCATCCATTACGCAATCCGCTATAAATAAAACATCCAATGAAATCACTACATCTTGTTATAGTGTACATGGTTACAAATGACGCGATCTCATACTGCTGTATTGATAAACACGCGCAATTGTCATTTTTACACTACTAATTACGTTTATTGATAGTAGACCGAGTTTGGAAACATTTTTGCTTAAGACAATATTGCTTAAACGATTGGACTAGCCATAACTGTAGGTATCAATCCACGTTCTCTCGCTTCGCGTTATTAAAAATAGAACCGCATTCTCATTGGTTCCCTCTCTTTTGTGGAACCAATCAGAACGAGCCCAATTGTTTGATAGCCATTGATGTCAAGGGTTAGTGCGAGGTAAGGAATGAATATAACCCTTGATTTGAGAAAATGGAAAGAAAGAAGAAAAAAGAGAATCAAATCTAGCACACTTGTTTTAAAATCTAGTACATCTCAACGAGAATGGTTTGTCAAAACAATTTCACAAAGTCCCGAGAACCTTGATAGCTGTTATATAGATTTTTAACATTTATGTTATTAAATATTTTTTATATTCACTAAGCGCACGGTACTGGTGTCACTTTACGTTACACTTATAACGTCATAAATTGTGGCAAAATATAATCACGAAAGCAACGTCACATTTTAAACAAATTCATTATCTCCAAGCTGTAATATCATAACTAAAGCACATGCATAATTTAATGTTTAAAAATTGAAAATAAATCTTTGTACGTGTATAGTGTACATTCATAAAAATTATGAATTCTTACAAATACTCCAAAGTATACGTACTGTATTTATTTCACCGTGCCTACAACAGTAGGCATGTTGTATGAAATAAGGGTACCCGTTTCGGTAGGTTTCGTTTTGCTTCGGTAGATTTCGTTTCCTTTCGATTTCGTTTCGCATTTTACAGGTAACCATCCCATGAAATAAGGCTTGCAATTCTTATGAATATGACCTCTGAGAAATTTGAACACAGTAACAAAAATCAGTTTTGGTTTTTTCTAGGATATATATAGACTTGCTCAAGTCTCTATGTTTAATAATCATTGCTCTCTTTAATACTTTTTATTAATACCAAACACGGAAGGGGGAGGGGGGGGGGGTTTAAAAACTCCCGTACGTTTCTGTCATCGATCTACATCGATCACGCTCTGAAGATAGTGGGGAAAAAAAAACCAACAACCAGCGCATAGAAAGTATATGTAGTTTTGCGCTTTATAAATGAATAATAATAACCACGGTGAGTTGAAGTGAGAGTTAAAAACTTCCAAATAATATTACATTTTAACGTTTTAATGTTCACTTTCATTTGTGAATAAACAGTAGAAAAGGTATACAGAGTGTTATTTATACTCGTATGTTTTACTTGCGAATCGGTTAGTTTCAATATATATCATATTTAGTTTTGAAGGGGTGGTCTCGTGAAAACCGTGTGACTTTAGATTTTTTTGTCAGATGTTGAACTTTTGATCTAATGATATTGTTATTCATATGCGGAAATCTTGATTTGTATTCGATAATCTTGATATCTATATGCGGACGGAAATTTTGATTTATATGTGAGAAATCTTGATATTCATATGCGAATTTTTTTTTATTTTACTCTACGAGAGAGAGAGAGAGAGAGAGAGAGAGAGAGAGAGGGGGGGGCTTCCTCTACTCTTCTGGAGTACCAACGCATGTGGGCGAAATATTCCAGGGGCAATCGCTCACACCCGCCAGAGATCACCTGGGTCCTAAATACAACAGTGAGGTTGTTCAACACGTCACTGATACTCTAACAAGATTTTGACATTCAATTCATTTAATATGTGACTTATGTATATATCTTTCATTCATTGGAAGGGGGGGGGGGGGTACATAAGATCTAACACGCTATATATATCCACCGTTCTGGTGCCTGTGCTCACATCCACCTCCTAGGGAATGCTACAGGCTGGTGCATGTTGGAAACTGTAGGAGGGTCCACAGTTTGCTCTGTACTTGCTCTTTAAACCAGGTAGCACGCAGGAGACAGATGAGATGCGCAGAGATCTCTTCCCCCTTAGAACGTGACCACCCGTTCAGGTCCAGGCACCTATGTCCACATAGGGCCCCCTGTGTTGCCCCTACGTTGGTAGTCAAACTGACCGCCTCCCCAGTTCCCCACAAAAAATTGCACGCGACCCTTTCCGCCATATATGTAAATTTGCACCCTGTTTCTGATTACGATTAATAAATATTCAAATTTGTATCACTCTTGTTAATCCAGCTAGCTAAGCTGCCTATGGGGGTTTACAGGGCAGCCACCCAAGTTTCGACATAGCTACTGGGTTTATTCAGCATATTAGGGCAAGGTCAACTATTCAATTCAGGCCAAATGTCTCACGGCTGGTAGTGCTGTAT
The DNA here is from genome assembly GCF_947568905.1 of Ostrea edulis. Classification (NCBI taxonomy): domain Eukaryota; kingdom Metazoa; phylum Mollusca; class Bivalvia; order Ostreida; family Ostreidae; genus Ostrea; species Ostrea edulis. The sequence continues at coordinate 100,385,926 of NC_079164.1, forward strand.
ATTTATTAAAGTTTAATTTTAGCAGAGTAGCTCCTCTAGTTAAATTTAAGACATCCGAGGTCAGGTCATGGTCAATGAAGCTAATTCTTTTATCAATTTTTGAAATTATGCATTTCACCTACAATCAATAATGACTAAATCCATGCGTACATCTAGCATGTGTACATCAACATTATCAAATACGAATCAAATATTATGGAATATAAATCGAGATTTATATAATTATCGAATATAAATAACAAGGTTACCAAATGTAAATAAATAACAAGATTATCGAATATAAATCAAAATTTTCGCATATAAATATTAAGATTATCGAATATAATTAAAATTTTCTCATATATGAATAACAAGATTATCGAATATGATTAAAGAGTTTCGTATATAAATCAAGATTTGTATAATATTGCAACGTTTTACACACCGTAAGTGTATCTGTTCAATGCTGAATTTTTATATGCATACATACAGTACATCGTCGCAAACCACGGGTTATTGTTTCATTCTATTTCACAAACGTTTGTGAAATAGAATGAAACAATAACCCGTGGTTTGCGACGATGACATACAGTAGTACATGCAACAAAATGTAGTCTGTACAATTGTCATTTGATAAAGTCAATTAAAGTATATGTACCAGATCTAGAGCAAAATATATCTATGAGATACACATGCTATAGCTTAAATACCTTGTATACTATTTTTAAAAATCATTTTAATTTAGATCATTTAAAAATAATAAAAGCAACATTTTACGTTTTAGCTAGACGTAGGTTGTGTACATTGACGTTGCGTCATTGCGCGACAAAATCACATGGGACATTTATTTGGACATTAAGTATCTTTTCGTTTTCCTAAATGGACGCGGGATAAAATGAAATGTTGTATATTCTATATAGTAAATTTTATGTACTTTCTGTAAGTTATATTCATTAAAATATTCGCGTTGGAATAATGCTTAGAAATAAGACATAAAATGGTAGAATTGTTTAAAAAGCGCGGTTTTTGTAGAATAAGGACATTTCACTGGACACCGATAAAATCAATCTACTTCATGGATATACTCAGAATTTTATAATACTGGTATACATTGTGCTCTACGATACATGTACATTATAAATGTAACAAGGATAGTCAACTTCCCCCTGTATTAGGCGTGCTACTGGTCATGATGATTTGCATTTGCAGTCTATCTACAAACACGGGACACCACTGACAGGCACTGTCTTTGCCATTTTTAAGGTCGCTATATCAATTCTATGAACTAAATGTTTAAAGTAATTGGTTTATGGTTTTTAGATAAGGACGTCACAATCATCCACCAATTCTTACGTTATTTGGGACAAAATCAATCATTTTATTAATCTGTGGATAAAGTGTATGCGTATTTCATGTAACGCGGGACAACGAAAAATGACGACATCTGCGTGTATTTATTGCTAATGAAATGCGTGTAAATTATATTTTATATAAGCTATTATCATTATTTATATATTTTCCTTGCCATTGATGTATAAGACTTTAATAATCCACAAAATATACAACTGTGTAAACATAGCGGAAACATTTTCTAATGCACGTATGAAAGTAACACCAGTACCGTGCGCAACGTCACTATTATTTTTATGTAAAATAAAGTGTGTTTTTGTTGAAAATGTTGGATTGAAAAGATTTTTTGTACTACATGTATTCAAACATTTTAATTATTAATAAATGAAAGATCATGCAACTAGATAATTTGTGTGGTGTTTTAGATATTTTTATACATCATAGCTACTCTTTCTTCACCCAGAGCGACTCTGCCTGGCCGATTGCGTGTACTACAAATAATATATAGGATGATACAATAAACTGCGCATATAAATGCACCATATATGCAATCGCGATTTATTTAAGTTACCTTAGATATCTAGAACTCATTTTAATTCAATTTTGTCTTTGTAAATAATGCTAAGTCGCATAATCAGTGTTTCATGTTTCGGGCATAAGAGTATTTATAACGGCATTTATAAAACGTACTAGATTTACCGCTTTTTTGTAGCTGAAAACTAAGGTTCAGTACCCCCGTAATACAATTCCATGAAAAAGTTATATGATTTTTGTTTAATGGGCCACAAACAGTTATCAAAAAAGTTTGATGCAATTAGATCTACAATTTTAAAAGAGAGAAAGTCAAAAATCGCTATTCGGGCCTTTGGGTTTCGGCTTTCAGCCGTACTACATTTACCGCTTGCCCTTCCTGGTAACCTGTTTGCATGTAAACATAACATGGCATCATTGCACGATCCCGGCGAGGTATGAAGCTTTATCTATATAGTTAAACGTCATTTTATCATTAAACGGGAAATACTTATGACCCTTCAGCTCAGTCGATCGATACACCAGAAAGACCATGTGACGTATGCAATAAATGCATGCAACCTGAGACGTAAAATACCCTAGTCTGGTCCCCGCCCCCGCCACTCCTTGATCACTCGTTTTGATTGATTTGATTTTCGAGTGATCAAGGAGTGATGGGGGCGGGGACCAGACTACAAATACCCGTGATTTACCGAAACACCCTTACAAAACACCGCCCTAACTTACCGAAATACCCGATTTTTTTATTTCATAGTATTGTAATTTAATTACTTGTATAAGAAGTTTTTATAAAACCAAATATTTTGGGTGTTATCATCGATATCAGGGCCGTAAATTACATGGAGGCGGAGGAGGCAGCTGCCTCCTCGATCCTCCAACTTTTGAGCCAAAAAAAATTAAAATTTAAAGTTCATTAGAATTTATGTTGTTTCCAATAACTAAGAACATGATACCTCCCTTAAAAAGCATTCCAAATCTTTCTTTTAGAATGAGTTAGTCAAGTAACATCATGCCAAGAAATTCTTAGCAAAATCTCCGGTATAGAAAAACCGTTATAAATCAGTGACCGCAATTAAGAGATAAGCGACGGCTACTATTAATCAGCATGTAATATGACCCTATTGAAGCCAACGAATTCAGACCGGACGGGGTTTCTTGGCATGGTCATGATTTTTGTGTATTCAACTAAAAACACTCAAATAACCCCATACAAGCTTATTTGGTCAGTTTTGAAAATTATTTTTGCACATTAATGACAAAAATTACAAATTGTGACCCCCCCCCCCCCTTGCACTTCATCACATATTTTGAATGAATCGTTAGAGAACGTTGTAATTTATCACTTGTTTAAATTGATGCCAATAACGCGCTAATGCCGAATAACGCTGTTGGAAATGCTCATTGTTACCCGTCTCGTCTGCCGACACCGCAAAAACAACATCCTACGCAGAATTTTCGAAAGCTTTTACCCGCAAACAAGACTACACTCAAATTCACATGTTTTTCACATGTGTGTAAACAGCCTGAGTGCACCTCAGGAAGTAGCCTCAGCTACCAACATCAAATACATGTAGTTCCTTTGTATACAACTGATTATTTCCGAAAATTACACAAAATTTTCTAATCAGGGGTACAAAAATTAAGAGAAAAGAAGAAGAGGAAATGAGAAGAATCGCGCAGGGGAAAAAAATCATTCTTTTAAATATATGGAACTACCATTGAATAAGTTCATTTTGATTGTACAATTACCGGTGTGATACCTTTACACATTAGACGAACGATCCCGATGCCGGCATATTTTGTAGAATATTGAATATACCTTTCTGTCTGCAGAATGTGTATTGATACAGTAGTTCATATTTTTTAAATTATTTTTACTACTCCCCCCCCCCACCCTTTCAAATTTTCCGTTCCAAACTCGGCTATACCGTACTCGTTTACCATGCCAAGAAATTCTTAGCAAAATCTCCGGTATAGAAAAACCGTTATAAATCAGTGACCGCAATTAAGAGATAAGCGACGGCTACTATTAATCAGCATGTAATATGGCCCTATTGAAGCCAACGAATTCAGACCGGACGGGATTTCTTGGCATGTCTTAGAAGGCCCTAGAATCAAGGATTTTGCACGAAACGTGTTCAGTGTGCACAAAATGTGCTCAGCGTCTGGGGGCCTGGGCGGCCCCCAGACCTCCGCCTAATTTCCTGCCTCCTCCAAATTGAAGGTTAATTTACGGCCCTGGATATTATGTGAAAAATGTCATGTCTTTCCATGGTATGCCATAGCGTCGCTTCCAAAACCTCGGAAGTCGAAATATGCGTAAAATGCGTCTCTTCCCACTTTAGAATTAACAATGCAATGACCGTATACCCTGAAGGTATCGTACGTCTACGCCATATTAGAATTCTAAAAATTCCACATGTGACGAAACCTCGTAAATGAATTCGTGACGCGATTTATTGCGTATTTCAAAAACAATTATTGAAGGCAGTTTTTTATTGATTAGAAGATTTTTCAAAGATTTAAAAATTGAGACACGATGATTCAAATATAGATTCTGAATGAAATGTATCAGACTTAAGACAATTTGAAATCAGTTACTTTTTTTTTCGTTTAATGAAATAATAATAATAATAATAAAAAATAATGTCATAAAAAGCATACAATATTAATGGTTCCAATATAATCATTGAAATTAGATCCTTTAATCCGCTCATCTACTATCGCTTTGTGTAGCGATAGCAAATGAGCGGATCAAAGGTTCTAATTTCAATTAGATTGTAATGGTTCATAATTATATTTGACATTTTGTCAGTAGATTTATGTTTGGTTTGGAGTCCTATATGCACTTTTCTTAAATACGTTAGCTATAACTAATTAGAATTTTTAATGGTGAACTTTTTTGTCAAATTTTGTATTGCAAATATATCAGATTCAGAGGAATAGCCCCAGTTGAATGTTATAAATATCATTGTTTTCTTGTTAACTCGCAATGTATTTATACTCATACGATCAATAGAGTCTCCTGTTACATTTTATACTTTAAATGTTGAATTTTAAAAAACCAAACTAAATACAATATTTGAGGTAAAAAATGTGTACAAAGAAAAAATGTAGTGCACAAATGTAATTCAGATCTTACCGTACGCGTACTCAATCTGGCCAGAAAAATAATCAAACACACTGATGCAAGTAGGTCAATGTTTATGATCAGCTGTTTTTTAATCACCGGTGTCCGCCATCTCTATTCGAATTCCTCCTTGACACAGTTCACTGATCCTGCCTGGTATCAGGAGAACTCGTACCCGGGTACGACTTCTGCAGGAGAACAAGTCGTACCCATCAATATCTGGGTACGAGTTTTCCTGGAGAAAAACTTTGTCATTTCAACAAATAGAAATGTGGGTACGAGTTGTCCTAGAGAAAAACTTGTCAACTGTATTATAAAAATCTAAAAATCTGGGTACGAGTTCTCCCAGAGAAAAAACTTTGTCATTTTATCGGATAAATCTGGGTACGAGTTCTCCTGGAGAAAAACTTTGTAATTTCTGTCATAAAAATCTGGGTACGAGTTCTCCCGGAGAAAAAAAAACTTGATCATTTTATTAAATAGATTCTCATGGAGGAAAACTATGTCTTTATTGTCATATAAATTCTGGTAAGAATTCTCCTGGAGAAAAAGTTTGTCATTATATTATAGTAATCAAAATTTTGATGCGAGTTTATCTCATTAAGAATTGTACCATTTTAGGTATTGGAATCTGGGTACAATTTCTTCTTGAAAAAATCGAGGATTTCATACATTATGTATACATAATTTACTCAATCTAATTAAAATTAAATGATACACGTTACATGTATGCGAGTACGCGAGCGGATCTAACATCTAATTTTAATTACGCGAGCGGATCTAACATCTAATTTTAATTACGCGAGCGGATCTAACATCTAATTTTAATTACGCGAACGGATCTAACATCTAATTTTAATTAGATTGTAATTTACTCTGAACATGCCTTTCAATTGAATAAAAAAAGTACATACAATGATCATACTTGTGTGTAGTTTTTTCATTTGAATTGCTGTTTGGCTTGAGACGATAATTAGTATAATTACTGCAAGTAAACACCAATTTTAAACCTGCAACATTGCCTTTTTATAGCGTACCTCTATTCTCCGGCACATGGAGAACTCGTACCCTGATTTTTATGATAAAATGACAATTATTTTCTCCAGGAGAACTCGTACCCAGATATTGATGGGTACGACTTCTCCAGGAGAACTCGTACCCAAATTTCTGGGTACGAGTTCTCCTGGGTACGGGTTCTCCTGAGTACGAGTTCTCCAGAAGTCTTGACTGAGGTATCAGGAGAACTCGTACCCAGGAGAACTCGTACCCAGAACTGAGTGATGTTACGCCAGTTCCATGCGTTGTTGATAATTGCAGAGTCCCAACGTGGGCGCCAAAATGTAACAGGAGACAGAAGTAAATGAACTCCAACTCCAAGTCCTGTTTCTCGAGTCCGAGTCTTGTATTTAAAATGATGTAATACTGTACATAATATGAACCTTGAAATATTCAATAAGTGATGGCAATATTTCATAATAAATCAATGACAGTCATATAGACAATCAATAGTGTAAAATATACTCACAGATCCTCTTCTGACTAGGTCCCCAGTGAGATCCTCTTCTGTCAGCTCCTTGTTCATTCTTTGTTTTACTTGGTTTTGTCCGGTCAGGTTTATCTCTTGTTTATAGTCAAATTATGTCTAATCTCAGGGCCGTAAATTAACCTTCAATTTGGAGGAGGCAGGAAATTAGGCGGGGGTCTGGGGGCCGCCCAGGCCCCCAGACGCTGAGCACATTTTGTGCACACTGAACACGTTTCGTGCAAAATCCTTGATTCTAGGGCCTTCTAAGATGTTACTTGACTAACTCATTCTAAAAGAAAAATTTGGAATGCTTTTTAAGGGAGGTATCATGTTCTTAGTTATTGGAAACAACATAAATTCTAATGAACTTTAAATTTTAATTTTTTTTGGCTCAAAAGTTGGAGGAGGCAGCTGCCTCCTCCGCCTCCATGTAATTTACGGCCCTGAATCTTGATCTATCCTTGTATAACTTTAGATTGTGCCCTCGTGTGCTGGAGTCTTCACGGAAAGGTATAAAATTGGCAACTTCTTCATCATATTTTCCAGTCAAGATTTTGTACATTTCGATCATATCGCCTCTAGATCGTCTGTAGGCAAGTGATGGTAATTTTAGTTTCTTTAAACGGTGCTCATATGATAGGGTTGATAGTCCCGGCACTTGTTTGGTGGCTCTTCGCTGTACGTTTTCGATGGATTCAATATGTTTCTTGAGATGTGGACACCATTATTATACACATTACATCTATAAGAGTTATCTCCCTTATATCAATGAACTGGTACATATTGTAGCATTATTTGATATCGTATAGAATTTACAGTATAATATGTAATAGCAAGTAACAATACGATAAACATACTTTATAACACACAACACAATGTACCCGATTCAGTCTGATCAAAATGGTCGGTGTTATACTCGTACAAATGTAGTAGGGGTAAATGCCTGTTAATTAATAATACATTTATATACCACAGGTACTACAGAATTCTTTTCTACAAAATATACTATATACAACTTTGATTTATAATATACTCTCTCACTTATCACTTTTACTATTGTTAGGGTTTCCATTGAAATGCAGACAATTATAGAAATTACGTTAATGAAATAGGAATGTTAAAATGAATAGGTAATGGTAAAAGAAACTTACGGTAGTATGTGGTGCAGTCTCAAGTCTTTGAATATCAAGAAAATACCAAATGTCTATAAGAGGTGGCTGACGCACGTAGTACATGTACCTTCTATGTCTTTCTTTAAAATTCTCCTTTCACACCTCATTACCCGCAATTTAACACGGACACCCGGGACAATTCTTGACCAATCAACGGGCGAAATTAAATACAGAACTGACCAAAACTATTTCTAATTTTTGAACAGATAAAAACAAGTTCAAATGTATTCAAATTGGTTCATTTTAAGTTCCCAAATTTTCCGGCTGAAATAAAAGCATAATAAAAATCCAACTCAACCACAGTCATATTAGTGTTGAGGCATTTGTATGTTATGTGAATCCATTTTTAGTTATGCTGTGATCCCATAGGGCTAGGTTAGGGCCGTAATGTGGGTTCAACATTTTTCATGCCAGTCCAAGATGACTCAGGTGAGCGATGAAGCCCATGGGCCTCTTGTCTTACTTGTGATAGTTGAGAAAAGTACAAAACTTTGGCTTAATATTTGATCTTCATTCACTGATTCCATTTTCATTACAGCTTTTGAGACAGAATAGCAGATCCCATGATGAATGATGATCTGCAATGCAATGGATTTTGGTTCTTTTTGGGTGGATTTCGGTTCTTTTTGGGTGGATTTCGGTTCTTTTTGGGCGGATTTTGGTTCTTTTTGGGTGGATTTTAGTTCTTTTGGGGTGAATTTTGGTTCTTTTTGGGTGGATTTTGAGTATATGTTGCCAGTCAGCTGTAGTTACCTCTCCTACAAACATAAACATTTTAAAAATCTTTTATGATTTGAGTTATATGGGGTTTTTTTCCATTGAAATCTAACCCAATTCGATAATGGTTAAAAAAAGGCCACTTATTTGATTGGACAAGTGTTGGTCCGAATACAAAATGAACTGGAAACGGACAAAAGCAAATGTTGAGCACAGCAGGTCTCCTAAAAATTTTGTTACCATGATTTTGCTAAAAGGTAGAACCTAGCATACATACAAGTTCATGTAGGATTTGTTTTTAATTTAACAGGCCAACAGTGTGACAGTCACTATATCTCACCTTTTATTAAATGAACAAGCAGCTGTGCTGAACAATGACAATGTCAAAGAGTTGTTTGTGGCCTACAACTTTTTGGGCATTGAGCCAGCAGAACTGGAAACTCCATTCTCCCTGCCAAAACCTAAGGCTAATAACCCAGTCACTTACAACTACACAAAAAGTATGTTCAATATATTTCATTTTGTTCAGGTATGAAAAAATGGCTTAATTATAGCAATAAAAAAATTGCAACATGCCACATTATTTAAGCATGGATACATTCATGTACAGGGTATACGTATATATACATACTGATGTACATAAAGACAGACAATATACCGTAAATAGCGGGGGTTTTCCGTGGATGTAAAGTTTAGTAATTTTCTAGCAGGTACTGCAAAGGACGAAACATTCGCTTGGGTTTTATTTTTGCTACAGTGTATATTCGTGATTATATTAACGATTCTGAAAATAAAATTATTGCAAAGTGCTGTTCTAAGTATTTGGGGGTATGAATTCATACACGAGAAGGGGGATTATCCGAAAATTAAACCATCATGAAATGCCGAACGATAAAAATCGAGAAATTTTAGCTCCGCGAAATTAAAGCCTTTACAGTATACAGATATTTTCTTCAGAATATATTTTAGCGTTTATGGAGTCCAAACTTAAGAATTGATAAGCAGTGTAGGGTTGATTACTTGTCTGTAAAACGTTCTACTATCGTCAGAAACAACCGCCATAGGAAAACTACCCACTGCCATACCCAAGCTATCTTTCTGTGAAAATACATATGATGATTGCAGACGCATTTGGGTGTAATACCAAAATCGCTAAAATTAGCCAAACATATCACCTGCAGAAAAAAATCCCGCTATACGGTATGATATTAGCTACCAAATTGATAGCTCATTAAAACTATACATAAGATTTGACGGTAGATAAATTCCTCTTTAAAACTCCTATTGTAAAACTAAGTTCATTTTTAACCGCTGATTTCACTTGCAGCTTTCCAGGTGGACATGCAAGAAAACTATGAGAGGAGGCAGTACCTGGCTAGTATGTTGTTACCTGATGACCCAGAGCAGGGCAGGTATGGGGAGGACCTTTGATTCAAATAACCTTGAAACTGTGTTACATTTTTTGTAATTATATATCATAACAAAAATCTATGGATAGTAAAAACTTTGTTTTATCTGTCGGTGAAAACATGACATCCAAGAAGATTTGATATTTTTTTTATATCACTGCGTACTTCGTGGTATTGCAATCTCATGGATTTACGTGTAAACATGTTCACAAATAAATTTTAACAGGTACTGTAATTCACTAGATAGGTTGCATAGTACTGTATCATTTTTCTTACGTTGGGGCTTGCTTGAGTGATATTGATGTTCTGGTAGTGTAGTGGTTAACAAACTCGTTTCTCACAGCTGCGACCCGAGTTCGATCCCTATGATCGACAGTGGTTGTATGTGAGAGGGTTTGGTGATCACCCACTTGGACACGTGGGTTTTCTCCCACAGAATTATACCCCCAGCACCAACATCCATGCAGGGCAGGAAATAGCTAGGCTATAACTAATGTTCATCGTCCGACTTTAGAAATAAAGATTCTTATTACTATTACAGAATCCGTTTTACAGTCGTGAGTGATCCCACCGATGATGATGAATTAGGTGTTGAGTGTGAAGACATTGGTGTAGCCTTCGTCAGTGTCAAAGAGATCCTCATGACCAAGAAAGATGTTGAGGATCAAAATGTCGAAAGTAAGTATTCAAAATTATCAGGAAGTTATGTCGGTAAAGGGACCAAAAGGGTGTCCGGGCAGCATAGGGGGTAATGAACTTGCTTTTAATACTGCCACCCAAGTTTAATCATTGTGATTGGCTGTGATCGTATGGGAGAGGGTATGATGGTCATCCATTCTGACATGTGGTATCCTCTGGGTATTCCGGTTTCCTCTCACGCCAATATCTGAAAACAAACATTAATACAAGATGTAGATCTTGTCTGTTAATCTTGTAACATGGATAAAATGTAAGCTTTGAAAAGGTGGATTGAAGAAAAAAATTTATTTAGCTCTTAGTTAGGATATGATGCAAATTTAGTATGGACAATTGAATTGTGTAATAATTTTAGCTCATCTGAGCTGAAAGCTCAAGTGAGCTTTTCTGATCACCTGTTGTCGGTCTCTCTGTCTGTAATTTTTCAGATTTTCGACCTCTTCTCCAGAAGCAAACCAAACTTGGCACAAAGCATTCTTGGAGCAAGGGGATTCAATTTTGATCAAATGAAGGGCCATGCTCTTCTCCAAGGGGAGATAATTACAAAATAGTGAAAATACTTTTACAACTTTTAAAAATCTTTTTCTCCAGAACCACTGGGAAAATTTCAACCAAACTTAGCACAAAAAATCCAAGGGGATTGAAGTTTGTTAAAATGAAGGGTCACACGTACACCCTTCTCCGAGGGGATATAATAGCAAAATAGTGAAAATAGAATTATAACCACTTTTAAAAATCTTCTTCTCCAAAACCACTGGGCCAATTTCAACCAAACATGCCACAAAACATTATTGGGTGAAGATGATTCAAGTTTGTTCAGATGAAAAGCCACGCCCCTTTCCAAAGGGAGATAATAGTGAAATAGTGAATACATATTGACAACTTTTAAAAATCTTCTTCTCAAGAGCCATTGGGCCAAAGAATTTTACATTTACTTGAAAGCTTCCTGACATAGTGCAGATTCAAGTTTGTAAAAATCATTGCCCCCGGAAGTAGGTTTGGGCCACAATAGGGATCAAAGTTGCACATGCGAATATATAAGGAAAATCTTGAAATATGGACCAAGATAACTCAGGTGAGCGATGTGGTCTTTGGGCCTCTTGTTTAAGGTATCTGTTTCATTAACACATGTATATGAAAGTGCCAAAGTAATTATACATATACCAGGGTCATTAAAAAAATAAGTAGACTTTTGCCATAACTTTTTTTTCTGAACGTCATATTACATCCAAAATTGGTAGACATGATCAGACAATAAATGATTAATTATACTGAAGAAAATGAAGATATGTTACGATATATCAGAAAATAAAAATGAGTTCACGGCGCATTGTAAAATTTTGTTACTTACAATAATTTATCATATAATGTTAATTGTCAAATCTCTCAAAAATTGCACTAAAACAGAATAAAATTTATACCATCTAGTATTATGTCATTTCCTAAGCGAAGTTTTTACGTAATATGTCGAGGCGTTTTTAGAATGGAAATCTTAATTCAGTGGAGATGCAGAATTGTTTCAATCATGGCCTCTGCAGTAGGTAGGAGTACGATGGGAAATATCTTTGAAAATATTCTTCTTCTCAAGAACAGGGCCATGATCAGTCATATATGAAATTGGAAGCATTCTCGCGTAATGTAGATTCAAGTTCAAATCATGATCACTGGAGCTAGGGGTACACAATAGGGGGTTTAAGATTTATATTGGAATAAATATGGAAAAATCTTTATTCTCTGGAGTGACATGATTAGTCTTATTGATATGCAAACTTCATTCCAACTTATTTTAATCATGGCCCTGGAGAATAGGATGGGGCCACAATAGGGTATCAAATTTCACATAGGAAAGTATGGGGAACTTTTTATTATAAATCTTCTCATAACCAGCAGATCTGTGATTAGTCAGGCACTTTATATTGAAGTTTTTTTCTTCAAATCCTGGTCCGGGGTGGATTGGAATACAATTATCTAATCTTTGAAAATTTTACTATCAAAAGTCATTGGCTATGATTAGTCATAGAGCATATTAATATCTGACTAGGGTTGGGTTTCATGGGGATACATGCATTTAATAGAAAATTTGAAGGAGAAGAAATCTTTTCAAAAGCAGCAGAGTCACACTAAATCATGTCAGCAAATGTTTAAAAGAGTCTTCTCCTCCAGAACAGGCCGTGTTAGTCATATCAATGTTGAAAAATCTCCATGTTGTGTGGATTCAATGTTGGTAAAATCATAACCCCATGAGGCTAGGTTCGGGTCACAATATACATGTAGGGTCGAAATTTATCCTGCGGTTAAAGAGGGTAAAATCATTTGATTAAGAACGACAGGGCCATGGTGAATCTACTGAGTGATTTCTCCCATGGACTTATTGTTTTTATGAGTTATCTTCTTTTGTAGAAATGTAGAAAAAATAGAATATCTTCATATTTTGCATGCTGAATTATACTCTTTTTTGCAGTTTTCAAAATGCATGTACTATGGTAATCTAAATCTTTTCACCATAAAATTAAATTTGATTGATTTAAAAAAAAAGCGTCAAAAATATGTTTATCTGATAGGGGCTTATGTAAATCTACATGACATGTATTTCTTTGAAATTTCATTTGATAAATTATTTTGTACATTGATAGCAAGTTTTAAACTACCTAACGTATGATTCTTGAAAGTTGATTTTCGGGTATTGTGGACTGGATATCTTACGATCTGAAAATAGATATCTGTACATGCACTGAAGAGGAGCACTGTCACCATTCAAACGAATTAAGAAGTTTACAGAAATAACAAACACAACTTCCAGACTGTTGAGAAATTAAATAATTTACATACACACAACTGTATTATCTCACAGTACAAAATTACTTCCTTCTGTACTGATGGGCCATTGTTACCTGTTTGTGTGTTCAGGTACATTGTACTTTTATCTGAGTCTTTTGCAGTCTACGATGTAAAGAATGAACAAGATGTGATAGGAACTCTGAATGTGACAGTGAAATGCCTGCCTGCCCTAGAGGCTGTGGAGAAGGAGATGAAGATTGAGGGAACTTACTAAACACCCCTTCCATCCCCCCCAAAACCCCATCTGTGAGCATGGAGGGCAAGAGAGAAACCTGGGGAAAATACTATAAAAATCAGCTGAAATATTGTAAACAAAGAATGCATACTGATTGCAAGAGAAAACTGCAGAAATTTGGAACCACAGTTTAAGGAGGATTATTGTCTTCATAGGAAAAGTTCATTCACACCCAAGTTTTAGATTCAACATACTCATAAACACTGCGACTGATGTACATGGATAGTGTGTTCAGGTGCTACTAAAGTGTGCTGAACATTAACTCACACAAAGTGTGCTGAACATTAACTCGCACAATGGGTGCTGAACATTAACTCGCACAAAGTGTGCTGAACATTAACTCGCACAAAGTGTGCTGAACATTAAGCTACATGATACATTTATGTGCATCATGTGAGATCGTTAACATTATAACACTTTATTTTATGCTACACATGATGCGTCTTAGATAGAGAATTTAATGTTTACAAATACGTTTCATCCACTTAGAGGTGATTTATTTAGTAAACAGTGGAAGTTTATTTCACTGAAATGTTGTTTTTTTTCCTATTAAAGAAAAACGATATCAAATTACACTATTTGTGTATGATATTTATATTGTATGAAAATTGTAATGCAAGGTGAAGATAACGAACAGTGATCAATCTCATAACTCCTACAAGCAATACAAAATAGATAGTTGGGCAAACACGGACCCCTGGACACACCAGAGGTGGGATCAGGTGCCTAGGAGGAGTAAGCATCCCCTGTTGACCGGTCACACCCGCCGTGAGCCCCATATCCTGATCAGATAAACGGAGTTAACCGCAGTCAAAATCAGTGTGCCAAGAACGGCTTAACAATCGGTATGAAACACGTCAGACAGCATTTGACCCAATGCGAGGTTGTATTGACGAACTAGATCGTTATAACGACCATAGAATTTGCGAAATGCTGACTTCAATCGAGACTGTTGAAATCCCTGTACCATCAACTTGTTTGTCAGTATCTTACCTCGATTTAAAAACTGACTATACCTAGAACAAGCTCTTGCATATCGAATCAGTTGAGATATATAAACACCATATGCAGGTGATAATGGAATATTGCTACATAAATGTGGGAAGTTGACGATGGAGAAGCTGAAATCATCCCGTTTGTCATACAGTTGAGTTGTCAGTTTGCCGTTAATGTCTACTTTCAATAAAATATCTAAGTATGAGGCAGAAGTGGACGACTCTGTGGTGTCCTTTATTTCGAGCTCACATGGATATATCTAATCGACATATGAATGAAAGCTATTATTGTTGATAGACAAAACGTCATCGATATATCTAAAAGTCGAATTGAAGGTCACAGCGAGAGATTCGTTATATTTAAATGAATATCACGTTCATATATGATAACGACTTTATCTTAACTGAGTTAAATGTAATGATAGCCATCAAATAGAAAGACTGCGATAAAAATACACATGTATTTTAGAATTTTATGGATAGAAATAAAGTGTGGAAAATTGAAATTGTGTGCATGTGAATTTTTTACTTGGAGATGACTATATGTAAATCAGGGAGCGATAATGTGATAAGGTTAAATTACTACAGCTGGTCAAGTCCAAAGGGTTTTGGTCCTCTACACTATTGTGTCTACATAGGCCTATGGCGTTGCAGACTAAAAACTATTGGCTATAGAAGATTTCATTGTTAGTCTGTTAGAGTGTGCTATTCCTCTGTTGTGCTTGGATACATGTACACCAGTATTGAAGGTGTGGCGGTCAGACGGGTTCGATTGCCGGTAGTCAGCAATGCAAAATTGATATTGACAGAGTTAGTTTAACAATAAAACCACTTATTTGAAGCCAACAGTAGTGCAATCTGATTAAAACCAGATCCTGAGATCCGCTCACTTAGATCCCTAGTGTAGCGATCTAAGTGAGCGGATCTCGGGATCTGGTTTTAATCAGATTGACAGTAGTGTCACCTTAGTACACATTAACTGCTAGAACTGGCCCAAGCTAGAAGTAAATTTCCAGACATGAATTGTGAAGGACTGCTCCGAGACTCGAAAAAGACGTCAGTCCAAATGTTCAGCCGAGCCGAATCTAAGCCGAGATTACAGTGTCCGATGCTGATTTAAATTTTAATGTCCAGCCGAGAGTACAGTGTCCGATGCTGATTTAATGTCCAGCCGAGATTACAGTGTCCGATGCTGATTTAATGTCCAGACGAGATTACAGTGTCCGATGCTGATTTAATGTCCAGACGAGATTACAGTGTCCGATGCTGATTTCCAGCTGGATTCCCACACGAGAATGTAAAGTGTGACAAATCGGCTGATTAATCCTAACTCAGTCCAAAATCAAAATAAGCCCCAGCGCTTAATACGTACCACAGAACGTACGGTGTATTGATATGTATGTCTAACCGGGTATCCGGCATGAAGAAAAGAGTCCGGTTTGGAGTTTGGATAGGATTTTATTTCTGAAAACTTCCAATTGTATAAGAAAACCCTGTTGAATAAAATCGTCAAATTAGCAACAAAATATTGA
This sequence comes from Ostrea edulis, assembly GCF_947568905.1. NCBI lineage: Eukaryota > Metazoa > Mollusca > Bivalvia > Ostreida > Ostreidae > Ostrea > Ostrea edulis. The sequence goes on from NC_079164.1 coordinate 100,402,035, forward strand.
AATATCTGAATATGGTGAAATTCGTGAAAAAATACTTTACACTTAACTTGCTGACTTTATAATTATCACTGAAATCAGTAAGCCAATTAATTCTTAACCGTGAAAATTATTACAGTTAACTCTGGTAAAATCATAATATAATATGTTTCATAACGAACGTGAATACCTTGAAATGAAACGAAATGAAACAAAATGAAATTAAAACACATATAATAAAATTACATGTCCACAACATATAACATGCAGAGCAAACACATAATGCACAAAAAACAAAATATACACAATCTTACTTCACATGAGGTGTAAAGGCGTTAATACGATGGAGTCAACCATTAATTATATTCTTATATCCCAGGAGACTTAAACGCATGTATAAAATTTAGATAAAGGTACTTGTCAGCAAATACATGGAGCATGAAGTAGTGCTACCGAGAAAGTGAACATCCGCCAAATCAGGTAAGCTAATCGAACTACCTGCGGTGCAATGAACCATGAAATAGTTAAATTGAATACAGTCAAAGGTCATCCGTAAATATAAATAGTATCACTGAATGAATGTCATTACTATGAAATTTATTAATGACAGAATAAGTCATTTTATCGCAATAACTTTTATTTATAATCGCTGTATTCAACCTGAAAAGAAATATGATAAATATCAAATTTTATTTACAAAGACATATTTACATGAAAATACTGTCTACAACATATGTATTAAAAATGAAGTTTCCAGAGCTTTCGTGAACGCGACTAAAATAAAGACGGTTATATAATCTGTGCAGCAAAACAAGTGTTACCCCATCTTTATATTCAGACGTATTGAAACTCATCTAGGTCACAGGTGTCAATCCAGTACAAAATGTATTACGCCCCCACCCCGCCCCAGCTCAAAATTTTGTATGTCAATGAAAACTTTTTAAAATTCTCCAAAATTCAAAACCGAAATACATACACTTGTACATCAAATGAAAACAACATAGCAAAACACAGAACAAAGGAGGAGGGGGAGGGGGGGGGGGCAAACAAAACACACTAAAAGGTGGTGATTGCTCCTTCGCTAAATGCTCGGCATTTAAAAGTGAGAATCACAGGTCTTTCAGATATAACCTTAAAAAAGGAGGCCCCGTTGTTGGCACGATAAAGAGCCCTCACTGCTACGATCCTGAGCGCTAAGCATAGGTTTAAATTTGTGGTACTTCACCTACAGCTGGTAACGTCTCAATATGAGTGAAAAATTCTCGACGGGACGTAAATAGCCAAACAACCAATCTACCATTATATTCCAGGGGGAAAGGACTGTATACTTACTGGAGATGCATCAGTGTTTTATATTTACCAAGAAGTATAATAGATAAATAATTTTTTCTTTGAAAAGAGTGATGGTAGAATGGGGTTACATCTATAATGGGGAGGTACTTTAGACCTATTCTAACTATGTTCTTAGGTTTGTATGACATCAGAGTTCAGGCCCAAAACGGGCTTTAATAGCCCCTGTGATTCACAACATAGGAAGGGATACCGCAAACTGAAAGTGCTGTCGCTCAGGCACAATTGCTTTCCAGAGTAACACCCGGAGAGCAGAGTAACACCCAGAGAGCAGAGTAACACCCGGAGAGCAGAGTAACACACGGAGAGCAGAACAACACCCGGAGAGCAGAGTAACACCCGGAGAGCAGAGCAACACCCGGAGAGCAGAGTAACACCCGGAGAGCAGAGCAACACCCGGAGAGCAGAGTAACACCCGGAGAGCAGAGTAGGTGTATTCTGATTGCATGTACTTATTTAATTTTGATTCATATTTTCTAAAATTCTTAATGTAAATGTTGTGGCTTCTAACATTGTTTTATTTTCCTTAAACTCGTCTGGTAAATGAAAGGTGAAGATAACGAACAGTGATCAATCTCAGAACTCTGAAAAGGAACGCAGCTCGGTTAAGGCTATCCGATAATATATAAATGTATCTCTATGCACTTCGCACCACATGAAACTGAAATTTTTTGACTGAAAACAAAAAACGGTTTTAATGTTCTCTGCTTCTATCGCACGTAAAACTACCGTTTTAGTATAAATTTGTTCCTGAGAAAATCCCTCAACTGCTGATATAAGTTATGTGACAATTCGTTATTGATAAAGGTGTTACTTATTCGTTTGAATTTTCCTTTGTATTGACTTTCATCATCAATTTTTCGGGTAATAGGTCATGCAAAAGTCACGTGATTCGCCACCATGAATAAGGGATCAAAGTTTTACATGCTCATGTAATAAGGGAACCAAACTTGGCTCAAAGCATCCTTAGATAAAAGTTGTTAATATGAAAGGCAATACCCGTCTACAAGGGCATATGATAATTAATGAATTTGTAGTCAAGTCTGATAATTAAGTTTGATAATTAATGAATTTTTAGTCGTTACCTTTGAACATTTTATTTCCTGAAACAAGCTGCTTGTATAATGATAGATTTGCTCAAGTTTTTTTTATTGCTAGAAACGCTCAGGTGAGTGATGTGGCCCATGGGCCTCTTGTTTGATCTACTCTATGATCTTTTAAAAGGAAACAAATCTTAATGTATTGAAATCATCGGTTCATATAAATTATTTTTGGGGATGATTTTCGAGGCATTTTGGGTCATTTCCTATCCGCAAAAATGGGTCCTATTTTTGGTTGTTGTTTTTTTTATATACAAGCGGGAAATGGTAACAATGGGAGTTATCTTTCTTTACCAAGCACGGCACAGGTTCCCAAAACAAGCAAAGTGTATCCATGTTTTTAAACGCCCTAGTATATATTCAAGCCATATTATTTGCAAGTCTTTTATGAATATTTCTGATATTATTGTGTCTTTAGGATTGTCAGGGTGGCCCGAATATTTTACATACCATTTTAATTTTTTTCCCCATCAATGTAGTCGTAAGACAGACACATAGTAATGGGGAAGTACATAAAGTAAATACGATAGTATGCCAATGCAGGTACATAACAGCAACCTTATCGACACTTTCTATGAAGTAGATTACGGACAGGTGATGTAGTCTGGGCAATATATCAGTGTACAGTTTATATATCAGTGTACAGTTTATATATCAGTGTACAGTTAATATATCAGTGTGTGACAGTTTTGACGGGTGTTGTATTGGGTACGGCTAATGGGCGCATATTCGCGGGATTACAGATATAATGGAAGATTTGGTGCACTCTTTGTGTTAATACTTGATGCATCCAAGTGAGCTCGAAATAAAGACACCACAGAGTCTTCCATATCTGTTACATATTTGGATATCTTATTGAACATAGATGTTAACAGCAAACTAACAACTCAAATAACCACCATATATGCAAGCATCATCATGTAATGTAGGTTAAATTTTGTTCAAATCACGACCTCTGTGTTTCAGAGTGGACTTGGGTCAAAATAGGGACCAAAATAGGGGCTGAAAGTTTTGTGCTTCATCTCTGTAAGGATAAGGTGAGCGTTGTGGCTAATGGGCCTTTTGCCTCCCCTTTGATAATAACATAAGAACTGTATAAGAGTATCATGACATTTAATGCATACATGAATATAACACAATAACAATAACCTGTAAATAAATAAACAACATCCAGTTTGTTCATTGTATTGCACCTAGTACCACTTTGTTCATTTATTGATCACCACTGAACAGAATGGCAATTCTGTGAAAATTTCCTATGCAATTTTTATTCATTCGTGCAAAACGTACGTGAAACACTGTTCCTCGTTCAGTCTACACCACAATAAAGCATTGTACATGCATTTCAGAATTATTAGAAATATACCACATGTACAATTCAAATCTACATGCAGCATAATTTACATGTAACATTTACATTTGAAAACATTCTCCCAATTTTTTTTTTTACTTTTAATAAATCATAGATGTACCCTCTGAACACAAGTGGTAAACTCGTTAATTAAGCATGTACTAACCCTGTACAGTGGTAAACTCGTTAATTAAGCATGTACTAACCCTGTACAGTTTTAAAAGTGATCAATTTCACTAGGTCAATTAAATTCACAAATATTTGTATAATACCTATACTCTAGTAGTCCTTTCTAGTGCAATTATTCATTATGTAAATTATTCATTATGTAAATTATTCATTATGTAAAATATATATCTACAGTGGTTCTCTAATATTGAACAGTAAATAAAAAGATTAATCATTGCATGGCACATCCTATGTGATAAGACACTACAAACAATAAATTGTGTGGTACCCCCCCCCCCCCCCCCCCCCCCCAATCTCTATCACTGGAATTTCATAACTCTAACTTTTACGTTTGTTCAGCAGGACATATTGGAAGCTAGCAATTAAATCAAGTACATTGTACTTCTATAGTACAAATCTTGCACATATTCATGAGTATACTCATCAGACATAAATTTATGATTATTCATGCTAAACTCATCTCACATAAGTTCAAGAGTTTACTCATCTCAAATAACTTCGAGTATACTCATCTTACATATAGTCATAAGTAAACTCATCTCACATAGATTTAAGAGTATACTCATATGACAAATTCAAAAGTATAAACTCATCTCACATAAAGTAATGAGTATACTTATCTCACATAAATTCATCTAACCCCAATTATTACAGTCCAACTTCTCTAATTATTACAGTGAAACTTGTCTAATCTGGACATGCTTGAAATTATAAAAATCTTTGGATTAGACAACATCCAGCATACAGAGTATTTTCTATTAAAGATTAAATTCACAGTTTGGAACTAATGTGTACGGTTTACACAACACTTCAGTCTGCACTACACCCAGATTAGCCAGTTGCTACTGTAACCACTTCTATTGATAGGAGGGTAAGTAGTGTAAAGATTTATCTGGCCGTCACAGTTTGTGCAGGTCCGGCCAAGTCCTGTTGTTAGTTTAGCAGTATATGGTAGAAATACGACATGGCGCTAGATCAATACTATTGTATAGTACGACAACAATATTTGTCATTTCAAACAACTAACCGGTTTTAAAGTAGAGCGTGACATCATTTCCCCACGGTACATTTAAACAGTACCCAATATCAAAGTCATTGTACCTTATAAGGAAGGGTGGGGAAATTTCTTTATTCTGTGAACTTTAATTTCAATAAATGACACAATTTATAAAATGTAATAATTCATATAATATTTCAATGAACATACATGTATATCATATCCTTGAAATAATTTCCCCATAAACCAGTAAAATTCGGAACATCCACAAATACTGTCCCCCGTACATTTTAATTACCCCTTTGTAACTGGTGTTGAAATAGACGGAAGACAGAAAAAAAATCACAATGTCTTGTGTCAAAAGAAAGACAAAATGTGGAACAAGCGTTGGACCTATCAAACAACAATCTTACTGATCAATGCCAAATAATGTCGCAACGTACAATAACGTTCTCAAAAGCAGGAGGGGTTTATTTCATCAGGCGACTGTCAAAAGCTACAGTACAATGTCTATCAGTAAGCTGAAATATATACCAATTAGAAAATCTAATTAAAGCGGTGATTAAAACGTTCCTCCAAGGCTGAGCACGTCAAAGCACATTTCACACACCCGCACTGGCTTGGGTAGGTTGTACTTAATGATAGGCATGTCTTTAGAAGAACATTTAGAACACAGCAATCGCCCACAGTGCCGGCTGAAAGGACAGAAAACATTAAATTCTACGGCATGTCAGAAAACATCATTAAACTCTGTCAAAAAAACTGCATTAAACTCTACGGCATGTCAGAAAACATCATTAAACTCCGTCAAAAAACATCATTAAACTCTGTCATGTCAGAAAACACAATTAAACTCTATGTCATGTCAGAAAGCATCATTAGATTGGAAACACTAACCTGATATAAATAAGGACAAGCTCGGGATTCCTATATAATTGCGGAAAAACTGCGATGTACATTTGATACTTACCAATGATGCTTCCTAGTTTTGATTCCAAATTTGACCCCACATTCCAGACAGATTTCTCCTTCCGACCAAGGAGGCTCAGAAGATAACATATCTAAAGAAATGGAAAACTCAGTTGATATAAAAATCCATTTCTGTTTGCCAATACTACTTCTGCTTCTCAAATAAAGGAACCACACCATTCCATTACTTAGTAATTTGAAACACACCATTCCATTACCTAGTAATTTGAAACACACCATTCCATTACCTAGTAATTTGAACAAGAGTTGTTTGGTAGCTACTGGAGCATTGAAGATGCTGAGGCCCTGTTTGTTCATCGTTCCTAGTCTGGCCCCGGCCCTCACCAGGCTACGACAGAGGTTCCCATTCCCGTTCATGTACGCCAGTAGCAGGACTGAAATCACAAAGACCAACACAGTATAGGCATGTTTATCATGTACGCCAGTAGCAGGACTGAAATCACAAAGACCAACACAGTATAGGCATATTTATCATGTACGCCAGTAGCAGGACTGAAATCACAAAGACCAACACAGTATAGCAAGGACAAGTTCATTATGTAGATAGAAATCAAATATGGAGTGTTGTGCACTGAACTACCAACATGATATCAAAGGTGCTTTATTTTCATCTGTATGACACACGATCGTAACTATTATGCACCAATGTTTGGACCAATCAAAACAAAGCTCTTGTTTACCAGAATTTCCCTCTGAGTCTGGAATGTCTAGTGGGTAATCAGGCATGGTTTCCCGAAAAAGTTCAAACATAGCTGCTGCATTTTCTTTCCCATAATGCCCTAGGTTATGGAGTGGTGTCTGCCCCCTGAAATCCAATCAGAATTCCTCTAGTTATTTATAGAAATGTTGATAGGAAGATTTACTTGGAATGACGTGCAGTTAGTCACATGTACCTCTGGAAAAAAATATCATTGTAAAGGTTGACTTCCTTCCCAAACACAGATGCATAAATGAGTATTAATTATATATTCTTTGTCCTTTTCAAAATTAAGTTCCCTATCTGAATAGATAAGTGAATGAGATAAGTGATCTCTAGATCACAAGTTCAAATCCCACAAAGGTCGACCCCCCCCCCCCCTCCCCTTCCCCCTTTTGACTTATGGATACCCTAAATATTTTGTCATAGAATTTGTAAAACTATTTTTACATGTTTAGATGTTGCTATAAACCCATATTTATCACAATTTTCTTTTAAAAGAAACCACCATTAGTTAGTTTTGCATTATTCCCAAATCTTTATTTGAAAATTATATGGAAAAACATCACCCAACAAGATGTGTTTGTGAAACACAAATACCCCCGATAATGGCCAATTCCGAAGATGGCCAAGGTCACAAAGACAAATATCTTGGTGCCATTAGAAAAATCTTGTCACAAGAAATGCTCATGTGCAATATGAAAGCTCTGATATTTACCATTTAGAAGTTATGACCAATGTAAAAAATTTCAAAAGTAGGTCAAATGTCAAGGTCAAAAGGTTTAGTACCAACGGAAAGGTTTTGTCAAAAGGAATACTCATGTGAAATATCAAAGCTCTAGCACTTACTGTTTAAAAGTTATTAGCAAGGTTAAAGTTTCAGACAGAATGACAGAATTACAGAATGACAGACAGGACAAAAACAATATTCCTCCCGATCTCCGGGCCATAAAAATTAAAAACCTTGAAAATGTCTTTTTATAAGTGTATTTTATGTATTAATGATTGATTTACATTGTTGTTTGATAAATAATAGAAAATTCCATGTAAACACAGCAAAATCCTACTTCAGTTGATGCATCTGAAATCTGGGGTATCCTATGACCTTAAAACTAGTTCCTTACTTTGCATTCACGGCCTCCGCGTTGATCCGAGATTCTGTCAGTAACACTCTCACTGTGTTGATGTTGCTGTACTGTGTTGCCACATGCAGAGCTATAAAATAACACCAACATAACATACACTATCCCCGATCAATTTATTTATGGCCATGATGAAACTGTGGTGTGAGAGACACATTTAATAGTAAACTTACCATTTCTATGATTTTCTTCCACGGCATCATAATCAACTTTATTACCAAGTAGGATTGAGCAGATCGTGGCCTGGTCTTTCTCTGCGGCTAAATGTAGCGACGTCTCTTCTTGTCTAGTTCTGGCATTTACATCTGCACCAGCCAGCAGCTACAAGTCAAAATTCCATTGTAAACAAGAATATTGCAAATCAAACGTAACATCAGCCAGCAGCTACAAGTCAAAATTCCATTGTACACAAGAGTACTGCAAATCATACATAACACCAGCCAGCAGCTACAAGTCAAAATTCCATAGAAAACAAGAGTACTGCAAATCATACACAACACCAGCCAGCAGCTACAAGTCAAAATTCCATAGAAAACAAAAGTACTGCAAATCATACACAACACGTCTGTCATTACGTATCAGTAGTTCAGGTTTATCTGATTTCTAGGTTCGACTGCCATTTCCTACTGTAAACTTACGTCAAATGTTGAGAATGACTGTTTGTATAAAGTATAATATAAAAGAGGGCTAATCTTAAGGCATCTTGGCACCATCAAAAGTTCAATGTATCAAATATTGCAATCATGCAATTCCATAAAAACAACCATAATTTAAGAATAGAAACACTTTTGCTGATGCCGATAGTGACCTTGACCTTGGAAGTATTGTATGACCTCGGTTCAAGATTATGATCATACATCCCTTTTTCATAACAAATGTTACTATCATGCAAAACTGAAGCTATTTATGCAGGTAGAATTACATTCTGGATACATATTAAAGGATGCTTTTGATTAGGTAAGTTTTGACCTTGAACATGCACACATGACATTGAGTCGTAGTCATGATACATCAACTTCTCATACACTTATTGCAGCAAAGCATGTAAAGATGGTGAGCTGGACAAAAACAGTTCGTCACAGTACACTGCGACCTTGGAGGTGTGATCTTGGATTAAGGTCATCACACATCAACTTACCCACAAGGCACATTTCCACAGAGTCTGACTTTATTTCTCTAAAGCAAACATAAGTTATGGTCCAGAAATGGATGTACAGACAGACAGACAGACAATGCCATAACATAATATGTCCTGTTGAAAGATAGGTGTATAAAAAAATAGGCAAATCTATATAAAAGAGCTGATTGTTAAACCATCTTTACTAGCCAAGGGTTTTTGGTCCACTCCGCTCCCTGGGCGTTGTGGACCGAAAACCTTTAGCTAACGAAGATGTTGTTAAACATACTTTCATATTAATGCTCAGGTATAAAATCTACAGTTGGAAAGTTAAATGAACCTGGTAAATGCCGACAATTTGTTACAAAACTTACCAAGTTCCTGACGATCATTTCCGAGCCAGCCATGACTGCTAGGTGGAGGGGCATCAGTTTCTTTGAGTCCTGAGTCGGCGAGTTGACATTGGCCTGGACACTCATTAGGAACAACACACTCTCAATGTCACTTTTCTGTATGGCCGTGTGAAGGAAGTTGTAACCTTTGTTATCCACCTGTAAGTAATGTAGGCCATGTCCTAAAATGACTAATACCTTGCGTTATTTAAGCTCTAATAATGGCAATAACAAATAACATTCAAAATAAAAGGAACTCATATAATGTGTTGCGCATATTTCTAACATGAGAATTAAAGCTGGTTCACAGGACCTAATGAGAGATACAAACTTTCTCTATGAAAATCATGCAGAGATTAATTCATTGATAAAAAGGCTACATGTCTTTATTTTTGACATTTATCCCTAAATGTTGAAAAGTCACTATGGTTTATAATCTAGCCCTTGTGAGATAATGCGTATTTATGTGCTTACATGAAACTGTTCTACGAGACATTGCATTCATAAGGAATCCCCAATGTGATCTATTTATAGACATTGCATTCAAAAGGAATTCCCAATCTGTGATCTATTTATAAACATTGCATTCATAAAGAATTCCCAATCTGAATAATATATTTAGAGACATTGCATTCATAAGGAATTTTGTCTGTGTGATCTATTTATAGTCATTGCCTTTGTCTGTGTGATCTATTTATAGTCATTGCCTTTGTCTGTGTGATTACCTGCTCTGCAGCATTAGGTTCTCGGTTCAGGATAGCCTGGGCAGCTTTATTATTTTTGGTTGTCATAGCAGCAGCAAATGGAGTTAACCCTGGTCTATCCCTGATGGTCAGGTCTAGGCCCGGATGGGCCAGGAGAAGGGAGATAATCACAGCATGCTGGTTCTCAATTGCTATGTGAATTGGAGTCTTCCCTTCAGCATCCTACAAAATTACCAAAAGAGATCAGGGAAAATGTACTCAACAAGACGTATGCCAGAAATACATTATCTGCCCTTTGGGACTCTGTGATTGCCCTGGTATACAGTCACTATACCTTGGTATTGACATTGGCATTATGTTCCATCAGGCATTGGACCACAAGTTCCAAACCCCAGGTACACGCCAGGTGGAGCGGGGAGCATCCGTCCCTGTGGACAATATCATAAGTAAACACTACATTAGGCCAAGAAATATTAATCTTCAGTTTCTCAGGCACTCTGCATTACAATTCGTTAAAAAAATTATGGACAAACTGAAGAGGGGAATAACTAAAATTCTTTTTCAACCATTTTATACAAAATCAAAAGTTCATTTCTAGTCAAATAATTATTTTATGGATAACATTTTATAAAAACTAGTGTTCAAAGACAATGCAGTGATTTAAACTAAGTGTACAAAAATAATATTCATTTGGTGATTCTATATGAAATTTTGGCCTGAGAAACTAAAGATTAATTTTTTTGGCCTTCGTCAGATTTTACATTATGTAATTACAGGAAACTTAATCAGTGATTACAGGGAATTTAATCAGTGATTACGGGAAATTTAATCAGTGATTACTGGAAACTTATTCAGTGATTACTGGAAACTTACTCAGTGATTACTGGAAACTTATTAAGTGTTTGCAGGAATGTTATTCAGTGATTACAAGAAACTTAACCAGCAACTACGGGGAATTTATTCAGAGACTATGGGGAACTTATTAAGTGATTACAGTATATCTATGTTTTCAAAAACATGTGGATTTTCTATTTCTTTCCTCTGATGGTTAACAATACCCATTGATATCAAGTAAGTATCCAAATGCTCATGATATATCCAATGTTCCTTGCATTTAAAGGTCAATCAAAACATCACTAAAAACAAAGGTTAGAAATCTCCACCTTGCTTCATCCTCTCCCTCTCCATTTAACCCTGGTCTGCGAGGACTGTTCTTGTCACAGCCACTGGAATGAAAAACTAGATCATTTCAATGTCTTCTTTTTTAAACAAAAACATTCTGAGGTATTAATTTTTTAATCACCATGTCAGAATACAGCCAAAATAAAGAAAAAACATCTTATTAACAACATAATTATTAACTAGTTTGCAAGAAATTCATTCCAATCATTCTGTTAACATACATCCATGCATAAAGCATTCAATAAAATAGTTACACAGGTTTTGCATATTCAATTCAGAATTAACATTTCATATTGTCTAAAACTGTAACAACAAATTTTCAATGACAGGTTATGATCTATAAAATTGTTGAAACATCTCTTACTTTTTGATGAGAAAGCAGGCAATGGACTCATTGTTCTCATCAATAGATCTGTGAAGTAGAGTCTGCTGACATTTCCCTGGACCCTCGGACCAAAGATCTACATCACAGCCATGCTTAACCTGTCCCATGAATATCAGGAATAAGTCAAGAACACTAAGTAAAGAGATCTACATCACAGCCATGCTTAACCTGTCCCATGAATATCAGGAATAAGTCAAGAATACTAGAGACAGAAATCTACATCATAGTAATGCTTAACCTGTCTCATGAATATCAGAATGTAAGTCAAAAACTCAAAAGAGAAAGATTTACATCACAGCCATGCTTAACCTGTAAAACCTTGCCAAAGCAAAACGTTGACAACTAGGAAATCTACCAGTAGAACTTTACTCTCTTATTTTAAGAGGAAACGAGATGAAGCAAACTGTCATGTAAATAAACTATGTTTCAGTGTTTGAAATTAACCATAGACCGATACTATGTCAAATGACACAGGTCTATGCGAATTGTAATTGAGATAGACCAAATTGTCTATGCCGATTTTTCAGATTTAAAGCATTAAAGTTATCCCAAAGGACCTTACAAGTTACATGGTCAGTCGATGTCTGATAAATGTTATGAGGAAAGGAGGATATTGTTATGGAAATGGAAAGAAAATATGCTTTCTAAGTACATTAGAAGTAAATGAAAATGTTTTTTGTGATATTTCTTTTCAATGTTGCAGTCTATGCCAATTCGATGATGTCTATGTCATCTTGTTTTGGCATAGACTCGTGGTCTATACCAAGTTTAAAACCAATTTCAAACACTGATGTTTGTCAACAAATATGCCTAAATCGCAATTTCTAAAAGCACTGAAAAGACCATTTCAGTTAAAGATCAGTTCGCGTAAAGATCACTTTAAAATACATATAAAATAGCAGCAAGTTGTAAGGAAATCATTCTCAAGACACAGAAATAATTAAAATTCTGATGAGATGAAACACTAGCACAGTAAAGTTAATGGCTGCCTTGATTTAGTTACCAAACGTTTACAATCACTCACCAGAACTTGAGCAACATCCTCTTGCCCCGAGTCTAAGGCCTGCCACAGAGGGCAGTCCCCTTCCTTGTTTTTGATATTTAAGTTAGCTCCCTTTTTGCTGAGAATGTCTACCACTACCGGCAGGTGGCGCCTGATGGCGTGTTGTAGCGGGGTCTCGAATTCATTAGTTCTGTTAACAGACAAGCTCTCATCACTGATTCTTGTAATTAATGTTACCAATAATCTAGCTTTCTCCTGTCAAAAGGTACTTAGCCCCTAAAGTACATTTAATCAATACTCTCTGTATTTGTATGGTGTCACATATTCAGACAAATTTTCATTGAAGACACTTTCTCAAATACATGTATAAACACATTAAGGTAGCTCATTACATCAAGATTTCTACTTTTTCTGACACTAAATCACAAGATGGCAATTTCAATGTTCTGTGAAATATTTTGTATTGGTTAATTTGTTTGTCTATCATCGTAGGTCAGTGGATGAAGTACCAGGTTAATGACCCACAGATCCCAACTTCAAATTCAGCCGAGTCTTTTGTTCATATTCATTGAAAGAAATATTTGAAAATCATGTGGGTTTTTTTTTTCTCAAAAAAAAAAAAAAAAAAAAAAAAAAAAAAAATGCATATTTTCTGCCTTTTTGATTTATGCACTTTATACAAAATGTATTGCTAATTATCATATCTTTCTTAATTGATTAATTTTTGTGCTGATTTCATTAATTCTTTCAAGGTGTAGTGAGTCACCTTAAATAACACATGTAAATGCTACAAGTTCTCAGAGTAAATAATGCTTTTGGTATATATATATATATATACATACTTGATTGTAAGGTCAGCTTGGTGTTCTATCAAAAACAATGCACTTTTGGTGTCCTGTTTTTCTATGGCTTGATGTAGAAGTGTCATGCCCTCTGCATTTTTCTCATTGATGTTGGCACCTGCTCCCAGCAGACGATCAGCCTCATTATGGAGTCCTGACCAGAGAGCCAAACCCAGCACAGTCTGACCCTCGGAATCTTTGATGTTGAAGTTTGGTAAAATCTTAAGGGAATCCTCACAATGAGCAGCCTTGACTGTTAAAAATTCATTAAAAGGGAAATATGATTAAATCTTAAGGAGGTATAATAATGGCTGACCTTCCTTTCGAAATTTATTGAAAGTGAAATACAATTATTAATGAATCTTAAGGAGGAATAATACATCGTCATAATGGCTGACCTTCCTTTTGAAACTTGAATGAAAATATAAATATTAGCAATATATGTAAAATTCCTTTTAAATCTAATTACCTACTGTAAAGGGCTTTAATTTTAAGGGGCAAAAATTTTGGGAGTATTATCATTCAGTATTTCACAATAATTTAAATTTCACGGAGAAAACCTTTCGAATAGTTCATGTTTACTTACAAATACTTTAAAAAGCACTTTGCGATGGTTTTATATTTGTGATCGTTAATATAATTGCGAGTATAAAACCCAAGTGAATATTTCCCCCTTTACAGTAGCAGGGTAACTTGGTGGGTTAATGTGTTGAATGCTTATCTGTAGTTCATGTATTCGAGTCTAGCAGGGTGGTTTTATCGCCCCCCCCCCCCCCCCCCCCCCTAAAGATTACTTTCTACTCAAACAGCATTTTTTCACTAAATGAGGTAAAGAAAAAGGTACGATTGTGTACATAAAAAGGCCCAAAATTTCTGTTTTAAATGTGTCTTGAATAAAGCTTAATCTGTGTTTTAAGTAAGTTAAATATATGTCAAGTATACTATCTCAAATTAAATCAAAGTTGTTGCTTATTTGGTAGCCTTATCAAAAAGAGCTTGATTACTGTTAAATTTCATCCAGATTATTGCATAGGAAAAGGTGTGCCCATCTGTCGAGCAAAATGAAATTAATATATTATGCGTCAACAGAAGATGAATAATGTATTTGAATACAAATTTGCTTGACGCATGGGCTGTATGAAAGGAAAACCCCCTGAATTTATGAATTTTTTCATTGATTTTGGCATTTTTGCAATTTTATGCCAACGTCACACTCCTGTCGTATAACACAAAGCAATTTTGGGTTCAAATTAAACGTATTTTGGGTTAGCTTATACATTCCTTATTTGAATGCCAGATTTTGGGACTGTTACTGTAATCATCCATTTTCTGGGCCAGATGACCGTAGAAACTGTACCTGCTTCTTTGAAAGTTTTCAATTTCAGAATATTATTGCACATATCCTCCACTTTCTATCTATATCAGATTTATCTGATGTGTGTTATTCCTCCTAAATGTTCAAATAAAATTAATCTCCCTCTCAAAAGCAATCCACTTTAAAAAAAGCTAATAAACGTTGTGTTATACTTTTGTGTTGAAGAAAGAGCTCCACAATACTGGAGTGACTGTTCACGAGAGCAAGGTGAAGCGGTGTTTGTTGTGACACAGGAGTTGTCTCCTCTTCCAAACCAAGATGACCAATAGAGGGAGAGTGAGTTTGTGAGTTAGGGTTAGCTCCCCTGTCTAGTAATACGTCAACAAGTTCAGTAAGTCCCTTCAAACAGGCTAAATGTAACGGAATTTCTCCCTGAAATGAATATCACATGAAAATACATTATACAATCATGCACATTTTATTCCAATTACAGTACATAAGAAGTCTGAAATATTGATTGCAATTTGCAGTGAATGTATATCTGGAAATTTTGAAATCATAATGATAAATACACTTTGATTTTCCTTCAGAATAATAAAAATAAACCCAGCATTCCCTCGGGTCCTACGTACCTCTAAACAGTGAGACCTTTCATCAGTTCCTATGATTCAGGCCATGTTTAAAAATATGTGTGTTTCCCCTTTCCCGACTCTAAATTTTAGAGGAGGTTTTTTTTTTGTATGAAATTCCCACAACCATTATCAGCCTGATACCAAATGCCATGAAGCACATCATTCCATGTTTCCTTGTCAAACTTGTGAAGTTGGTTCTTCCATAAAGTTCTGCTTTGACTTGGCAATTAGAGGAAGGTGTTAATATTTTGGACAGTACCCCATGCATTTCGGAAATGCTCATTATGTACTGAACATAGACATAGTACATGTATAATGTTTGATTCGATGAACACTCGGGTTTCATAAGATTTTTTCCTGCTATTTATGCCACATATTACCACTTAGATAAAGTCAGGTCGAATGTTGTAACTATGGACAATGGTGTTGCTATTTCGGACACATGGGTGTTATAACTTCTGACAGTTTGTAAATCTGGTTGCTGTCTTTTATTTTGTGGTTCACAGGCAGTTTATGCTTTCATTTTTGCACGTTATGTTAATGTATATTTTGTAGTGATTTTGATTTTTATATAATTTTTTAAATCATATTGGTAACTTTTACCAGAAAACTAGGTTTCAACAGGACTTGATTTTGCCAATCAAACAAAATGGATGCTGGCATCTTTTACAGCAATGTTAGTGAAGGTCATGTATTTAAATAAACCAATCAGAGCTGAGTTAAACATATGCATAAAATTAGGTGTTTTCCCATTTGTAAATATATAAAGTTCAGAAATAGGGTTGAATTGAGAATAAATAACGATAGAAACATAGATGTAATGCTTTCTTATTGACTGTCTGAATTATCACATCTGTCTGAATTATCCACACTTTCCCCTACTGAGGAACATGTGCACACCCTGATGCCCCAAAGTCTCGAGACATGTCTCCTCACTCCTCGTGTAGACGACATTTCTCCATGTTGATCTAGCAGACCAGTAGGACCACCTCTATTCACATTTTTTTAATTCTAAATTGAAACCAACGAAGACACAGAAACTTTCGGTCATTATGAAATACTAATCTGTACCTTGAAATTTTCGAGAAATAAAAAAAACCTTCATCAGAATGACAGAATAAAAACTTTAGTGTCGGTAGGACTTTCTCAAACTCGGTCGGGCGAGGGGAAACAAACAATATTTTTATTTTGGCCAAACTGCTAATCAAGCATTTACACATTACCTTACTATTTGTGAGATTCACTTTTGCTGCATGTTTTGCTAAAAATATTCCTGCTCTCGAGTTCCCACATTGGGCACATAAATGTAACAGACTGTCACCTGCAAAAAAACAAATCATATACAGTAATTTCATACATCACACATTACTTCCAAAAGTATATAGCCCCATGGGGATCCGGGTTAAAGTAGGTCCTCAGTACCCCTTTTTATCATGAGAGGTGACTACAAGGGGTGGTCCTTTGGAGGGGGACAGCAGAAACTTGACGCCCCGTATCACAGCAGGTGTGGCACGATAAAGATCCCTCCTTGCTCAAAGGCTGTATGCACCGATAATAGACCTAACTATGGCAGCCCTTCACCAGCAATGGTGATTTCTCCATATGAGTGATAGATTCTCAAGCGAAATGTTAAACAATATACAACCAACCAACCAAAAGTATGTGATTGTTTAAAAGAAGAAAATCTTCAACTAACACTGAAGCAAAGACAGTACATATATTTCTAAGTGTTTATAGACATTTCTGGGTGTATATAGACATTTCTGTGTGTATAGACATTTCTGTGTGTATATAGACATTTCTAGGTGTATATAGACATTTTTGGGTGTGTATAGACATTTCTGGGTGTGTATAGACATTTCTGAGTGTAGACATTTCTGTGTGTGTGTAGACATTTCTGGGTGTGTATAGACATTTCTGAGTGTAGACATTTCTGTGTGTGTATAGACATTTCTGGGTGTATATAGACATTTCTGGGTGTGTATAGACATTTCTGGGTGTGTATAGCCATTTCTGGATGTGTATACACATTTCTGGGTGTATATAGACATTTCTGTGTGTGTATAGACATTTCTGGGTGTATATAGACATTTCTGAGTGTAGACATTTCTGTGTGTGTATAGACATTTCTGGGTGTATATAGACATTTCTGGGTGTGTATAGCCATTTCTGGATGTGTATACACATTTCTGGGTGTATATAGACATTTCTGTGTGTGTATAGACATTTCTGGGTGTATATAGACATTTCTGGGTGTGTATAGTCATTTCTGGGTGTATATAGACATTTCTGTGTGTGTATAGACATTTCTGTGTGTGTATAGACATTTCTGGGTGTATATAGACATTTCTGTGTGTATATAGACATTTCTGTGTGTGTATACACATTTCTGGGTGTATATAGATGGTTCTGGGTGTGTATAGACATTTCTGGGTGTGTATAGTCATTTCTGGGTGCGTATAGACATTTCTGTGTGTATATAGACATTTCTGTGTGTATATAGACATTTCTGGGTGTATAGACTTTTCTGGGTGTGCATAGACATTTCTGGGTGTATAGACTTTTCTGGGTGTGTATAGACATTTCTGGGTGTGTATAGACATTTCTGGGTGTGTATAGACATTTCTGGGTGTGTATAGACATTTCTGGTTGTGTATAGACATTTCTGGGTGTGTATAGACATTTCTGGGTGTACCTGACTCCGGTTCCACTGCGTCTGGGGAAGCCCCTTTTGCGATCAGCTGAGCTGCAAAACTAGAAGGACCATAAACTTTCTCCACTGATCCTCCTAGCTCTTCTCCCTGGAAACAGAAATTGTAACAAATAAAATGAAGTGCACGAGTAACAAAGTCAACAGAAGGACAAATCGGACATTCTTCATCCCTGTAACAAAGTCAACAGAAGGACAAATCGGACAATCTTCATCCCTGTAACAAAGTCAACAGAAGGACAAATCGGACATTCTTCATCCCTGTAACAAAGTCAGCAGAAGGACAAATCGGACATTCTTCATCCCTGTAACAAAGTCAGAAGAAGGACAAATCGGACACTCTTCATCCCTGTAACAAAGTCAGCAGAAGGACAAATCAGACACTCTTCATCCCTGTAACAAAGTCAACAGAAGGACAAATCGGACATTCTTCATCCCTGTAACAACTCAATTGAATTAAGGCGTCCCATACAAAAATGAAGTAAAACAGATGCATAAAATGGCCTTTCGTGTTTTGTATGGAAAATATTTAATGGAAAATATCCGAGAACGAAACGACGTTTAAACCGATACCCAGTAGGTTTCCATATATTTTCATCGAGGCATGTGTTTAACATCGCGATACTATCACGTGACATTATATATTTAGAACCAACAAAAATTATTGTGATAATTACAAAAGTGCAACGATATCGGTTACATGCAGGCCGACCCTTTTAATATTGAAAAACAGAGCCTCCTTTACATTAACTGAAAAGTTTTGGGAGCAAGTTCTCCGATAGAAGGAAGGAAGTTTAAAATGCATCTAATGCTGCATATTTCTTCATTTTCAAGAGTATGCAAGAGATTATTCTTTTTGTGTCAGAAGTTGCTCTCAAAACTTTTTTGATATCAATGTAATAAGAATATGAATATATAAATATCAAGCACCACCATACACTGTACATCGCTGCACTTTTACATTTACTGCAGCTGCTCGCAATAATTATGTAAATTAAATGCAGTGCTAACCCGAATCAGGAGAATATGTAGGGGCGATTTCAAGGTAACAATATAAAATGAACATCACCTTCGTGCGAACTAAATATGATAAATGCAGAGTGATTTGATATGAAAAAGAAATAATATATGATTATATGATAAGCATTTGACAAGAAAATTTTTCATGTATACTGCTTATTGCTTGATAACGGTAATAAATAACGAAATACTGTTATGACATTTTCCCCGCGATACAACTGTAAGAACTTGTACGTCGTGACATCGTTTTTATTGTGATGTCATATGGTGCGAAGTGCACTGAGGTACATTTATATACAGGACTACAATTGTTCTCGGGAAGCCTTAACTGAACTGAGAAAGTCAGCAAAAGGACAAATCAGACATTCTTCATCCCTGTAAGACCCGTTAAACCGGTGTCTGCGAGATCATGCATGTGTGCTTTGTTTGATGCCTGTGTGTAGTCTCAATGCATACATGTACTTACAAGACGATTGTGAAAATATAAGTGTCATCTACACTACTCAGCATAAAGTGTGAAAATATACTTTGCACGTTAGTCAACCGCCCAATATATGCCAGATTAAAGGTTCCCAGAATATGCTAGTCAAACTTGCCCTATGTGTGACATGAAAATATATTTTGCATGTCAGCCAACCTATACACCATGTATGCCAGATTAGAATGTGCCAGCAAAAAATGATCGCTACAATAAAACTGTATGTGGTGTTTCTAAATGCCCTCACTTCATTTTCAGTTGAACTGAGTCAAATGGGCTGCAGTTTTTAGTAATTTGTCAAATGGCACCTTCTGTGAAATGTAAATCACTTTTATTTCATATCTTATTTATGATGAGAGGATACAATGTATATATTCACGAGACATAACTTTCGTGAATCAGTATTTGTTGTTTAAGTCTTCTACATGTAAGAGTATATTCACAAAGACTAAATTTTCATGAATGACTAGTCTCACAAAATGATGTCCTTACAATTAAAACATTATTTACAGGGTAACTGATTCCATAAAGAACCATCCACAAGGCAGCATTAAAAGAAAATTTGTTTCACCTGAAATACATGCCATGCAATAGACACACATAAATAAATATAACATTGTTTTGTGGACTTGAGAAAAATAAATATTTCAGAAACTAGGCAATTGAATTTCACCACTTATGGGTGGGAAACAAGTTACATGTAACTTAAATTATTGTAAAACTACTCTTAAACATCAAAATGATCAAAACTAACAAATGAGACTAAAGTATTGGCATACCTGCTGCAGAGCCAGCCAGATTGGAGTATGGCCATCAGAATTCTTCAGTTCAAAGTTTACCCTTCCACAATCCAGTAGGATCCTTAAAACTGGCTCATTCTTACAGGACACAGCACAGTGAAGAGGGGAACTGAAAGATAGAGCAGTCTGGAGGATATAAAAGACAGAGCATTCAGGAGAGCATTAAATGTGCAGTATTCAGACATCAGGTTTTAGTTTTCATACAACACAAGATGTTTGTATGCATCATATGAAAAATATACCACACTAACCTTCCTGCAGCATCTTGTAAGTTTGGGTCAGCATCGTGGTCAATCATTTTCTGAGCCAGTCGAGCCATCCCTGACATGACCTCTGACCCTGTGACCTCAGGGTTAAAATTAGCTACCATGTGGAAAGAGCTTTCCTTGTCTAGATAGGTTGTGAGATTTACATCTGCATGGTGCTCGATCAGGAAAGCAGCTGAAAACTCGTCACCTGTATATACAACAAAACTCATCTGTAGATACAAAAAACTCATCTGTAGATACAACAAAACTCATCTGTATATACAACAAAACTCATCTATAGATACAACAAAACTCATCTGTACATACAACAAAACTCATCTGTATATACAACAACACTCATCTGTATATACAACAAAACTCATCTATAGATACAACAAAACTCATCTGTAGATACAACAAAACTCATCTGTAGATACAACAAAACTCAACTGTACATACAACAAAACTCATCTATAGATACAACAAAACTCATCTGTAGATACAACAAAACTCATCTGTACATACAACAAAACTCATCTGTAGATACAACAAAACTCATCTATAGATACAACAAAACTCATCTGTAGATACAACAAAACTCATCTGTATATACAACAAAACTCAACTGTAGATACAACAAAACTCAACTGTACATACAACACTCATCTGTATATACAACAAAACTCATCACCTGTTTACAAAACTACACTGTGAATACATTTCACATTTCAACAAGCTTTTTAAAATTTGCATTTCATTTAGGCAAAACAAACTTACTGACAGCACACTGCTACATCAGAACTTAATGACAGCACATCGCTATATCAGAACTTAATGACTGCACACTGCTATATCAGAACTTAATGACAGCACACTGTTATATCAGAACTTAATGACAGCACACTGTTATATCAGAACTTAATGACAGCACACTGCTACATCAGAACTTAATGACAGCACATCGCTATATCTGAACTTAATGACTGCACACTGCTATATCAGAACTTAATGACTGCACACTGCTATATCAGAACTTAATGACAGCACACTGTTATATCAGAACTTAATGACAGCACACTGCTATATCATAGCACTTCTGAGAAAATTCTGTTTTCAACTGCTTAAGTTGCTTAATGGCCGCTGATGAATTATATTATTATCAAACCTCTTTTAATGGCTTTGTGGAGTAGACATTTTCCTGCATTATCTCGACGATTGACATCTACTTTATGGTTCACAAGTGTCATGGCAATACTCTCCTGTCGACTGCTCAAGGCCAGGTCCAAGGGCAGATCACCCCTGTTATCCACCTCATTTAATTTGTCCACCAACTACAAAGAAAAGGCCTGGATTATCACAGTATCCCCGAGGGTAGACCAGTGTATCAAAATACATAAAAATTTAAAAACAAAAACAAAAATTCAACATAATTTCATGCTTATGATAGATAAGTCCAAAAAATTCAACATAATTCCATGCTTATGACAGATAAGTCCAATGAAATAAAGAACAATGCAGAAAATCAACTTAAAATCAACTGAATTTAAGCATATCATGATGAAAAAAGCAACTGAATGTTGAATATAGTGTACTACATTGGTTTCTATTAGTGGTCAATAAATGAGCATATCACGGTTTAACATTGACTATGTGTTTATTGTTACAGTAAAACACGCTTATAACAAATTCAAGCATATAACAAATTCATGCTTACAATGAATTCACACTTGTTGCAAAGTGATATTCCCCTATGTGAGGAAAATAATAAAAAAATTATTGGATATAATGAAGTTAGGTTATAATGAACTGTTTTTCGCTGGCCCTGAAGGTTCGCTATAACCGAGCTTTACTGTATTTGTAATACATCATACATGTAACCTGGACACACATTGAGGTTTCCATAACAACAAGCGTACATGTGATAAACCAATCAACAGCCCATATACTGATTCAGTAAATTGATAAGTAAAGAAAGCTGTGTTTCATATACATGTAAAAACAAGATGTCCTTGTGAAATACTATGTCCCTAGACATGACCAAGTTTAATTGTGGCAAATTTGATTTTAATAATGTAACAAAGATAGTACTTCACTGGGGATTGAACTCAGGACCTGTGGCACAATGGTGCAGTGCTCTAATAATCGAGCTAAAAGGTTGCAACACAAGCTAGAATCCATTAGAAAACCATGTACTTTATACTAGCACATCAATAAATGATGATGTTGACCTACAGTAGAACATTAATAAATGATGTTGACCGTCACTAGCTCATAATGTTGACCTTCATCAGTACGTTTTGACCTTGATCTTTCAGTTCATTAACTTCAATCTTGTATAGTTTGAAAAGTTATGACCAGGATTAGAATTGTGAACAGAAAGTCATAAAGACGTACTATTGAAAACTATTTCCCCCACCCCCAATTCCGGCCATCTTTGATCTTGAATGGCATGACAAAGAGTTTCTACAGAAATAACAGAATATCATGAAAGTGAAACTTTTAGATTAGGTGAAACCTGTGTGGAAACATGACATTGATACACACTGTGTGGTTATATCTGAGTCAATATACAACAGAACATGTTAACATGTGATAATTTCCAAAAAATACTTCCATGCAGCTATGCATGCATGTCTCCTGTTAATAGAATGGTCAGTAATAGTTGGAGAAAATGGTCCAGTAACCATGGAATTCTATAAATAGAAGGGCATTCCTTACCTTCCCTCGGAGCTGAGATTGTATAATCATGAAAGTGTTAATCAAAGGATTTCTACACTGTACAGTATTTACATTATGTGCTTTGTAAAACACATGCAGCAACAACAAATCATAATATGCAGAGATTGCAGAATGCACCAACAGGATCCTCTCTGCATTAGATCAACAACAAATCATATTACTAGGTAGAGGCTGCAGAACGCATTAACAGAACACTCTCTGCATCAGATTCAGTTTTTAGTGCACATGACTATTTGTTTTAAATTTGTTATTTGAAAACTTTTAGCATTAGTATTTAATATCATTAAATGTTAAATTTCTGAAAAGATGTAAACAAAGTATAGATCAGCCACAACAATTTCAGAGAAAGAAGCAGAAGAAAAAAACTTTTCAAAATTAAACAAGAGGCCCATGGGCCTAGAATCACTCTTCTGATACATTGTAGAAGAGGCAAAAATTCTCACTAACCAAGATTCATCAATTAACAAGGTTTTAAAGACCTATCACATGATAGTGTATGAAGGGGATATCATAAAGTACACTATTAGATTAGGCATTCAAAATCCAAAGACTCAAGATGCATCAATTGACAAAGTTTGATAACTGAAGTCAAATAGTATCTGAAATATTCAGATATAAACGTCAAATTCGAAAAGTAGGTCACAGTGACCTACTTTTTGGTCGACACACTCTGAAGACTCAAGACCCATCAACTGACAAAGTTTGATGATTGTAAGTCAAATAGCATTTGAAATATTAAAATATAGCCGTCAAATTCCAAAAGTAGGTCACGGTGACCTATTTTTTGGTCAACAAATAAGAAGACTCAACATGCATCAACTGACAAAGTTTGATGATCCTAGCTTTCATAGTGTCCAAAATATGCATCTAAAATTGAAAATGTGAAATTTGAATGTCTGCAAAATTCAAAATGTAGGTCACTGTGACCTACTTTTTTAAAATAAATATGTTTCGAGGCCTTTAGACGCATCAACTTTCAAGGTTTGATGATTTTAAACCTCTCGGTATCTGAAATAACAACCTAAAATGTATTCATAAATGATTAGCCATAAAATTCAGAAAGTAGGTCATGGTGACATACTTTTTGCATGACGCACTTCAAGGTCCCATGATCCATCAACTGACAACTTTTGATGATCATAGGCTCAAAAGTGTCCAAGATATGCATCAAAATCCATTTAATAATAATTACCTGCGAAATTCAAAAAGTAGGTCACCATGACCTACTTTTGAGACAACATGATATTAGGTCCTAAGATGCATCAACTGACAAAATTTGATGATCCTAGTCCTTATACTAAGCAAAATATCAAAGTTTTAACAAAATTTAAGGTCAACTTTGAAATGACCTTGAGACCATACCCTTTGCCCCAGGATGATGCCTTGAACAATTTTTTATCTACAACCTATCCTCATCCTTATGCATAAGTTTGGTAATAATTTGCCCATTGGTTCTTGAGAAGAAGATTTTTTAGCAACCACTACTTTTGTTTGCATTTTCCTAATTATCTCCCCTTGTTAAAGGGTCACAACCCTAGTTTTAGTACAAATGAAAGCCCTTGGGCCAAGGATACCCTGTGACAAATTTGACAAAAATTGGCTAAGGGGTTCTTGAGATATAGCCCTTTTCCCAAAAAGTTGACGCACACCGCACGCCAGACATACATGTATGGCCATATGATTAGCTCTTTGAGCCTTCGGCTCAGAAGAGCTAAAAAACAGCTTTGAGTGGTGAGGCTGATTCTATGTGCTGCCCTAGTACAATAAGATGTAATGATGAGATACCTGGGCATCAAACTCGATCAAGTACAGAAAGACGACATCCTCTCGCCTGGTCCTGATGGCGGTGTGGAGGGGGTACTCTGACTTTGTCTTGAACATCTGGTACAGTAGGGGGGCTGGCATGTGTTCAAAGTCCTCACTGGTGAAATCATTCTGTAAAGACATCGGGTAGTAAGTGTGTACCCGGCGACGTCCAACTCTCTTTTTATAGAATCACGTCTTGCTTTATTCATCTATTATTGAATTATTGTCATTTACTAATGCATAAAATATTAATAATGCAATTAACTCCATAGAATCTTTCATGACAATATTTTATCAATCATTAAGAGACCATAGTCACCTATCTTAATTTGTTGACCAGTGAACAATATTCATGGACTTTCCCTAAAATTTCAGGCATTCATGATTATCATGATAAATATAGCTAATTAGCATCTGAGTGTCTACTGGTTGATTTTGTAAATACTCTACACTGATTGGTTCAATGAGAGAAACCCTTCATGACTGTCTCACTCAGTGTACCCACCCAGTGATTTGAAATAAGCTCTGAGCAGTGATTCTTTAAAAGTTCAGCCTGAATTTCCTCAGCTGTTTGGTAAAACCTAATGCAGTTCTTCATGTTCACAAAAGACATCAATCCATTTTCACACCTGTTTAAACACACAAAGCATTAAGAATATTAATCAAACATTAACCAAATACAAATCAAGCATTAATAAAATATTTATCAATCATTGATCAATTATATGTTAATTGAATGTAAACTATACATTAACAAACAAGAGTATACCGCAAAAGGTACAACATACGCCCGTCGGAGAGTGAAATTCAACCTGGAAGCATATTATGCACTCTGAATTGATACCACACACATTCTGAATAGAAAAGCCTTAAAGTAGGTCATGGTGCAACAATTAATCCATCTGACATGTGAACTGATTATGTATTTCTCTTGGAGGGAGATTGTAACAAAATGTCAATGCAATATCTGTATCTATGATGAAAAAAGGTCCAGGAAACCATTTGATCTACTTTTAGCCCTAAAGTAGGTCATGGTGCACCAATTAAGTTGAAATGTTTGAAATTTGAACTGATTATGTATTTCTCTGAGAGGGAGGTTGTGACAAAATTTCAGAGCAATACCTGTGACCATACTGAAAAAAAATCTGGAAAACTATATGACCTACTTCTACCCCTAAAGAAGGTCATAGTGCACCAATCCAGCTGAAATGCTAACTGCACTTGTCTTCCTCCAAGAGGAAGCTTGTGACTAAATTTTATGTATACAACTTTAGTTGTGCTCCTATTTTAAAAATCTGACATGCTTTTTTAAACCCTGGATTCTGATATGTATTCAAGACACCAATACTTCTATTCAACATTTAATTTTATTCTTATATATTTTAAGGGCCATATTTTGGGGTTTGTGAATCAAGTTCTTTGAAAAGAATTGGAAAGGTAGTTATGGAGAAGTAAAAAATGTCCAATTGTTAACGCAGGATGGCGGATGACAACCAATTGCTAAAAAAGTCCAGAAAACATGACCTTGGACGAATGGACGGTAAGATGGACAGAGAGCCAGCCAGCCAGATAGATGCATGGACAGCGCCATAACATAATACGTCCCGTCTAATGATGGGCATATAAAAATTAATCAATCAATATAAACCAAATCTTTCATGGTCAAAAAAAAAGTTGAATCCTAGTTTCCTTTAGTACAGGATCCCATTGGAAATAGAGAAATCATGGGAATAAATTACATTTCAAGTGGAAATTGTAATAATTCTAATTAAAAAAACATACTTTATTTTTCATAATTTTTTTCAAAAAGTTTGTATCAAGTGTCGTTAACTCAAATACAATTGACTCTCGATAACTCAAAGTTCAAGGGACCTTGATAAGAATTCGAGAAATCGAGAGTTTGAGAGATCGAAATTCGGAAATTGAAGGTCCGTCAGTTTGGTTCAGTTTTTAAAGTAACCGGAAATGTTTACCAACAAGATCATATGATATCGTTTTGACATGTTTTACTTCATATTCGTCAGGTAGTTAAGTTTATATCAAAATAAAAAGCCTTATTTTGCATTAATAAAAACATTTCAAAGTTTATGTATTTATTTGTTCTTTAATTATGCTAAACCAAGTTCCAGTGAAGATTTACCATCGCAAACTAAACACAGCACAACGTTATATCGCTTTACCCAAAGCAAAAATTCTAACGAATGAGTAAAACGATGTTTTAGAGTAACTTTACACAGAAAACAAACTCGAGAAATTTAACAGTCTGTAGATCTCTAAATCATGTATAAAACTTACTCTTTCATTGTCAGGTCAAAACAAATTATATATTTTATTCATAGTCGGATTATATATAATTTTAATCATCACTACACAAAACCCCAGTGAAAGGTGTAAACTGACCAATTAGCCAATTATATACTGAAGTGGGTCACCTCCACAAAGAAGCACCAGTGATGTTTCAACTATGTAAACACTTAATTACCTCTCCAGCACTCAACAAAATCCAGGTAAGACCCAAGCGGAAATTATTAAACGCTTGGGTAATGGTGGGTATACGCTACCACCACTTCGAGACATCGACAGTGAAAAACAATGAAATGTGTTTTACGGGACCCAACTTCACTTCGAGAGATCGAACGTTGGAGATAGATAGATAGTAAATTTGCTTTGTTATATAGAGAAAAAAATCAGGACCATGATTTCACTTCGAGAGACCGAGAACTTCGAGAGATCAAAGTTTGAACCATCGAGAGTCACCAGGTGTATGCTTATTTTCATGTATCAGCTTAATGCTATATCATAGTTTTAAAATGTGATCATTGTAATTGATACCTTTATATAATCACATATATTTATAATGTGCTATTACCTGAATAAACAAACAAAGTAAATATCTTATAAAGCTACACGACTGTACCTTTCCTGTAAAACTTTTAACTTGAAGCGAGTGGCTGTCCGCAGGAGTTCTAACAGGAAAATCTCGTCCGTTTTTATGTCTATGCTGTCTGTGTACGCCCATCTCATCAAGGCATACGAAACCTCATACTTTATGTCTGTTTAGAATCAAGAAAACAATAGTAATTAACTGCTTCTGCAGGAAATTTTATCCTTCTTTTACATTAAACTTAAAGTTGGTCTTTCATAAGCAAATTGATATCTGTTCAGTTCATACGCTTTACATCTAATGTGATTGTAGAGTTTATACTTGATGTCTCTGGTGCTAAACTAAGTAAACCCTCTACTCAACGAGAACCCAGTTATATCTCAGGGACTAAAACAAAATGTCCATTATCCAACCACAATAGAAAATACTGTATCAAGTGACCAGTCGGGACATTGAACTGATGACCTCTCCATTGTCTCTCTATTTCTACAGACCACTGAGCCACACACACAAGAATTTATTGAAATCATCCAACCAGTCGTACAATTCAAAAGTATGTTTTAGAATGGTTGATTGGATTTAGGATGTGTAAATTCAAACCAAGCACTAGTCCTGTAGATCATGTTATATGGGCACACTAATATCAGTTAAACAACCCTTATCAATATTCACAGGATGACAAACAAAGGTTAATATCATACCCTCCTATGATTTTACATGCTGATAAAACACAGACAATGCCTAATTTCACTTCAAATAAAGTAAAATTAAGAAAAAATTTCATGTTCGACCACAATTGATTTTTCCAGCAATAAGATTTTGCCAGCTCCTGATATTATTAATTATCAGATACACTGTACTTACCCGAGAGGTCAAGGGTCGTAACCTGTGAAAGGTCATCCACACCCCAGCAATCACTTCTAGCTGCCAAAACAAAACGGTGGCCTCTCAAATTCCTGGATCCCTCCAGCCTAATGATCAAATCACTGAAAATCAACAAAAACTCATTACTGTTCAGTCAATTCTGCCATAATAATGATTAAGGTAGTACTCTACATCGTCATAACGGTTGACTTCCTGTAAAAACATGGATGAAAAAATCGATATCAGAAATATTTGACTTTTCCTTTTCAATTTCAATACTTAGCCGAGTAGCTCAGTAGGTTGGAATACCGTCTGCTGAACTGTAGGTCGCAGGTTCGAGTCCAGCAGGGGTTTTAATTTTTTTCCAGATTACTTTCTACTAAAATTGTATTTTTTGACAAAATAAAGTAAATTTGAAAATTTTCAACTTCAAAATATTGTTGTACATATCCTCCACTTTTCATCCACATCAAATTTCTCTGGTGTAGCATACCTCCTTAAGCATTTTTTTTAAAAGTATGATCATATTGGATTGATAGAGAAAAAGTTAGATTGCAGTGATGTGAAAATGAAGGTGGTCAGTTTGTGGTCAGTAGGTCGATCATGTAGCATTTTTTTTTTTTTTTAAAAAAGTATGAAATTGGATTAAAAAAAGTTATTAAAACTGTAAATCATAAAAGGAGATTGCAGTGATGTGAAAATGAAGGTGGTCAGTTTGTGGTCAGTGGGTCGATCATCTAGCATTTTTTTTAAAAGTATGATATTGGATTAATAGATAAAAAGTTATTACAACTGTAAATCATAAAAGGAGATTGCAGTGATGTTGTGAAAATGAAGGTGGTCAGTTTGTGGTCAGTGGGGTGGTCATCTTTTCAGATGAGAGTAAAATTACGCTTGGCCATATTCATCATGACTGTGTACCTGTGGTCCAAGTGTGATGGAGGCTTAAGACCAGAGAGTGGTTAGAACACTGACTAGTAATGCAGGGATCCTGGGAGAGGACCATCTTCGCTAACCAAGGCTGATGCTCTATGGTGTTTCTCTTTTCTATTGAAAAGAGAAAACCGTGGAGCATCACTTTTGGTTAGTGAAGATGGGAGAGGGCTTACATAGGCAATGCCTGTTGTCCAATCCATTTATGTTTTATACATAATAAAATATTGTTTAAAATCAAATTTCATTTACACATTATCATATAATAACAAATAAAGACTTGGTCTCAAGACAGAGCATACTGGAGGTCTCTAGTGGAAGCCTTATGTGCAAACCAGCACGAAGAGGACTAAGTAAGTAAGTACACAGTATCATATAATTTGTTAAAGTATGAGAGAAGCAAAGTGCCACAATGTTGTACATATGATTTTGTAATATAGGAAAGGAGAAAATTATGGCTGGACTAGGAATCGAACTCGGGACTCCTGCATTACTAGTCAGTTGCTTTAACCACTGAGCTACCCAGGTCGAAATCCATGACAGTCCATATACCCCTAACTACTACATTTTCCTACCCTTTAAATTGTCTTCATCCTTGAAGACACACAATCCAGATTCTTTTCACCTGAAGTCCAATCGTGGTCAATAGCACAAAATGTAATATTGGAAAGTAAAAAATTTAAGCTTGACTGGGAATCGAACCCAAGACCCCTGCATCACTAGTCAGGTGCTCCAACCACTAAGCTACCCAGGTCCGTACAGACTTTACAACTACATATTCATTTCAACCTTTAATTCTTTCAACATTAGTGTCATTTTCAACCTGTTCAATGTTAGTAATTCTAAACATCTACAAATCGTTTACTCTCATTATGTCCAGTCTTACTGTGTGTACAAATCATCTTCAATGAAAAAAAAGAAAAAAGAAAAAACAACAGTGTGCATCTGTAGATTCCTTACACATACACGTCACAATTTCTCAGTTAACCTGCACTTGATCTATCAACATCTGCATGCTCTGCCTCCAACAGAGGCCCTGTGTACTGAGGTAGGAAGAAGAATTACCTGTAAAGTTCTTTATCAAACAGGTCTGACACAGTTTTCAGTAGCCTCGCTACAAAGTTATCATCCCCTTCCTGGCCTGAGGCGGCTACAGCTATCTGGTATTTTTTCTCAACCTCCGCCAGGCGGTTTTGGAGCTTGACATACTCCTCTCTCAGCAGGCTGAGGTGATTCTGTAGCTTTGCCACCTCCCCTAAATAAACAGAAAATTTTAAACACATCATGATTGATCAATGATATCAATAATATTCATTTGATACTTTACATCTATCGACAATCTGTATTTTCCCCATAGGAAATTCGAACTACAAACACTACAAGCAAATCTCGACTTCCACGCTGTCGTTGCAAATAAATATGAACTTTTATAACTTCCATAGCTAAAATTATTTTGTTGTTTATGTTTTATGTCGGTAAATTATCCCAATCCTTAACTCTCCCCTCCCATTCCATCTCAACCAACAAATACCTTCCGCCATTTTGTTTGGGATGTGATCATGTGACTTCACCGAAATATTTTAATCGGAATCATGCCTTTTCTCTTCATGATGCCGCATTTTTCATTCATTGTACAAACTTATAAGTGGCATAATTAGGATATGCAATTTTTAGATATTTACAAAAACTTAAAATATAATCTTACAAACGAATTCGTCTTTAGATGTTGTGCTCTCATCCGGTTTACTATTTTATGACTCCAGTGCTGTTTCCAGTGTTGCGTACTATGCACAAGACTTGGTTTTTCTCAATGTTCTCATCATGAACACGCGTCCCGCTGTGTAGGAGACATTTCTGTATTTTTACAGATATCCTGAAATTCTCGTTAAGTACTGCTTTGTAACTTCTGGACTTTCCAATTAAAAAATCAAACTCCTGCTTAGTTTTTTTTCGGTGAAATAAGCCTGCCTAATGACAACCGGCGCCGTTTTGAACCGGTGTTTTGCTAGTCTGCACTACGTGATTGTTTACTGAGCTACAGCTTTCAAATCTTCAGTTCTCTGTTAACAGTTTAAGAATGTCATTTCCAACTCGTCTGATTCCGGCTCGGCGGGTTGTGGTGACTGGCATTGGACTTGTCACATGCTTAGGAGTAGGAAAGGACAAAGTATGGAACAATCTCATAAAAGGACAATGTGGAATCCGTAAAATTGATAATGAAGGTTTGACATTTTTCTATTTAACAAAAATATTCTGAAATACGAACTGAAAGATTTATTTGCTCAGTAAATCTTTTCTAGCTCAGTATCTACTTCATACCAAATTCTGTGTGCACGCATACTCTCTTTGCATTTCATTTCACATTTTTGGTGAGGGCTACATATCGTACAGACTAAAGGATCAAGACTTGTTATCACACCAAGATTTTTATTAAGGAAGTTAATGAATGACATGTTGCTCTTCTTTTCAAGATTTCCCACCAAATATCCCTTGTAAAATAGCAGGTTTTGTTCCTGAGGATGTGCTGAAACCATTCACTTCCACAGAGAAGAGACAACTGTCCGAGGGGATGATGTATACACTGGTTGCTGCAGAAGAGGCATTGACAGATGCCAACTGGAAACCTGAAACTCCACAGGAGCAAGAGAGAACAGGTAAATTAATTTGTACATAATGAAAACCTTATATTTATCAGACATAATATGTTTTACAGCGTTACCGTATTTGAGGGCGAAGCAAAAAAGTTTTGGCATTATTATCTATATCCAAAACAGGACAAAAACAACCCGAAGTTAGCACACGGACGGAGCTGTATCAAAGCATCCTAATTTTGGACATTTGATCCGCCTATATATTGAACGCGGGAAATATAACGCAATCGATGTAAACAGTACATTGTGACGTCATATTCAGCGTCGTTATTTAGCAAATTTACAAACATAGCGTTTGAACCACAACAAAAAACATGGCGTTAATCGTGGAGTGATTATATATGATAAGGAAAATAAGATTTACATGCTTTTACGGATTTTATGTAACATCTCAGAATGACGTGATCTAGGGTAGACGAGACTAATATTCGAATCGACGCCATTGGTACCAAACTTTTCAAGTTCCATAGGTATGGTTTAATTTTTCATTATTTTCCTTTTAAACATGTATATACGTGTTACCTATAGGGAGAGTTCCGCTCTCACGGCCCTTCGGCCCGTGAGAGGGCTTCGCCCTCTATTAGTAGTATATGTGTCATAAACATCAAAGAATACAGCACCTATAGTTATTCTACTATCAGCATCGACAGTTTCAAGGAAGAAAATTAATTGATTTATTTCTATCTTAATGTTGACAGACTTTAATGGAATGTAAATGTAAGTTTATGAATACCCAAGGCAATACCTAGGCAAGTCAGGCCAAAAATAAAAATTGATTTGTTTGATGTACTCCGACCGACCCGTGAAAATCGCCCCTACCCAATCATTTTTTTCAGTACTTTTAATTTTTATATTTTTTTTTTATTTGGTTTCCAGGGAAATAGACATTGTTTCATTTTAAAGGTTTATATTTTCTAAGAAACTTTTTTGATGAATGTTTTATAGCAATAATTATTAAATCTGTCTTGTCCAATGTTTAATGAAAACATCAATAAATTTCTAAGTCTGCGTTTTTATGACAATAATCAATTTTTTCGATAATGCAAAAAAAAAAAAAAAAAAAAAAATACCTACCTACCTACCCACCTTGAAAAATGTGGGTCGGAGTACATCAAACAAAAATATTTTTAATGATGGCCTCATCTCAGGCAATCAGCAGGATGAAGGCCTGAAAGGTACAATATTATTTGCTGACAGTTGCTGTATGTTCACGTATGTAGAGATGTCATCAGCTTTATGTAAAACGCTACAAATTTACGTTTGATATGTACATATCTGAAAGGTTTGTGACTTTTACTTGTTATGCTGTGCTCTGAAGGAACAGTCACTACCTTTGTAAAATAGTTTAAAGCGGAACCAAGATCTCAACAGAGGCAAGGAAATATATTTAGTATGTGAATTTTTGTAATATTTGCCCAGTCAGAAATAAAATAATAGCCTAGTCTATGCAATTGACTGAATATATGTAACCTCCTAAATTTCAAAATATTGTTTTTCCAGTCACTTATAATATTAAAACAAAAATTTTAAACCTCTGAAGTCCTTGCATTAGTTCAAGTTGAAAGACAAAGACTGAAATTTGAAAATTACTTTTAGAGCTGGGCAATCTAGTTGTTGATATATGAAAGCTTAGTCATATTACACTGTTGTTGGTCAGAATAAACCTAAATAAACTCAGCAGATTGTTTTGATGATTTCCGCCACACTCAACAATTTTTAGCTCACCTGACTGAGCCGAAGGCTCAAGTGAGCTTTTCTGATCACATTTTGTCCAGCGTCCGTCTGTCTGTCCGTCTGTCTGTAAACTTTCACATTTTCATCTTCTTCTCATGAACCACTGTGCCAATTTCAACCAAACATGGCCAAAAGCATCCTTGGGTGAAGGGCTTTCAAGTTTGTTCAAATGAAGGGCCATGTCCCTTTCAAAGGGGAGATAATCACAAAAATGCAAAAATAGGTTGGGGTCATTTAAAAATCTTCTTCTCAAGAACCACTGGGTCAGAAGAGCTGAAATTTACCTGAAAGCTTCCTGACATATTGCAGATTCAAGTTTGTTCAAATCATGGCCCCCGGTGGTAGGATGGGGCCACAAGGGGGATCAAAGTTTTCAGTGTTTGACATTTACTTTTTTTAGCACTAGACCAGTCGGGCTACTTCAAATGATTTTTTCTAGACCTGACCGTACATCCACTTGCCCCGACCAACTTTCCAGAAACTGATAGCTTCTCCATATTAAAATGTACTTAATTCAAATGACAAACATTAAGTTTGTATGAACTAAAACGTACTTAATTGTCTCACAATAGAGCTTTAGTCTCGTCATTCAATTTAACGCTTTCATTTTCAAACACATTTTCTGTTTCTTTAAATTCTACCCGACATGGAAATTCTCTAGTCAATTTAAAATAAAATGGCCTCAACCGTTTTTTTAAATCTCTATTTCATAAGTCTTGCTTGGTTTCTTCCCAACCTTTTACTTTTTTTTAGCTCTTCTGAGCCAAAGGCTCAAAGAGCTAATGCTATGGCCATTTGTGTGGTGTGCGTAAACTTTTTAGAAAAAGGGCTATAACTCAAGAACCCCTTGGCCAATTTTTTTCAAATTTGTTACAGGGTATCATTGGCCCAAGGGCTTTCATACATACTAAATAGAGGGATGTGACCCTTTAACAAGGGGAGATAATCAGGAAAATACAAAAAAAACCAGTGGTTGCTAAAAAATCTTCTTCTCAAGAACCACAGGGCAGATTATCACCAAACTTACACATAAGGATGAGGATATGTTGTAGATTAAAAATTGTTCAAGGCATTACCCTGGGGCAAAGGGCGTGGTCTCAAGGTCACTTCAAAGTTGACCTAAATTTTAAATTTTTTTAAATTCCTTAAATCTTAGATATTTTAGTCATTATAAGGACTAGGATCATCAAATTTTGACAGTTGATGCATCTTAGGACCTTGTGTCAAGTTGTCTCAAAAGTAGGTCACGGTGACCTATTTTTTGAATTTTGCAGGTATTTATTTTAAAATTAATTTTGATGCATATCGTGGACACTTTGAAGCCTATGATCATCAAAACTTGTCAGTTGGTGGATCATGGGACCTTGAAATGCGTCAACTGAAAAATAGGTCACCGTGACCTACTTTCTGAATTTTATGGCTTATCATTTATAGATATATTTTAAGTTGTTATTTCAAATACCGAGAGGTTTAGAATCATCAAATCTTGTAAGTTGATGCATCTTGAGGCCTTGAAACATATTTATAAAAAAGTAGGTCACAGTGACCTACTTTTTGAATTTTGCAGATATTCAAATTTCACATTTTCAATTTTAGATGCATATTTTGGGCACTGTAAAACCTAGGATCATCAAACTTTGTCAGTTGATGCGTCTTCAGTCTTCGGTTTGTGTCGACCAAAAAGTAGGTCACCGTGACCTACTTTTGGTATTTGACAGCTAAATTACTATATTTCAGACACTATTTGACCTACAATCATCAAACTTTGTCAGTTGATGCATCTTGAGTCTTCGGAGTGTATTGACCAAAAAGTAGGTCACCTTGACCTACTTTTGGAATTTGACGGCTATATTTATATATTTCAAATACGATTTGACCTACAGTCATCAAACTTTGTCAGTTGATGGGTCTTGCATGTTCGAAGGGTTTCAACCAAAAAGTAGGTCAACTTGACCTACTTTTGGAATTGGACACCTATATTTATATATTTCAGATACTATTTGACCTACAGTCATCAAACTCTGTCAGTTGATGCGTCTTGCATGTTCAAAGGGTGTTGACAAAAAGTAGGTCACCTTGACCTACTTTTGGAATTGGACGGCTATATTTATATAATTCAGATTCTATTTGACCTACAGTTATCAAACTTGGTCAGTTGTTGGGTCTTGCATGTTTGAAGGGTGTTGACGAAAAAAATAGGTCACCTTGACCTACTTTTGGAATTTGACGGCTATATTTATATATTTCAGATACTATTTGACCTACAGTCATCAAACTTTGTCAGTTGATGGGTCTTGCATGTTCGGAGTTCGCTGACCAAAAAGTAGGTCACCATGACCTACGATTGGAATTTGACAGCTATATTTCAATATTCAGATACTAATTGGCTTAAAATCATCAAACTTTGTCAGTTGATATTTCTTGGGTTCTCAAAATGTGTAGACCAAAAAGTAGGTCACATTGACCTACTTTTTTTGAATTCTTAGGATTTAACTAAAGATTTAGAATACTAAGAGGCTAAGAATAGAAATGGTGGGGTTGTACAATTTATCAGAAGAGCGATTCTAGGCCCTTGGGCCTCTTGTTTCTCTTGGGACATCTTTCCTTGAGGACGAGAAGTCGTATTTGAATATACAGACATTCCCGCACATATGTCAATGCCGATAAATGGCTGTTTACGATTAATTTGATAAACACTTTCTTATATTTGATTCAAATCAACTGGGCGTTTAAAAAAATGAAAATAAATTCATCTAAAACATAACTTTACACACATTAACATCGAGTAGATGTTGTAAAACATCACTTCCAACCGCGACTTATTTATTAGAACTAAAAATAGAGATTGTGTCATCATGCGGTTTAAAATTGCTCGCAAAGTCTACAGTTATTCTTTTTTAGTTAAGAATAAAATATCTTATGGTTTAAAGTAAAGTTTCTTGTTTATTTTTTCAACATGACCAGTCGGACTAGTAAATCGACATTTTATCCGACCGGACCTATCATTTAGTAGACTCAGTCGGTCGGACTTGCCTTAGTGTCAAACCCTGGTTTTACATACAAATATATAGAAAAAAACTTTAAAAATCTTCTTCTCAAGAACCACTGAGCCAGAAAAGCTGATTGTTACATGAAAACTTTCTGACATAGTGCAGATTCAAATTTGTTCAAATCATGGCCCCCGGTGGTAGGATGGGGCCCCAAGGGGGGATCAAAGTTTTACACACAAATATATAGGGAAAAACTTTAAAAATCTTCTTCTCAAGAACCACTAAGCCAGAAAAGCTGAGATTTACATGAAAGCTTCCTGACATAATGCAGATTCTAGTTTGTTCAAATCATGGGCCCCTGGAGTTGGATGGGGCCACAATAGGGGATCAAAGTTTTACATACAAATATATAGAAAAAATCTTTAAAAATCTTCTTCTCAAGAACCACTGAGTCAGAAAAGCTGATTTTTACATGAAAACTTTCTGACATAGTGCAGATTCAACTTTGTTCAAATCATGGCCCCCAGGGGGTAGGATGGGGCCACAAGTGGGGGGGGGGGGTCAAAGTTTTACATACAAATATAGGAAAAATCTTTAAAAATCTTCTTCTCAAGAACCATTGGGCCAAAGAAGTTGACATTTACATGAAAGCTTTCTGACATAGTGTAGATTCAAGTTTGCAAAGGGTAATTTGGGCCATAATAGGGACTATTAGGTTTTACATGCAAATATATATGGAAAGTCTTCAGATATGGGCCAAGGTGACTCAGGTGAGCGATGTGGCCCATGGGCCTCTTGTTTAGTTATATGGTGGCACCCTGTTTTTGTTGGTGGAAGAGAGAACCCAGATACAATGTATCTGGGAAGAGACCACCGACCTTCTGAAAGTAAATTGGGAAACTTTCTCACTTACCGGCGTGAGCGGGATTCGAACCTGTGCCAACAGAGGTGAGAGGCCATGTAATTTTGAGCGTGATGCTCTAACCACTCAAACACGGAGGAATCACAAAGATTTTAAACAATTTGTTCGCAATTATCGAAAGAAAAATCTATCAATAACAAATTACTAACACACAATAAGTATACAAAATCAGTGTCTGATGCTGGTTTAATGCCAAGCTGAATTCCCACACAAGAATCTAAACTGTCTCAAATTGGTTGTTAAATCCATCTTCCAAAATCCCCAATAAAGTCCACAGTCTTATAGAATGCTTAACCAAGTGCCTAATACCACAAAATTTACAGTGTATTTATACTAAGATGAAATTTCCAGAGTGTTTGTTTCTAAAATGTACAGTGTTCTGGCAAAACAAGTGTTACATAATCTCTATATTGAACTGACAAACATCGTTCCATCTAGAATCCTGTGAACTGACAAACATCGTTCCATCTAGAATCCTGTGAACTGACAAACATCATTCCATCTAGAATCCTGTGAACTGACAAACATCGTTCCATCTAGAATCCTGTGAACTGACAAACATTGTTCCATCTAGAATCCTGTGAACTGACAAACATCGTTCCATCTAGAATCCTGTGAACTGACAAACATCGTTCCATTTAGAATCCTGTGAACTGACAAACATTGTTCCATCTAGAATCCTGTGAACTGACAAACATTGTTCCATCTAGAATCCTGTGAACTGACAAACATCGTTCCATTTAGAATCCTGTGAACTGACAAACATTGTTCCATCTAGAATCCTGTGAACTGATAAACATCGTTCCATCTAGAATCCTGTGAACTGACAAACATCGTTCCATCTAGAATCCTGTGAACTGACAAACATCGTTCCATTTAGAATCCTGTGAACTGACAAACATCGTTCCATTTAGAATCCTGTGAACTGACAAACATTGTTCTATCTAGAATCCTGTGAACTGACAAACATCGTTCCATTTAGAATCCTGTGAACTGACAAACATCGTTCCATCTAGAATCCTGTGAACTGACAAACATCGTTCCATCTAGAATCCTGTGAACTGACAAACATCGTTCCATTTAGAATCCTGCGAACTGATCGACAAACATCGTTCCATCTAGAATCGTGTTTAGGTCACAGGTGTCAATCAAGTACAAATGTATTAAGCAAGAATTGTGGTAGTGTCTTACTTTCATGCTTGAAAGCTTTACATTCATGTATTGTTTTGATTTTGTTATTGTGTTGTTTTATAATTTTTCATGGACTACAAATTTAATTGTTTTCATGGTGTACAAAACCATGAAATTAAATGATAAGCAAAGTAATTTAAATGATAAATGTGGAGTACTCAGTGGTTTCCACAAATCAAAGGAACTGCTTTTTTCACAAATATTGGTACCCATGGAAATTTATGAAACCACAGGAACTACAAAGTCTATTTGCATCGTGAGCAAATTTTAAAGCACGTTTGTTTTGTGTGGTTAAAGGTGTAACAGTCGGAATGGGAATGAATGGCATGGAAGAAATATACAGGACAGCTGATCGCTTATTTCAGAAAGGCTACAGAGAGATCAACCCATTCTTCATGCCAAAGATTCTGATTAATATGGCAGCTGGACACGTCAGTCTAAAATATGGATTTCAGGTGACTAAAGGGACATTTGCATTGTTGAAAATGTTCAGGATTTAGTTACTAACAGTTAACTTGTCATTAACTTTTGTGATAGTGTTACCTAGATGTTAATTGTCAGTTAAAGTTAACAACCTTTGTGCAACTGGGTTCTGGTCTTCAAAATAACTGCATCTTTTTTTACCAGTATAAGGTATTGGTTACTGTATGTATACAGGTACTCAAATGTAAACACCATACAAGGTACATACAATGTATTTTAGAAATATGCTTCAAACAATTATAGAAGGCAATTATCCTCTCTAATACTTAAAAATCCCGATTTTAATTTACTGACATACCTATGAATTCAAATCTTTGGAAAACAGGAAAATGTTTGTCTTCCAAAGAGACTGGGAACTTTTTTGTCATGAAATCAAGACCCACACAATCATTCTGCTGATCTCAAACCAGAAATTAAAGGCCTGAAAGGTTTCAGAGTCAAAATTCTGCTGATCTCAAACCAGAAAGCAAAGGCCTGAAAGGTCTCGGAGTCAAAATTCTGCTGATCTCAAACCAGAAATCAGAGGCCTGAAAGGTCTTGGAGTCAAAATTCTGCTGATCTCAAACCAGAAATCAGAGGCATTGAAGGTCTCAGAGTCAAAATTCTACTAACCTCAAACCACAAAGAATGGACCTTGTGGTTCTCAAACCACAAAAAACCAAGACCCACAAAATCATTTTATTGTTCTCAATCTCTAAAATACCCCAGACCTGCTAAATCATTGTACTGATCTCAAACCACAAAACACCAAGACCCACACAATCAATCATGACGAATATTTCAGGGTCCAAACCATTCTGTGTCTACAGCATGCACTACTGGCCTTCATGCTGTTGGTGATGCCTTCAGATTTATACAGAGAGGAGATGCGGATGTCATGGTGGCTGGAGGTGCAGAGGAAAGCCCTAATCCACTATCTGTCGCAGGGTTCTCGAGGTAATCCCTTCAATGCATAGCAGCACACTGTTCATTGCAGGGTTCTTGATGCAATCCCATTAAAGGCCGGGTTTTTCAACCAGTCGGTTTTCCTCAGGTAAGTTAAGGTATTCAATGTATAATGACCATATTTCATATCTAATAAATGGATGGTGGAATATTTGTAATCATGGTATCATTTTGAAGGGTTCATCAAATAAAAATAATCCACCATAGGAATTTTCAAAATTTTGTTTACTGCTTGATTTATTTCACCTAGAATTTAACATTGAAGTATATGGGAAAAGCATGTTTTATTACAATATTTTAAAAACAAATTATATTTTCATACTAATCTTTTGGTAGAAAGTTACATACACTTTCTTTTTATGAATATATGAAATAAAATTAATCATTGACCGCACACATTTTTAGAAAATTAGATTTTTTACTTATTTTTACAAAGGGCAAACAACTCTTCCAAAAAGTCTTAAGTGCAAAAAGGTCAGCTTCTAATCGTTTACCAGTCATGTGAATTTCATCTGCTTCACTTTCATCATTATTTAACAATAAACTTTTATGTTGATCTAAATCCTTCAAAATTGTTCATTATCCTTTCATTATACATGGAATACCTTAAGTGCGGGGCGGAGCTAATTTAAGGCAGGTGTGAAGCCCCGAGCCCGAGGGAACCCTGCTAGCTTGTATATACCGTCCCAAATACACAGGATGTTATCTATGTTACCTGCATTACCTGTGCGTTTTTGTAAGATTGAAAAATTCATGATAGTCATTTTTCTTGTGCGGGTAAATCGAAACATTGATGATTAAATCTAATGAATCAAC
This sequence comes from Ostrea edulis, assembly GCF_947568905.1. Lineage (NCBI taxonomy): Eukaryota > Metazoa > Mollusca > Bivalvia > Ostreida > Ostreidae > Ostrea > Ostrea edulis. The sequence continues at coordinate 100,443,613 of NC_079164.1, forward strand.
CGTAAGAATTAAAGCTCGATAAATTTATTTTATATAAATGAGAACATTAGCCATTGAAAACTTAGGCAGAATATTCTTTATTCAACGTTTTCTTGTATCCATTTGACTGCCTTCGTTCATCGGATACCCAGTATCCGACGATGTTTGACTGCCAAACATAGAGTTTCCGACGGGAGTTCCTATGTACTGCAGTAGATTTTCTGGCTATGCACAGCTGATGTACCGATCATCGTCCCACGCCCCATGATGACTATATATTTAAATTAGTTTTTCTTGACCGCACACCATTATTCTCTGCCTACCAAAGTTGTCTGGGTGACTCGTCCATAACGCATGGCATACAAAAACAGGGCATTCGTATTTTCAGACAGTTCGATCCTTCCATAACTGGTCTAGATGAAGAATTTGTTCTTCCTCCGGATCCCAATTCCAACCATTATACGCAAGAAAGAGCCCTTATAGCGGCTAATTTCTCTTCCGATTAGTTGAACTTTGTGCCATGTTTCGATGGAAAAATTATGCTTATCAATTTTCAGCTGAGTGTAAACAAGATTTCATTAATGTACAATGTATTTACTCATTATTAATCTGTTTAGCATAAAATCATTGTCCGTGTAAAATGTATTCAACAATCCATGATAATCATTATCAATCGTACCCATTCCTAAGCATAACCTACTATATTCTATTGTAATTTATGTAACTGTATGCAAAATTTACTATTATTGTGTGACTATCTCTACATGAAAAAACCAAAACCGTTTCCCTTTCGAGCAGGTTTACGCGGTAAGCATCAAAAGATTGCACGGAGTATGCCTCGATTGCCAAATTAGATAGATAAGGTATACACAAAGACTAGTAACCAAATGTCCATCAATTTCTAGCATCCAATCTGAAGCTTAATTTCTCCTGATTGACATGGGTTCACAGACCAGGTAAATTCGAAGGCGGTGCTTATTTTCTCGTTCTTTAAGGGACAATAGCTTACTGTCTGTTGTAGGATTCTCAAGGTAATCCCTTCAAGGCACAATTTAATAGCTCATTTTGTTCAAAGTAAATGTATTATGCTCCTTGATACAAGACAAACTATGCAATATAAAATAAATTAAAAAAAGATAGATGGACAACATTGCCTCTTCTGACAAGCACTGTATATGAAGTATAAAAGAACACTGTTCGTCTGTTTTTCATGAGAAAAGGTCATAAAAAAGAATTCATATGTAAATGTTCTGACGAGATTTTCCTTGTGTACAATCATTAGATAACACTTAGATTCCTTAGATATGCAAATTTGTAATTCAATTAATTTTCTAATTTGATATCATTTTAGGATGAGGGCTTTATGTACAAAGTTCAATAACCATCCAACAGAAGCTTCACGACCTTTTGACAAAGATAGAAATGGATTTGTGATGTCAGAAGGGGCAGGTGTTCTGATTCTGGAGGAGATGTCACATGCAATTGACAGAGGGGCCAGTATATATGCTGAAGTGTTAGGCTATGGCTTATCAGGAGATGCCTTCCACATGACTGCTCCACGAACAGATGGGAGAGGTGCTTACAGGTGTATGTTGGCAGCCATTAAGGATGCTGGTATCAGCCCCACATGCATTGGGTATATTAATGCTCATGCCACATCCACTCCTCTGGGGGACAAGGCAGAGAGCCAAGCAATATGGAGGATATTTGAGCAATGTCACCAGAAACCTTTAGTTTCTTCGACCAAAGGAGCTCTGGGACATTTGTTAGGAGCAGCAGGAAGTGTAGAGGCAGCCATCACAGTTTTGACCTGCCAATCAGGAATTGTCCCACCCACTCTCAATCTCCACCAATCAGACACTGGAGTAGATCTGGATTATGTTCCATTGTTGACACGTGACTGGAAAGCTGAAATCAGGACAGCTTTAACAAATTCCTTTGGCTTTGGTGGGACTAATGGGACACTCTGTATTAGATCTTTTGATAAAGGTTGATGTGATATTGGTCAGCATTGTTTTTTCATGCATTGTCAAGTTACTTAGGAATAAGTTTAATAGCAATATATGTTACAGAACTGCTAGACAACTCGGTTCAATAATTTATATGATACATATATGTACATGTAACCCAATCAGGGCCAATAACATATTTTGATGTTGAAATTCTTTCCTTATGATTTACGACTTGTGAAATACATTTTTAGGACAAATATTAACGAAAACATCAACCATTATTGATATCACAAAGCTTTATGCAGCATTTCTGATCCAATGTTAGTCAACTGTCTTACTTGTAAATTTTTCTCATTTTCAACTTCAGAACCACTGGACCAATATATGGATGTTTTTGTATTTACTATTAACTTTTGCACCCTAGTTGTTCAACATTTGAATAAACCTGCTAAACATCCACCTGTAGGAACAAATGATTTTTGAACTGTTGGTCGATTGTTTTACGTCCCTTCGAGAATTTTTCACTGATATTGAGATGTCACCAGTTGTAGGTGAAGTACCACAAATTTAGATCTATGCTCAGGGCTGTAGCAGTGAGGGTTCTTTATCCTGCCAACGCCTTCCGCGACATGGGACCTCCGTTTTTAAGGTCATATCCAAAAGATCAGCGATTCTCGTTTCTAAATGCCGAGCGTTTGGTTAAGAATCACTACCTATGCTTACATCTTAAGTTTGACATGAGCAGGGCTCAAACTTGTGACTTTCCGGTGAATTGTTGGTAGTCATGGGGCTACACTAAAACAGTAATACCCCTACAACTCTTTCTCAGAGTTCCAGAAAATATGTCAATACTATATCCATTGCCATAGTGACCATTTCAGATCATTTTTTAGCCATTGTGATGTCAGTTGTCAATGTGTTATAATTGCATTTTTGGAAAATACATTAGGACAATTAAGGACAGCAATGCTTCATGCCAGCATACGGCTAAAGCATTTCATAAAACGTCACAGTTCACACCCTCATTTTACTGAAATTCTTTAAAAAAAACATATATAGGAGAATTATCTAATTATTCAGGATAAATGTATAATTTGTAAATTTATATTTTACTTTTTATAATTTGTGAAGTGATATATTTTCCCCCAAGAGAAAAGTACCAAAAACTTTTTTGGATATAACAATGTTTGGTTAAAATGAACTTTTTTTTCACTGGTCCTGGAGGTTTGCTATACCCGTGTTTTACTGCATAATGAAGTTTGGTTATAACGAATTTGAAAATTGAACTTAATTTTCAAACAAAAGCAAAATATCAAATTTTAGTGGTCAAATAGATATCAGATACACTGTATAGACCGATTACAAAATGGCTGACTATTGTAATGCTTTAAAGTATTGCTGCCTGCACAAAGTAGGCATAATTTTCACCATGAACAGCTTTTCATTTTTAATTGTTTCTCTTATCATTAAATGCAATTCCTCAATGTTTGCAGCCCTAAAAATCATTAAGACTATAGAAAGAAACACCACATTAGAACCTTCATTGTTTAATAACAAAACAATTCAATAATGAGCATTATATCACTATTGTACGATTATTAAATAAGAACGCATGTAGATGAGATTCTGGTACACTGTCCCCTGGAACACATCAGTGAGAACGTGATGCTAAAAATAATGAATGTAAAATAAAATTTGAACAATAAAAACCAATATAAACAAACCTAAAAAAAATATATATAAACAAAAATAATAAACAGTTCACAGACCATGTACACAGCAAATTAATGAATGAACAAATCAACTGAACAACTACAAAGTTAATTTGGATTAACCAAGGTCAATGTAGATTAAGTAAGATAAGGTTGTTCTGGATTCTGTCATTAAAGGCTGGTAATTATACTTCATTAATATGTAGTGCTGGTTTTCATATTATCTAGAGCACAGTACTTAAAAAGTATAATTTTGTCTGAATTTTTTCCCCCCACTTTTCATGAACAATATGCAAATCATTCTACAATTCACTTTGATCAACATTGAGTCTGGTGAAGCACCCTAGATCAAAATGCTATCTAGAACAATTACCTGTTTTCCGTTCAATTAACTGATCTAAATCGTGCAAGGCGCCCAGAGCCACAGGCATTTATATCCCTTGGGTTCGAATTTACTATGAAAGCGTATAGTAGACTTGAACCCAAGCGATATAATTTCCTGTGTCTATAGCAGAAGAAAATCTCATCCTCATAAAAATGACAGAACTGAATGTAATATAAATTAAAACAAGATGTGATTGTGAAACGCTGATGCCTCTATGGCTATAAACTCCAAGGTTAAGGACATGAGGTCAAAATTTTAGTACCAAAAGAAAGGTCTTGTCACAAGGAATACATATGCAAAATATGAAAGCACTATCACCAATCATTCAAAAGTTACAGCCCAAGTTAAAGGTTTTGCAAACAGACAGACAGACAGGCCAAACACTATATGTTCCCGAATCTCAGATTACAGGGGCATAAAGATATTCAAAGGTCCACTTTAATTAAAAACCAACCGGTATTCCTATCGTGTGCAGAACAAGAAAAAAAGCAGCATTTAAAAAAATAAAATCGAACACAAAAACAGTTCTAACCATTTCCATATTCCTAATGCAGTCAATTCCAGGTATACTGAAATTCAGGGGACCAACCTGAATTGTACATTACAGTCTACTCCGGATATATTGAAATTCAGGGGACTGACCGGCATTGTTCATTATATCCAATTCAATATAACAAATGTTGAACTATATCAGTAATTTTACTGGGGATTTATTTTCACTTCAATACAACAGATAGTTCAACTTAACAGATATATTCAATATAAGTGGAGTAGACTGTATTGTGAAAAAAGACTATCTATCAATAGATTGTCTAACAGCTTGCTAAGAATAAACAGATGCATGGAATGGGTGTCTGCTAAGCAGACCAAACAACACAGAATCTATCTGTTTTATAACAATGTCAACAAAAAGATATAATAATTAACAAAATTATACAAAAGCCTGTCACAAAAATAATTCTTTGACAGGATAGTGTAGCAAATGTAACTTGAATTCAGTCCACGATGACTGACTATACCAGTTTGACACTCGCAATTATACATTAGAATGACCCACAAACTCGCTGAAAATCAGAAAGTATTACCAGTAAAATTTCATAAGACAGTAGATTATACCGGAAAGATTTCAAGTCATTCTCCTGTGTAATAACAAATGTACGGGGAAGATTTCAAGTCATTCTCCTGACTAATAACAAATGTACGGGGAAGATTTCAAGTCATTCTCCTGACTAATAACAAATGTACGGGGAAGATTTCAAGTCATTCTCCTCTAACACAATGTAATAACAAATGTCACAATTTTTGCCTTTAAATAAGGTTAGTTTGAAGGTTTTTGGATGTGATGTCTTTACATTTCCATCACACATTTCCTACACTTGTGAAACATAACAATCTTCACTACACTGCCAATACACAATTACCGGTATGAAGACGTATTTGTCAATTAATGTCAGCCTTGAACATGCCTATAAAATTCATTGTCCTCGGTCGATATGTATATAACAATCTCAAACTCTGAGAGACATACCGAGCTTCACCCTCGGCCCCTAGTGTTGACACCTGTTGTGTTGAGTTGTATGTTGACCTTGACCCATGACATATACAGTATCAACGATTCTCAGCTCGTAGAATGGAAGGAATGAGGATGGAAGAAATAAATAAATAGGTACAGCCATTACAGATCTAAATCTCGATGCTTTCTATGCCATTAAAGATTCATGTAATGTTTCTCTTAATCTAGCACAACTGTTGGTGAATTTTTAGATGTAAACTGACAGTGATGGACTCTAGGTTGTGTTCCCTTTGACTGATAACTTCAGGCGGAAGCTTTGGTCGGGTTATAACGCAGTTCTCCATTCTTCACTCGCCGTAGTAACTCCTTCCAGAGCAGTCTTTTCTCTTTTTTGACCTTCTTCAGGACTCCACGGTTTTCCATGGCCCTCCTGGAGAGATACGGAAGGACCTCCTCCACCGGGCCGTATGGAACGTATTTATACACTGAGTACTCTGCCTGACCTTTATTCAAAAATAATATTGACACTGAAGACAAGACTTTATCATAAACAAAAGAGATAATTCTGATTTGTACAGGGAAATTCCTTGCTAAATTTTGATGCCATGTGTTTCTAATTTCAATCAATTAACAACTGTGCTACAAAAAGATGCTGAAGATTTACTTTCCCTCAGTGACTTACTTCAACAGTTTACAGTGTGTTTCTGAAGAAAGTGACAAGCTTTACACTGAGAAGAAATTAACTGTTGTCATCACACAGTCTACAGTGCATCTCTAAAGACAGTGATATATTGTATACCTAGAGGAAAGCTGATGTGGTCACACATGCCCAGGAGTTGACCAAAACAAATCAGTCTGTCATGTGGTCCTATATTATTTTCCTTCATCCTGTAAAATACAAACAATTTCATGAAAATTAGCTTCATTTAGAAATTCTGAGAACATTCTAATTAAAATAAGATTTAGAAATTCGTTTTCCACTTACGGTGACCCCAGTGGGTTTCTCTCTACCGGGTGTTTAAAACATTAAATGAAACGGAATCTTCTGTGACCTTGATTAATGACCTTTTGACCAGAAATCTGTAGGGTTTGTTTTTTCCCTATCTGTTACATGAAGTAGGAGACTAAAAGTACTCTTCCCATGGTGTTCTCCATAACCTTGTTACAATTCATCACTGTGAATTTGATCTTTTGACCCAGATATCAATCAGGAGCTTTCTCTCCCTAAATTTGCTATCCCTGTGGCAAATAGGAGACAAAAAACTGGAATAGTATTCTATACATGTAAAATGGTGTCCACTACTACATTTTATTATTGACTGTGACCTTCACCTATGACCTTCTGACCCAGAAATGTTTAAGGATCTTTCTCTCCCTATTCTTTATCAATGTTGTGATTGGTACTATACATTGTGTCCACAACATTTCATTGAACACGCATACACATTATGAACAAGCTATATCCCCTATAAATTTGTTGTGAGATTCTAGTAATATAAAATAATGTTTGTAAAATATGGATGCTCTCCTTGCTCCTAAATAAAGTCCATGAGTAGTGACATTCAGTGGTTTTTCCTCTTCCATAACTTGTACTAATAAACGGTACCATTGCCAGTGCCAAATACTATGATCGATTTTTCCTAATTTTAAAGCTAACTAGAAAACTGACAAGGTCAGCAAAGGCCCTGCTGAGGGCTTTTCTGTTAACAAGCATACCATTTCGAAATTTTCTCAAACAAAAAGTTCTATAACATTAACAAAAAGGGCACACTCATTTGAAAACTATCTTGCATCTTTGTTTATTAGACAGAACAATTTACTACTTAAGGTGTAATGCGCAAGGAATACATAATTCTATGCATAAGTTACATTTGAACCTACCTCCATTTTACAACAGGATGTCACAAATTTAACCTTGTATACCAAACATGATCAAGCATTTGTTGACTATGAATGACGTGCATCATTTTTATTGAATGAATTCAATATCTGTCAAACGAAACATTTTCGTATATAACATACAAAGAGAAAATATTATACTCTTTGAGTTACTGTGTCATGATAAAAACATTGACAGACAGATGGACGGACGATGTGATTACTATAGGGCTCTCTTATTTCATGCGGGGCTCTAAAAATGGCCAGCAACAAACCACTATGACAATCATACTTTGACGCTTGTAATTCACTTTGTATGAAAGATTTGCCAAGTTTAAGTTGGCATTTTGACTGACATAAAGAAAGTAGACTTAAACAAGAGGCTCATGGGCCACATCGCTCACCTGAGCCACCTTGGCCCATATTTAAAGATTTTTCCTACATATTCACATGTAAATTTTGTATCCCTATTGTGGCCACAACCTACCCCCGGGAGCCATGATTTTTACAAACTTGAACCTGCACTATGTCAGGAAGCTTTCATGTGAATGTAAACTTCTCTGGCCCAATGGTTCTTGAGATGAAGATTTTTAATGATTTTCTCTATATTAATATATTTGTATGTAAAACTTTGATCCACTATTGTGGCCCCACCTTTCCCCCAGGGGCCATGATTTTAACCAACTTGATTCTGCACTGTCAGGAAGCTTTCATGTAAATCTAAGCTTTTCTGGCCCAATGATTCTTCTTCACAAGATTTTTAATGATTTTCTCTATATATTTATATGTAAAACTTTGATCCCATATTGTGGTCCCACACTATCCTTGGGGGCCATGATTTTAACAAACTTGAATCTGCACTATCAGTATGTCAAGAAGCTTTCATGTAAACTTTTCTGGCCCAGTGGTTCTTAAGAAGAAGATTTTTAAATTGTATGTAAAAATTTGATCCTTTATTGTGGCCGCATCCTATCCCCAGGGGCATGACTTTAACAAATTTGATCTGCACTGTGTCAGGAAGCTTTCATGTAAATTTGTACTCTCCTGGCCCAGTGGTTCTCGCGAAGAAGATTTTTAAATGACCCTGCCCTATTTTTGCATTTTTGTGATCATTTCCCCATAGAAGGAGACATGGCCTTTTATTTGTACAAACTTGAAAGCCCTTCACCCAAGGATGCTTTTTGACAAGTATGGTTGAAATTGGTCCAGTGGTTCTGGAGAAGTCAAAAATGTAAAAAAGTTTACAGACTGATGGACAGACGACAGACAGCAGGCGATCAGAAAAGATCATTTTAGCTTTCAGCTCAGGTGAGCTAAAAACAGGTGTATGTTCATAAAATATAAACAATGAAAACTTGTTTATTTGTTGATCCTTTAAAATATGGCATATTCAGAGTTAATCCTTTTGTTTATACATGTATTATAAAAAATTCCCAAATTGTTGTATTTTCATGCTATTTTCCCCCAATTGAATGGATATTGTTACAATTCCCAAATAGTAGGGAAAAAATGCTGGACTATTGACTTTTCACCTGAAAATCAATAGCTAGTCTATGGAATTTGATGACTACCAGGTCAAAGGTTAAGTAGTTGGAAGGACAATAGTTATTGTATTCATAGTGGGTATCCTGCCAGTCATCTGTTAGTCGTGACTAACCTAGCTGCCTGTGAAGTTTGATGACTAAAATCTCTAGGGTGAATGAGTGTTTGGTTAGACAACATTGTATGCATAGCAGGAAACCTGGTGACCTTTGACCTATTGATTAATAGGGTCTACATTCATCTACTAGTGACAAATCTCAGATAAAGGGCTATCAAGTTAATCAGGACAACATACTGCCCACTAATTGACCTAGTGACGCACAATGTACTGACCACAAAGCAACATGTCCAGTTTCTTTGGAGAGGGTCACGACAATGAATATTGTTTTTTGTCTTTCTGTTCTATTCCTGCCACAATAACAACATAGAGATGTAACATAAATTCCTACTTTTCCACCGTAAATTTGACTGTGTCCTCGTTGTGACTTGCCACCATCACGGCTATTTTCCCTCTCGATCTCTGGTTAATTTGATTCATGATTTCCTCCATTACACTGTGGTAGCTGAGTGATGTGGCGCCGAACGTGGGCTGGATCGGATCCTCGTAGCCAATAGTCACTGCCCGCTCCCTTTCCTACAATTTCACTCATACTGTGTACACGTGTATATCAGGGCAGCTTTCATCACAGGGATCAAATTAAAAAATTGTTGGGTTTTTTGGAGGACATCTTGAAGAATGCTTTTGTATGTCTGTGTACCACTAAACATCTATGTACATTGTATTATCAAAACACTTCTACATCCAGTACTGTATATAGCTTTTTTCCTCAGCAAGACTCTAATACACATCAATATTTTACTCTCATCTCTTTTTTTCTCAAAGATTATTGTATACTGTACATGGTTTTATTATTACATTCATGTTCCATTTTATGAATGTTTACTCATTGTTTATAGTTTGTATAACTTCTGGTTGGGAATCGTAACTCTGGTTAGAACATTGTAAACTCTGGTTAAAATATCATAAACTCTGATTAGAATATTGTAAACTCTAGTTAGAACATTGTAAACTCTGATAAAATATTGTAAACTCTGATTAGAATATTGTAAACTCTAGTTAGAACATTGTAAACTCTGATAAAATATTGTAAACTCTGATTAGAATATTGTAAACTCTAGTTAGAACATTGTAAACTCTGGTTAAAATATTGTAAACTCTGATTAGAAGATTTCTAGTCAACTCGTACCCTGACCGACTCGTACCCAGGTCAACTCGTACCCAAAAAGCAAAAGTCAACTCGTACCCAAGAATCTGGCCATAATGCAATATATCTATGCGCATATAAGTGACATATCGCTTAGGTACGAGTTATCATCATATTGAAGAGGAGGAGTCAACTCGTAACCAGATTCTTGGGTACGAGTTGACTTTTGCCTTTTGGGTACGAGTTGACCTATTGGGTACGAGTTGACCTGGGTACGAGTCGGTCAGGGTACGAGTTGACTTGACTCCGATTAGAACAATGTAAACTCTGCAATATTGTAAATTCTAGTTTGAACGTTGTAAACTCTAGTTAAAATATTATAAACTCTGATGAAATATTTTAAACTCTAGTTAGAATATTGTTAACTCTAATAAAATATTGTAAACTTGGGTTACAACACCGTAAACTCTGGTTAGAACATTGCAAAATCTTGAACTTACTTGTTCCATATAGGCCCCCCTTACAATTTTTGCACCAAAATAGAAATCTTCACGTTTTGACAGATCCAAATCCAGCTTCACAGAGGCATAAGCTTTCTAAAATAACAATCCACTCCGAAATAAAGAAATATCACATTACACAGTATTTATATAAAGGTTAAACTTTCTAAACTAACAATCCACTCAGAAATAAACAAATTTCATCACAGATTATAACAGTTGATAATTATGTCTTCTTGTGAAGAAACATGTATGAAACAGATGAGAAACATGTACATGAACTAGCATAATTTGATTCTCAATTATTGGTTTAATCATTTAGTTTTTGTTTAAGATGCTAGATCATAGATACGCTGTGCCTAGAATTTTTAAAAGGAACATGCAAATTTAATGGCTACATATATACACTTAGGAGTACTTGAAATCTACAAATGACATTTGACAAGGTAGTTGCCGTTAAGTTTTCTCATGAGATGACGCAATCCCTTGCCTTTAGATAACACTGGTATGTATTAAATATGACAGCCTTCTCTTTGTTGAATTTTCTCATCATCTCAATCGTTAATCGACTAATGGCTGGCTGAAAATATGTCTGCTCAGCATCTACCATTACGCGAACATCCTTTTTAATGGCATACTGCAAAGAAAACAAGACTCATCTTTCATTGTTGTAGGGGCTACCTATATAGAAATTTAAATTCTTAATACCTGTATAAAGCTGAACATAGAAACAAGGATTATACATGAACTCTCTGTGGAAGTTGCTTTAGCATTGCACACATACAGTCTAACCTCTTTATCTCAAACTTGATGGTGCCGAGAAAAGACTTTGATATATCCAATAATTCGAGATATTGAGTTTAAGATACATAAAGAAACAAGAAATGTTTATAAAACATATGTGCCCCCATGGTGAAAACTTGGAAAGGGTTATACACATGTACATTTAATTAATAGTAGTGCCAAACCAATTAAAGACATTGAGCAGACATTATCTTACTATGTCAAGAGTGGATTGACCATGTGACTTAAAAATCAATAGGCTTCACCTACTCCTTATGGTGTACCAGTGTACCAAGTTTGGTGTCAACCAAGCAAATAATTCTTAAAATATAGGAGATAATATATTACTATGTCTAGTTTGACCTTTGAACATGTGACCTCAAAATCAATAAGGGTCATCTTCTCCGGAAGATGTACCAGTGTATCAAGTTTGATGTCTGTCAAGCAACGGGTTCTCAAAACATTGAGTGGTCAGTATATTCCCATATACAGTTTGACACTTGAACTTTGACCATGTGACCTCAAAATCAACAGGGGTCGTCTACTCCTAAAGATGTACCAGTGTACCAAGTTTGATGTCTGTCAACGAAAGGGTTCTCAAGATATTGAGCGGACAGTATATTCCTATGTCCAGCTTGACCTTTGACCATGTGACCTCGAATCTTCTTCTGGAGATGTAACAGTGTAATATGTTTGATGTCTGTCGAGCAAAGGGTTCTCTAGACACTGAGGGGTCAGTTATAATATTCCTATGTCCAGTTTGATCCTTGACCACGTACCCTCAAAACCATTAGGGGTCATCTACTCCTCACAATGTATCAGTATACCAAGTTTACTGTCTGTCAAGGAAAGGTTTCTTAAGATATTGAGTGGACAGCATCTTTCTATGTCCAGAGTAGATTGACCCTTGACCTGAAAATCAAAAGGGGTCCTCTTCTACTCGTAACCAACCCACATTTAAAATATCATTATATGTGTAATGAAGTGAATGGTTCTCAAGATATTAAGCGGACATGTGGTCTACCAACCAACCAACAGGTGCAAAGCAATATGCCCCTATTCTTTGAATGGGGGCATAAATATTGTTGGGACTTTCAACTGACTTTGACATATCCATGGTATTTGAGATATCCATGTTCGAGATATCAACGTTGAACTCATTATTCTCTGCAACCTGCACGATATAACTGAGAACAACATTTATAAACTGGTTGCTGTCATTCGCTCTGTTACCTGTGCTATTTGACAACATTCATAAAATGGTTGTCGGCCCTTTTACCTGTGCTATTTCGTTTAATCTCAGCAACATCTGATTAAGCTGCTCTTCCTCTTCCTTCTGAAGGGAGACAACTAATGGCTGGATTTCCCCAGTCTACAATCACATTTAAAATCTGTCAGGCGTAAATCTACATTTATACAGCTATAATGTGTAAATAAATTTTTATTTATATAGCTGTTATGTGTAAATAAATCTTCATTTATACAGCTGTTATGTGTAAATAAATCTTCATTTATATAGCTGTTATGTGTAAATAAATCTTCATTTATATAGCTGTTATGTGTAAATAAATCTTCATTTATATAGCTGTTATGTGTAAATTAATCTTCATTTATACAGCTGTTATGTGGAAGTAAATCTTCATTTATATAGCTGTTATGTGTAAATAAATATTCCTTTATATAGCTGTTATGTGTAAATAAATCTTCATTTATATAGCTGTTATGTGTAAATTAAATCTTCATTTATATAGCTGTTATGTGTATAAATAAATATTCATTTATACTGTTGTTATGTGGAAATAAATTTTCATTTATATAGCTGTTATGTGTAAATAAATATTCATTTATATAGCTGTTATGTGTATAAATAAATCTTCATTTATACAGCTGTTATGTGGAAGTAAATTTTCATTTATACAGCTATTATGTGGAAGTAAATTTTTATTTATACAGCTGTTATGTGTAGATAAATTTATATTTATACAGCTGTTATGTGGAAGTAAATTTTTATTTATACAGCTGTTATGTGGAAGTAAATTTTTATTTATACAGCTGTTACGTGAAAAAGAAGAGAAGCAGTCTTCATGCTATGCAAACAGAAAAACTGGATTTTCTGGCACTCAATGATTTGATAAAATGTATTACATTTTGGAAATTCTACTTAACTGTGACAGAAACTTGAAATGTAATTATAAATCAACATCCAAAACTTCCTGGTTTAATTGTTTCTTTAAATTTTGAAAGTGTCAATTTTACACCAAACTATCTATACTTATAAATTAAAAAATTTTGCTCCAGAGTTACTGCTTGCACCTTTAATATTGTTTCATATGTGAGGTGAAGTCCATAAGCTATAACAGAATCTTATTTGATTAGTAAATATCATAATATCAATTAAAAACCTACGTTCGTTTTCGATAAACTACCCTGAAATAGCAAAAATGAAAGTAAAGTGACGGACATGCTTCAAAGCCAAAAGGCGGATCTAAACCAGTTTTCCGGTTCTTTTAATATGACAATTGTTGAATAGATAAAATATGCCTGTTAGTTTCATCATTTTGTGATTTTAGTCTTGAATCAGCCTTATGGAAATTTCCAGAACAAAGTGCCCAGAATGAGGCAACATCATAGACGCTAAAGTCTACAACCAATCGCACATTCTTGGGCCTTTCGATTGCGATTAGTTTACATGATCAGCATAAAATTGTGCAGTTGTTCAGTGTAAGTTATACTTAATAGTTTTTCACTACGCTCATATTTATCATTTTATGAAGATTTAGAATTATGTTACTTATGTACATCTCATTCAACGAAGGACCTCCAGCCGAGACCAACGATCTGACACATTGATAAATTTTGAAATACGATATTCATCTGATATTTTTGATGTTCTTAATTTTTTCCAAGATTATAGAAGTCAGTTACGACTTTTTGCAATAATTTATTAACAGTTACTGATATATATGATATGAACAACACATGGATAAACACAAAAAAGTTTTTATTTTGGTTGAATATGAAATGTTAATGTCCAATATGTCAGATATTGAATGGTCTGGGACTGTTTTAGGCAGTTTGACCTTATAACTTTAAAGTTAAAACATTTTACCGAAATTAGGTTGTACACTACCTGACAATGTCCAAGAAATCAGGCCACTGTTTACAATATAGCAGTTTTTCAGTTTGTCATTCATATAGTGCATTAAGTTTTTGATTACTGCATTTGACGAGAAGAAACGACATGTATTCATAATTTTGCCCTTAATTGTCGCACTGGACAAAAACTGCCATTATAAACATAAATTTTGAAATTATGAACAACCATTCATTTTAACTTTGGTCAAATATTCTGCAAGACAGATTACAATTGCATTTGTAAATCCATTATCTAATTTTCAATATGGAGAGAGATCATTAAATTTTATGTTACAAAAGGAACATTTAATTTGGAGCTCCAAGTGACTTCCTAGTACTGTATATGATATCAATAAATATAACATAACTAATGCACACAATTATTCAAAAATTGTTCTTTTAAAAATTCATTTGAATTAAAGATATTGTTCCACAGGGGCTAAGCCCGTTTTGGGCCCGAACTCTGTGATACCATTATAAGTCCCTGTGTATTGTTCATTCAATTCATGTGCGCAACAATTCAAACATGTATTTAAGAAGTCCTTCTTCAAAGCAATATTTTTTAATTGTGATTTCCTGCACTTGTGTGGGGTTTCATCTAGTAGCCTTATATGTATAGTATAAAAAGACTGACATTGGAGATGTTTGATGTACAGTAACTGACCTTGACCTTGGAGACACTTGATGTACAATGACTGATCTTGACCTTGGAGATGTTTGATGTACTGTACAATGATTGACTTTGACATTGGAGATGTTTGATGTACAGTAACTGACCTTGCTATTAGAGATGTTTGATGTGCAATGACTGACCTTGACATTGAAGATGTTTGATGTATAATGACTGACCTTGGAGATATTTAATGTACAATAACTGACCTTGACATTGGAGATGTTTGATGTACAATGACTAACCTTGACATTCAAGATGTTTGATGTACAATGACTGACCTTGACATTGGGAATCACCAAGTGCTTCCCCATCTGTGTATTTATGTCCAGTAAATTGTCCCAATCCAAGAGGTCAATCTCTCTGTAAAGAAATACATAACTGTTAGTTACAAGAAATCAACAAGAGCAACACCAACGTGACATTATACGCCCGTAGATTTTCCTCAAGGAAAACATATTTTAATGGGATTCATATTTTAGTGAAGTTAGCACTGTCCTCTGTGAGCTAATTCATTATTATGCTTGTAGAAATGGATATCAAGATATAAAGTGGGATAGCCTTAGAATGCGCTACTTCATAAATATGCTAATATACCACATACCTTTGCTTGAAACAGTTAGTGCTTAAGTATAAGTACAGGTACAGTATACACCTACAAGGTTTTCCTACTGAGTAAACCTATGACCTTGACCTTGAAAAAAATAGGCATCTTCCTCTCATCATGGTGATCAAATATACCAAGTTATAATATCCAGGAGCTTACGGTTCGGTTTGTATCCTGCCCACAAGGTTTTCCTAATAAGTGATACTACGACCTTGACCTTTGACCTTGAAAAACAATAGGCATCTTCCTCTCATCATGGTGATCAAATATACCAAGTTATAATATCCAGGAGCTTACGGTTTGGTTTGTATCTTGCCCACAAGGTTTTCCTAATAAGTGATATCACAACCTTGACCTTTAACCTCTGACCTTGAAAAACAATAGGCACCTTGCTCTCATCATGATGATCAAATATACCAAGTTATAATATCCTGGAGCTTACGGTTCGATTTGTATCTTGCCCACAAGGTTTTGCTAAAGTGATACTACGACCTTGACCTTTGACCTTGAAAAACAATAGACATCTTCCTCTCATCATGGTGATCAAATATACCAAGTAATAATATCTTGGAGCTTACGGTTCGGTTTGTATCCTGCCCACAAGGTTTTCCTAATAAGTGATACTACGACCTTGACCTTTGACCTTGAAAAACAATAGGCATCTTCCTCTCATTATGGTGATCAAATGTATTAAGTTGTAAAGTCCTAGGGCTTATGGTTCAGTCTTTATCCTGCCCACAAGGTCCGGACAGACGGACAGACAGATGGACGACGCCATACCATAATACGTCCCGTCTTTGACGGGCGTATAAAAACAGACAACAACACATTACATATGTCAAATTAGAGTACACATGATTTTGAATAGGATTTTTTCAATGTTCCTTTAAAATCAGTACATCGAAAAAGCATTTTTGGAAACTATGGATTGATTGTTGTAACTAGAATGCAAATTTTTTTTCTGGAGAGTTTCAATTTAACTTTGATATCTGTCCTTCTGTGGGTTCTCAGCTCCATAAAGTCACCCATCTTCTTAGAGTACAAACATGTGAAATCTACTGAATCAACTGAGAGACATCCGGAATCAAGCATCAAAGTGTCCTATCGGAAATCAAAAAATTTCCCAACTCTAATCATTCAAAATGGATTCTTGCCATCATTCAGACAAATAAGAAGACATCCACCATATATGTATATACCGTCTATGTTATAAACATGTGGATCATGAAGCTACACTACTCTTTCTGCTGACATTTGTAAGATTTAATGATCTTGAATGATCTGGGATTACATTTTTCGTGAATCAACAGCGTAGTAAAATGTCACTTTATTCCCTCATTTAAAAAATTTCAAAGTACTAGAAAAATTAACAGCAAGGAAATATTTTCAAAACTATGGGAATAAGTTGTATTTGACAAAAGAAACAAAGTATACCACAATATTTTGAACTTGCTACCCATTTTCAGGCCATTTCAGATGCCCTACCATTCAGGAAAAAATTAAGAAAATCATTCAATAACGTGTAACTACAGTACATATAGAAAATATGTGAAGTTTTATAAAAAGACCACATCAGAGGTCAATCACTAGAAGTATTTGACCTTGACAAAAGTTTGTTGTGTAAATCAGTTTGTTGTGTTAACCAGGTTGTAGGACTAATCATTTAATCATCACTGTTGAAGATCCCATGTCTCTATCACTCCATGTTCTGAACATATACTAGTGTTTCCGACCAAGGTCATAGGTAGAGGTCACTGGACTAACTTGACCTTGATACTAGTTTGCAGGCTTTATCAACCAATCTTCATTGTTGAAGATCCCATGCCTCTACCATTTAACCACTTTCTGTGCCCAACTTGTGATAAAACAAGCAGCTAACATTTAACCACTTTCTGTGCCTGACTTGTGATAAAACAAGCAGCTACCATTTAACCACTTTCTGTCTCTGACTTACCCATCACATGTAACGTCCAGCAGAGCAAACCACCGCTTCCTGTCGTCACGGGTTACCTGGACGCCGATATCCTTCAAGGTCGTCTTAAAGTCCTCCTCAGAAAACTTAGTCTTGTCACCGGCAAATTTCTCAAAAAAGTTCCTCCACGATGTAATCACGTCTGAGAGTTGTAACTACAAAGCATGTAGAACATAATAAGAACTTTGTCTTTTATATGACGAGATGTAATGATCACAGAATGCATCAACTTATATCAAGCTTAAAGAGTCATCTTATCCAACCGGATGGTATCCATGTCTATTAATTTCACCACATGTTTTCGCTAA
This sequence comes from Ostrea edulis, assembly GCF_947568905.1. Lineage (NCBI taxonomy): Eukaryota > Metazoa > Mollusca > Bivalvia > Ostreida > Ostreidae > Ostrea > Ostrea edulis. The sequence goes on from NC_079164.1 coordinate 100,461,754, forward strand.
TTACATTACTTCATGTTTATGAGAAAATATCTAAATTTGTGGATTACTAGAATCTTTAAATAACCTGGTTATGATTAATAAATGCAGAAGTGTTAAGTTTTGCATTTGTTGTTCAGAGTGTTTGTCTGTTAATGATAAGCAACATCCACAAAATTAAGAATTACATGTAATGAATGGAATGATTTCTAATACTAACTAGAAATTGTGGTCTGCCTAGAGCTGTCATCTTTATAGCTATAAATCCTGTGCCATCGGTTACTGCACCTACAAAGTATAAATAATATAAAACTCAGCACTTACAGTGTACAAATAATACAGAACTCAGCACCTATATTGTACAAATAATACAAAACTCAGCACCTATAATATACAAATAATATAACACTCAGCACCTACATTGTACAAATAATACAACACTCAGCACCTACAGTGTACAAATAATACAACACTCAGCACCTACAGTGTACAAATAATACAAAACTCAGCACCTACACTATACAAATAATACAAAACTCAGCACCTACACTATACAACTAATAAAACACTCAGCACCTACAGTGTACAAATACAACACTCAGCACCTACAGTGTACAAATACAACACTCAGCACCTACAGTGTACAAATAATACAACACTCAGCACCTACAGTGTACAAATAATACAACACTCAGCACCTACACTATACAAATAATACAACACTCAGCACCTACACTATACAAATAATACAACACTCAGCACCTACAGTGTACAAATAATACAACACTCAGCACCTACAGTGCAACAGACAGTACACACCAGATATAGCACACCTACTGTACACCTGATACAGCACACAGTTAATACACACCTACTGTACACCTGATATAGCACAGAGCTAATACACACCTACTGTACACCTGATATAACACAGAACTAATACACACCTACTGTACACCAGATATAACACAGAGCTAATACACACCTACTGTACACCTGATATAACACAGAACTAATACACACCTACTGTACACCAGATATAACACAGAGCTAATACACACCTACTGTACACCTGATATAGCACAGAGCTAATACACACCTACTGTACACCTGATACAGCACACAGTTAATACACACCTACTGTACACCTGATATAACACAGAGCTAATACACACCTACTGTACACCTGATATAACACAGAACTAATACACACCTACTGTACACCTGATACAGCACACAGTTAATACACACCTACTGTACACCTGATATAGCACAGAGCTAATACACACCTACTGTACACCTGATATAACACAGAGCTAATACACACCTACTGTACACCAGATATAACACAGAGCTAATACACACCTACTATACACCTGATACAACACACAGCTAATACACACCTACTGTACACCTGATATAGCACAGAGCTAATACACACCTACTGTACACCTGATATAACACAGAACTAATACACACCTACTGTACACCTGATACAGCACACAGTTAATACACACCTACTGTACACCTGATATAGCACAGAGCTAATACACACCTACTGTACACCTGATATAACACAGAGCTAATACACACCTACTGTACACCAGATATAACACAGAGCTAATACACACCTACTATACACCTGATACAACACACAGCTAATACACACCTACTGTACACCTGATATAACACAGAACTAATACACACCTACTGTACACCAGATATAACACAGAGCTAATACACACCTACTGTACACCTGATATAGCACAGAGCTAATACACACCTACTGTACACCTGATATAACACAGAACTAATACACACCTACTGTACACCAGATATAGCACAGAGCTAATACACACCTACTGTACACCTGATATAGCACAGAACTAATACACACCTACTGTACACCAGATATAACACAGAGCTAATACACACCTACTATACACCTGATACAACACACAGCTAATACACACCTACTGTACACCTGATATAGCACAGAGCTAATACACACCTACTGTACACCTGATACAGCACACAGTTAATACACACCTACTGTACACCTGATATAGCACAGAGCTAATACACACCTACTGTACACCTGATATAGCACAGAACTAATACACACCTACTGTACACCAGATATAACACAGAGCTAATACACACCTACTATACACCTGATACAACACACAGCTAATACACACCTACTGTACACCTGATATAACACAGAACTAATACACACCTACTGTACACCAGATATAACACAGAGCTAATACACACCTACTGTACACCTGATATAGCACAGAGCTAATACACACCTACTGTACACCTGATATAACACAGAACTAATACACACCTACTGTACACCTGATATAGCACAGACCTAATACACACCTACTGTACACCTAATACAGCACAGAGCTAATACATACCTACTGTACACCTGATATAGCACAGAGCTAATACACACCTACTGTACACCTGATATAACACAGAGCCAATACACACCTACTGTACACCTGATATAACACAGAACTAATACACACCTACTGTACACCTGATATAGCACAGAGCTAATACACACCTACTGTACACCTGATATAACACAGAGCTAATACACACCTACTGTACACCTGATATAACACAGAACTAATACACACCTACTGTACACCTGATATAGCACAGAACTAATACACACCTACTGTACACCTGATATAACACAGAGCTAATACACACCTACTGTACACCTGATATAACACAGAACTAATACACACCTACTGTACACCTGATATAGCACAGAACTAATACACACCTACTGTACACCTGATATAACACAGAGCTAATACACACCTACTGTACACCTGATATAACACAGAACTAATACACACCTACTGTACACCTGATATAACACAGAACTAATACACACCTACTGTACACCAGATATAACACAGAGCTAATACACACCTACTGTACACCTGATATAGCACAGAGCTAATACACACCTACTGTACACCTGATATAACACAGAACTAATACACACCTACTGTACACCTGATATAACACAGAGCTAATACACACGTACTGTACACCTGATACAACACAGAGCTAATACACACCTGCCACAGCATCAATGCACTCCTTGAAAGTCTTTAAGTTTTCATCGCATTTGGTCTCATCTTCATAGAAGTAGGTCCTAGCACTGAAAACCCCCTCACGTCTGTCACCAAACTCCTCGTGGGGCACAAACCGCTGAACATCTGGGGCTGTAATGGGGAGATACTGATGTGAAATAGAGTCCATACCGGGAGACAATAACAGTTATATAGGACTACCTCTACAGTCACCTGTTTACGTTCACTGCATAAATTCCTCCATTTATAAGTTCATTTTACTGGTATGTTAATTGTAAAATTGATACATGGTTGTGAATAATTTTATTCTGATCATCTATTTATTGATTTCACCCAACATACTGGCATACAATCAACAGAAATATTAAATTACTGCAATAATTCAATGTGCATAAAACTGTTATTCACCTTGATATCACTATAGTCCTATTAGAGGGAAATATCAATGTGTATATTATACTTTGATGGTAATAAACAAACTGATGATATTTCAATGTTTATTGCTGAAAAGTGCTACTATCAATACTTACCTTCATGCATTCATCATTACTATACCAGGGGATTGGGTGTATCTATCAATACTACAAATGGGGTAGGGGTGTTAGTAGATATAGGGGTCCACACTTCCTAGTACTATTTCCCTCGTAAAGCCATTATCTCCCTCCTTCCTCTCACTATCTCCCTCCCTCCTCCCACTATCTCTCTCTCCTCCCACTATCTCCTTCCCTCCTCCCACTATCTCCTTCCCTCCTCCCACTATCTCCCTCCCTCCTCCCACTATCTCCTTCCCTCCTCCCACTATCTCCCTCCCTCCTCCCACTATCTCCCTCTCTCCTCCCACTATCTCCCTCCTCCCACTATCTCCCTCCCTCCTCCCACTATCTCTCTCCCTCCTCTCACTATCTCTCTCCCTCCTCCCACTATCTCCCTCCCTCCTCCCACTATCTCCCTCCCTCCTCCCACTATCTCCCTCCCTCCTCTCACTATCTCTCTCCCTCCTCTCACTATCTCTCTCTCCTCCCACTATCTCCCTCCCTCCTCCCACTATCTCTCTCTCCTCCCACTATATCTCCCTCCTCTCACTATCTCCTTCCCTCCTCTCACTATCTCCCTCCCTCCTCCCACTATCTCTCTCCCTCCTCCCACTATCTCCCTCCCTCCTCCCACTATCTCCCTCCCTCCTCCCACTATCTCTCTCCCTCCTCCCACTATCTCCCTCCCTCCTCCCACTATCTCCCTCCCTCCTCCCACTATGTCCCTCCTCCCACTATCTCCCTCCCTCCTCTCACTATCTCTCTCCCTCCTCCCACTATCTCTCTTCCTCCTCCCACCATCTCTCTTCCTCCTCCCACTATATCTCTTCCTCCTCCCACTTTCTCTCTCTCCTCCCACTATCTCCCTCCCTCCTCCCACTATCTCCCTATCTTTAACCTTCCCTTCATTCTAGCTGTCCCCATCATGATGTACACAAGAATATGGCAAATGAAATAGTTTTAATTGAAAATGGTGAGCAGTATTCAAAACACAAACACACTGTTGTATAACAAGTCTGAAAGACCACAGTTGATTTAGAGATACCTTAGGATTTCACTTACAAGTCCCTCTTTTTCCACTTTTAAAGGCTGTAAAATACATCAAATTTGTGACATGCAGAAAACTGTTTTAACATGTCTTAAGCATTCATAGCTTTGGCAGAACTTTCTTGACAATGAAATTCAACTTTGAACATATTCAAACAATAATAAATTAAGAGCTATGTGTATGCTGAAATGCTTTCTGAATACAAAACATGCACTTACTGTCATGATAAACAGCATGAAAGCATTGTATTTAATGGATTTTGTGTGTTGTGTCATACAGATTTTGGAATTTTTTTCCAGAAAACAATTTGTGTGATAGACATTTTCCAGTGATTCCCTGGCTTATGGAAGGATGGGTGGGTGGGTGTGAAAATGCAAGACTTGCAGGGGTACCCAAAAGGTGGTGACTTCACTAAAATTTATTTGAACTTTGACAGCTGTTTCAGGAAACGAAAATGGAAATTTTGCATCAAGACAGGAGAAAACAAACTTGGCAACATTTTCCATTGCCTATAAACAGCCCTGAAAGACGTTAAGATATCGCTGTAGTTCAGTGTGTTTATCACAAAGCTTGAAACTTACATGTGTCACTGGCTTCCTCTGCACGAAGCGGCTCAAAATCAGGGGGAACACAGCTCCTACAGATATCCCAAAAATAAATCATTAAGAGATTTTTTAAAAATTCATTATCTGAAGAAGACACATAATTTTAACAATAAGCTGTACAACATTACAATAAGCTGTACTACTGTACAATAAGCTGTACTACTGTATGGTAACTTGTACCATTGTATTTTAACCTGTACTACTGTACAGTGAGCTGTTCTAAATGTACCAACAGAAAGTAGCACAACTGCTTGATAAGCACTCACTTCATTTCTGCTTCCTTGGCATCTTTGGATGAAATATCCTCCTCCACACTGTAGTCCAGGATTGACTTGACACCATACTTGCGATTATTATTAACCAATGGACGGATGGCTACCTGGTCCTCTCCGGCCACAAACTGACCATAAAACGAAGCTTTCATAATCTGACAAAATAACCGCTTTCCAAGCAATCGTCTGCTCCATTTTAAAACCTGTGTATGAAAGGAGGTCATAATAATTGTGTACTCTATAAAAATTAAGTCTTCATCATGGACCATGACTGTCACACAATTCAGTTTGGTCCTACATTTAAAACTAAAAGAAGAAAGTTTTTAAATGACCCAACCATATTTTTGTGATTATCTCCCCTTTGAAGGGGGCATGGCCCTTCATTTGAAAAAACTTGAAAGCTCCTCACCCAAGATGCTCTTTGCCAAGTTTGGTTGAAATTGGCCTAGTGGTTCTGGAGAAGAAGTCAAAAATGTAAAAAGTTTACAGACAGATGAACAGAAAGACAGACAGTCAGACAGACCATAGACAGGTGAGCTGAAAAATTCAAACCCCAGCTAGATTTCAATGCACGAACTACACATAGCAGTCACCATATATTTGTTAACCGGTTTGGCTATTCCCAGCTAGACAATCAGATTTAAAAGGAACATACAATTACAAATATTCCTGTCAGCTGATACATGCATTTATAATTTTCAAAAGGAAATCGGCCATTATGAAGATGTTATTCCACCAAAGGGAATCTTTTTTTTCTGAGGTCACAGTAGACTGGGACAGGAGAGCACAATATGGAACTCTTAATATTTTGACAAACAGAGCATGTCCTTAATTTTTTACAAACTTTTACTTTATCTACCTGAACCTGTGGCTTAAGTATACAAATGTGCCTATACATCTCTGAAACTAATACAACACAAGTGGAATTAATGCCTACAGGCTTATTTCAGTGAAATTGAAAATAACGACCAATTATCAAATATTTGTAGATACATATAAAACACAAATACACCTCCCCAAAAAATCCAAATTCCTGTAAAAACTCTGATCTCATGCATAAAGATCTTCACAAGTCATCGTACTATTTATTTTTTATATCCCTTGTGGGATTTATAGACTGATCACAGTTAGTTATCTTCATCTTTCACTTACGAATCAGAGCAGGATTTCTAACACATGTAACAATACAATATCTGCACACAAAACTTTCCTCCAATAGTCAACTTTCCACTCAAAAAATGAAAGAAATCAAAAATGCTCTATATATGCATTGCATGTGATCTTTTTATCCACCCAATATTTCTTTATTAAACTCCAGATAAAGTTTTCCAACATTTTATCTTAAACACTTTCAAACTACACCATGCATTACTACTAAATGAGCAATCAAAATAACATTATAACAAAGTTATAGAATTTTAAAAAAGCATACCTTTAACTCTTTTTTTATAGCAATAAAACCATTTCTTCATGTTCCTTGCTTTGAATGCTTCTTTTCCGCATTAGTAAATATTTTATCATAACTAAAAATTATGTATACCCAAATATGAAAACTGTTCAACCATTTCAAAGCTTTCATTTTGAACAAACCATTTTTCATTTGACTTAGTCTTACCAAGTGCATTAATTTGAATTACCAAAAACATGAGGAATAATTTTCAAAAGACAAGAAAAATACTTACTGAAAACAATGGTCAAACAGACACACACACAGTACACACACAAAAGGTTGTCTTGTGAATCATGCACACATGCAGACTTATTCCCCAAAATTCATCGTTCCTCTTGTTTATTGATGCACTGAGCCTTATCAATTTTCCTTAAAAACCATTAAGATCATCCATTTTTCAACATTGATAGATCTAGATAATTTCCATATTTTACAGTAGTTTGAACAAACTATCAAAAAGTGTAAACGTAAGGCCCTGCCAGTAACAGATCCGGTAAATAAAAACCACCTCTTTTCAGATTCCTGAATGTCTTGGGGGGGGGGGGGTCATCGCAATTAACTTCCTTACAAAATTCCTCAAATGCACAATCATTGTGGTCAATCAAAGTAACCGACGAACCCTATTCATCATCAACAGAAAAGATCAATTTTAAAAAAGAAATTTTACACCTTAATTATGTCTAATGTTTATATTTGTGTCCAATAATGAACCATATCTTGTCTTGTCAAAGCTTAATTTTAGCTCGAGTTGCAGAAATGTGCTTTTTCAAGAATTTCTAATAAGGAGTTGAACTATGTTGTTGTGACTTTTTGATCCGCGGGTGTGTCCATACAAAATAAACAGGATCCTCAATCTCGTATACAGTGTTATGACAGAGAGGACGTTAATGTAAACAAATCAATGACAATTAGTATCAAATTCAGATAAGTACACTGTATATTAAAACATCTACCGTTATATACACTTTTAGAAATATACAGTATTTGACCTTGGATATAAAGACGTGAGCTTTTAACATGCCAAACTTGGAAATGTGCCTAATTAATTTTCCTCGACAATAAACAACATTATATGTAAAGGTGTCAGTCAAATAATCAACAATGAACTCTAATCACATCTCTAATAAAATAAATCTAACGATGAGGCAAAACATCCCTCTAGCTGCTTCTGAATAAATTGCGTAATGTGCAGTGATCCGAAGTCGAGCGCGAAAGCCAATGGGGGACTCACCGTTTTGTTATGGTTGACAAGAAAGGGTATCGAACACATGTTGAATACAAACAGTGCCCTTGCTATTTCAGCCGTTGATTTGCTCCTGTATGCTTCTTTGGAGCTGTTGAATGACAAATCGAGAGCGGGCAGCTGCGAGTCCGCGGGGACATGTTTCACTGCACTGTCATCATCGACCGTCACAGATTCATCATTCAGACTCTGGGCTGAGGTGAATTTGGTTCTTCCGAACTGGCTGAAGTGTCCGTGGACATACTTTGTCTCTGGAATCCGTACAGTTAAAACATTTCGATACAGTGCTGTTCGTAGAAGTGCCGCCATACTCCGTTAAATAATGTAAACAACAAGGGTCGTAACTCGGACGAAACCTAACAGATATCACAACCAATCAAAATCCTGCATTTCCACACACCTCCTTCTGCGGGGTTCTTCACTACTTATATATTTCCGAAAGGTTTTTTGAAAACGAGAACCTGAACCAGTATATTGTAAATTACTTTCTTGTTAGATTAGTATGGTGTCCGGATAGGGCCAATTGCAAAAGCGTGAAGTGCCGCGCGTTAGTCACAACACGCCGTCACGCCAACAAGCAACGCGCCTTCGCGCCAACAAGCAACGCGCCTTCGCGCCGACAAGCAACGCGCCTAAGTTGCGCTCTCACGACAACAATCAACGCGCCTTCGCGCTCTCACGCCAACAAGCAACACACCTTCGCGAAGGCGCGTTGATTGTTGTCGTGAGAGCGCGAAGGCGCGTTGCTTCTTGGCGTGACGGCGCGTTGTGACTAACGCGCAGTCACGTTTTTGCAAATGGCCCTATCCGGACACCATAGATATGCCTAACTTGAACACGATATATCGGACAGAGAATGGATCCGTTTACTCTTCCGCTAAATAAATTGCATAATGCACATTGCGCAGTCATAGCTTAAATGCATGTCATTTGAAACATGGACGACTTATGACAATTAAGGTGATTGAACGGGGGAAATCACACATTTTGGAGAAATTTTCGGTTTTATATATATTTTTTTATTGGATCACGCTTTCCACACTACAACACATTTATAAATCAGATGATACTCTGCTTGAGAAATAAGATATTGCCGAATAGTAACAAAAGGAATTGTTGGTTGAGCAGTGTGTATTTTTTGCTAAAACAACAAGGAATAGACCTACCCAGTGATAACATCTATAGATTTACAATCAAGTGTTTAATTAACTGAGGAAAAGATTTATCAATATATGGCAAAATAATCTGTCAGAATGTGTTAGAAATTAAAAGGGCAAATTACGAACATTATGTGGATTATTCAAAGAAGCTTTTCAAAGGTAAATACTTCTCCATAGTAAAACCCTATATTTTGAGATGTATCACAAACTTCCGCATCAGTTCACATACTTAAAACTAGAAATTGAAATTGACAGGTACAGCAATGTCCCTGTAGTAGACCGAAAATGTAAGTGTTGTAAATCAGACTCTGTAGAAGATGAAATTCATTTTATGTTTGAATGCCCTATACTTATGAATTCTTAGACAATAATTTGTAATTTAGGCCTATATATGATAGAAGAAAATACCAACTTCTCCTTGCTTTCAAATACAGATAGATTGATATGGTTTACGTCAAATGAAAATAGTAATATGATAACTTTTTTTGCTGACTACGTGTACAAATGTCATGAGAAAATATACAATGTTATCGCAGGATATATCTGAATAACGAATAAACATAAATGTGGACAAAACTTACAATATTTTTTATAGCATTTTGTGCCATCTACTATGATAACATTTTGTACATTAATTTATGTACTTATCTATGATACATGGTGTACTTACGTTTCACCTGAGCGCTATCATTTGGATCTCTTTCCCTGTGTGTGTGTTTTTTTTGTTTTGTTTTGTTTTTTACTTTATTTCATTTTTTCACCACTCAATGTTATATTTGTTGTGAATACCCTTAATGGGTCCAAATTTGGAAATAAACGATATTCTTTTCTATTCTTCAGGTGCTTGGTTGATTTAACGCCCCTATATAGATCCTAATATAGGCCTACCTCAATAAAAAAATAATTTAATCATGAAATAAGATGGAAAAAGAATACAATGAGAATAAAAACAAAAACAAAAAATACATTTAGATAGTACATCTGAATTCAATAAACGCATCCCCAGAACGTCCATCTTCAGTACTGTGCACAGTACGCAGCGATGTATTTGAAAGTTGTCTTTCTTTTTATGGCAAAACCTTCCTTTAAATATATATATTCCGTGTTTTATACAATTCCAGCTTCGCGTCTCGTTTGGTCTGATGATCTGCGCCTGTAAATTCGACATTATCTGCATGGATATTTTGATAGATCAAAACTGTAGGAGCAATGATTATACATTCAATAGTGCATTTGTACGAGACAACATACATGTATTAACAGGCTGACATTATACGTATCGTTTTTTATTCGGTAACAGACGTCAAGGCAACAGATGTTCAATTTGAATCCTGTTTATTAAAAAAACCCAGTAAATATACAATATATATATATATATATATATATATATATATATATATATATATATATATATAATCACGTGACATAAAGAGTATACCTACTGCAGATACGACCATAAGTTGTTATTTGTAGTTCTTATTTCTAACAGTTGAGTTTATATTCAAGATACCAGAGATAATTTGTTATATGTAGGAAATACACAGGAGTCAGCAGAGTGTGTTTCTGTTTTTATATTCATATATACAGGATAATGCAATTTTATAATTTTCTACAATATTTTGACAATACCGAAACGGTTTCTCTAATGGAACGATAAGTATTACCGACCTGTTTTGATAGGTAACAGGTAGTATCGACCTGTTTTGATAGATATATAGTATCGATCTGTTATGATAGGTATATAATATCGATCTGTTATGATGTAGAGCTGATCAACGTGCATTTCTTCTGAACTTTGTTAAATTTGAGCGAATATTTCGTCGAAAAACATTACCCCAAAAAATTGAAATCTTTCTAGAAAAATTCCACGTAAATACCGCAAAGATGCGTCCAAAATCTGGGGTATCTTATGATTTTGATTTACCGTTATATTGAAAAATGACACCATCCTATCTAAAGTTATCTTCAGTTGTTTTTTTATTTTTTACTTTTACATTCCGATCAAATAAGAAAAAAATGCAATGGAGTCATCAGCAAAATATAAATGGTCACCCAAAAAACACACCAAATGTTAATTCTTTTTCCAAATATGTTTCAAAATCATTTACAGACTGATAAGGGTTGTTTTGTGTCACCGTTGTATATTTATTAAAGAATCCATTTACGATACTTTTAAAGTTCGCTGTTACAACTGGTTTTTCCTATTTTCATTACGGCTTTCAATGTTTGAAAAAAGTTTATCTCAGATTTTTTTCTCTCTGGTATTTGACCATAGACACGTGGTAGTGCCAAACTTGCCCCGATCGTCGGAATCGTGTTCAGGTGTTTGATAAAACTATAAAGTGTACAGTGAATATATTTATTTCCACATATTCCTGAATTAATGCTTCCTCGGTAACCATATGCTTTCCTGCGAAATATATCCATGAATTGAGATATTTTGCAAAAACGAACCTCGATCACCTCTATTGCCGCTTCGGTAGCCAACACGCCGGTCACAACATAGCCAACACGCCGGTCACAACATAGCCTACACCCCGGTCACAACATAGCCAACACGCCGGTCACAACATAGCCTACACGCCGGTCACAACATAGCCAACACGCCGGTCACAACATAGCCTACACCCCGGTCACAACATAGCCAACACGCCGGTCACAACATAGCCTACACCCCGGTCACAACATAGCCTACACCCCGGTCACAACATAGCCAACACGCCGGTCACAACATAGCCTACACCCCGGTCACAACATAGCCAACACGCCGGTCACAACATAGCCTACACCCCGGTCACAACATAGCCAACACGCCGGTCACAACATAGCCTACACCCCGGTCACAACATAGCCAACACGCCGGTCACAACATAGCCTACACCCCGGTCACAACATAGCCAACACGCCGGTCACAACATAGCCTACACCCCGGTCACAACATAGCCAACACGCCGGTCACAACATAGCCTACACCCCGGTCACAACATAGCCAACACGCCGGTCACAACATAGCCTACACCCCGGTCACAACATAGCCAACACGCCGGTCACAACATCGCCTACACCTCGGTCACAACATAGCCAACATGCCGGTCACAACATAGCCTACACCCTGCATGTTGGGGTATACTGACTATACTCGGTGTAATAAGGTTGTCATCTATCGTTACTACAATGTTAATGTTAAAACAATGTTAATCAAAAGAAAAGAAATGTTTAATCATATTGATACAAAACTTCTTCACTCAAGCGTTCTGTTGATTCGGTTTGAATGCACTTTGTTTTAATTGTTAGCGTGCACTGAGTGTTCACGAGAGACGTACTCTGTTGTAATTGTTAGCGTGCACTGACTGTCCACGAGAGACGTATTTTGTTGTAATTGTTAGCGTGCACTGACTGTCCACGAGAGACGTATTTTGTTGTAATTGTTAGCGTGCACTGACTGTCCACGAGAGACGTAGTCTGTTGTAATTGTTAGCGTGCACTGACTGTCCACGAGAGACGTACTCTGTTGTAATTGTTAGCGTGCACTGACTGTTCACGAGAGACGTACTCTGTTGTAATTGTTAGCATGCACTTACTGTCCACGAGAGACGTACTTTGTTGTAATTGTTAGCGTGCACTGACTGTCCACGAGAGACGTACTTTGTTGTAATTGTTAGCGTGCACTGAGTGTCCACGAGAGACGTAGTCTGTTGTAATTGTTAGCGTGCACTGACTGTCCACGAGAGACGTACTTTGTTGTAATTGTTAGCGTGCACTGAGTGTCCACGAGAGACGTAGTCTGTTGTAATTGTTAGCGTGCACTGACTGTTCACGAGAGACGTACTTTGTTGTAATTGTTAGCGTGCACTGAGTGTCCACGAGAGACGTAGTCTGTTGTAATTGTTAGCGCGCACTGACTGTCCACGAGAGACGTATTTTGTTGTAATTGTTAGCGTGCACTGACTGTCCACGAGAGACGTAGTCTGTTGTAATTGTTAACGTGCACTGACTGTCCACGAGAGACGTAGTCTGTTGTAATTGTTAGCGTGCACTGACTGTCCACGAGAGACGTACTCTGTTGTAATTGTTAGCGTGCACTGACTGTCCACGAGATACGTACTCTGTTGTAATTGTTAGCGTGCACTGACTGTTCACGAGAGACGTATCTGTTACGTCCATTATAAATGTGCGAGTAACGCGGCCCTGGTGACTAAACAAACTGAAAGACCTCGGATGACGTCTGATTGACACTTTAAACAATATCTGTGATTCTATATCTCTAAAAATAAGACTTTAGCTTTACTACTGCTACTACTACTACTACTACTACTACTACTACTACTACCAACAACTAATTATTACTACTAATTATTATTACTACTAATTACTACTACTAACAACAACAAATTACTATTACTAACTACTATTATTAACTACTACTACTACTAATTACTACTACTAACAACCGCCGCGGTGGTCGAGAGGTTAGAGCGTTCGCCCCACATGCGGAAGGCCGGGGTTCGAATCCCGGCCGCGACAGAGCTTAGTCGTTAAAATAGGTAGTGCCAAACACTCGGCATCAGGTGTTCAGGTGTGAATGTCACGGGTCCTCGGAGATGACCTTAAAAACGGATGACCTGTGTCACAGTAGGTGTGGTACGCTAAAGAACCCTCACTGCTCAATGGCCGTAAGCGCCGAGGAAACCCTTCACCGGTCTTGGTGATGTCTCCTTACCAGTGAAAAATTCTTGAGTGAGACGTTAAGCAAGATACAATCAATCAATCATACTACTACTAACAACAACGAACTACTACTACTACTACAAATACTACTACTATAAATACTACTACTACTACTAACTACTACTACTATTACAAATACTACTAACAATTTATTACTACTAATAACAACAACTAACTACTACTACTACAAATACTACTAACAACTTATTACTACTACTACTAATTCTACTGCTGCTGCTACTATTACTACAACAACTACTACTACTAACTACTATTAGTACAACTAACTACCACTACTAACTACTACTACCACAAATACTACTAACAACTTATTACTTCTACTATTAACTACTACTACTAATACTATTACTACTGCTGTTACTACTATTACAACAACAACAACTACTACTAACTACTATTAGTACTACTAACTACTACTAACAACTAATTGCTACTACTAACTAATACTATACTATTAACTACTACTACTACTAACTACTACTACTAAGAACTAATTACTATTATTACTACTACTACTAACAACTACTACTACTACCACTACATGTACAAGAAAAGCACTGGTTCATTGTATTGTAGGAGTAGTATTGAATATTTCAATATTGGTGATAGAAAATAAAATATCAATATACACTTCTAGTTAAAAAACAATGCCAGTAATTTGAACTCGGATCTTTTTTCCCAACACTTGTCAGACTCCTTCAAGTGAAAGGTGAAGATAAAGAACAGTGACCAATCTCATCGCTCATATAAGGCATACGAAATAAAGAGTGACAAGGAGGAGTAAGCATCCCCTGTCGACCAGTCACACGACCCGTGAGCCCTATATCTTGATCAGGTAAGCGGAGCAATCCGTAGTCAAAATCAGTGTGCCAAGAACGGCCTAGCGATTGGTATGAAACACGTCAGACAGCATTTGACCCAATGATAGGTTGTATTGACAAACTACATCATTATAACGACCATATAATTTGCGAAATGCTAACTTTAAACGAGACTGTTGAAACTCCTGCACCATCAACTTGTTTGTCATTAGCCTGACTCGATTAAAAAATTGATCATACCCAGAGTAAGCTCTTGCGTGCAACTATGAACACTATATGCAGGTGATAATGGCATATTGCCACATTTAAATATGGGAAGTTGACGATGGAGAAGCTGAAATCAATCTGTTTGTCATAAAGTTGAGATGTTAGTTTGCTCATTTCCAATAAAATATTTAAGTACGAAACAGATGTGGAGGACTCCATGGTTTCTTTTATCTCAAGTTCACATGAATATAGTGTAATAATTGTGATGCACTCTGTGAGGATGCAAATAATTACTTTTTAGAATGTCCTGAGTATAACAATTATAGACATAAACGTCTTCATAATATAAATGCAATTATGTCAGAAAATGATATACGCGTATCCACTAATCTATTACACGGTATTATTTGGAAATCCTTATATTGATTTTGAAACAAATAAGAAACCTTTTGAACTTGTGTACAGATTTATTGCAATTATCAAAAGATTAAGATAATCTTCAAATATATTAAATATATTTTTGACTTATCAGAATGCATCAATACTCTATTTATACTTGTATAACTACATTAAACTGTACTACGTGCAAATATTATATGTCTGTTATTTGTTTCCATGTTGACTCCAAATTAATTACATTTGTTATACAATTTTGTACATAAACACCTACAGTTTGATCATTAGGGAGAGGGCTCATATAGCTAAGCTGCCCAATCCCATCAACTCATTGAATAAATATTGTTTGAATCAAACCCGAACTCACCAATATTGCGATGAAGCCGGTGTAAGAGTAACCATAGATGGCACTTTGATATGTTTTGTATCGTATTGCATATCCTCCCTCCTATGGGGTTAGAAAGCATGTAAGCAGTTTATCAGTTAGGGATTTACGCAAGAGTAGTATAGTGAGGGACATTATAACCACAGTTGTGGCACGTAACAGGAATTTAGCGCCAAGAAGGGGGTGGGGGTAGGGGGTGGTTAGGGATGGTGAGAGATTAGAACCACTTGTTCTGGAGAACAAACTACTAATGATCGCTAATGATTTATGTTGTAATTTTAAAAGAGACAAGTCAATCTGTCATCAAATAATTAAGATGAAAATTATTCCTTAAGGGAGTTACGAGATTGACCACTGTTCGTTATCTTCACCTTTATAGGAGTTATGAGATTTATCACTGTTCGTTATCTTCACCTTTATAGGAGTTACGAGATTGATCACTGTTCGTTATCTTCACCTTTATAGGAGTTGTGAGATTGATCACTGTTCGTTATCTTCACCTTTATAGGAGTTATGAGATTGATCACTGTCCGTTATCTTCACCTTTATAGGAGTTAAGAGATTGATCACTGTTCGTTATCTTTACCTTTATAGGAGTTATGAGATTGATCACTGTTCGTTATTTTCACCTTTATAGGAGTCATGAGATTGATCACTGTTCGTTATCTTCACCCTATCATTATAATCATGGAAATCGTTAAACTGTCAACTGTGAAAATACTGCTTGTAATTTACAAGCTGGTCCTCTGATAGAAAATCAAATATGTGATCTATGTGGAAATATTTCTGAAACTGTATTTCATTTCTTCATGAATTATCCAAAATACAATTTACGAAAACAAAAACTAATCCAAAGATTTAGTAATTTGCAATTACCATTACTTATCTCTGAAACTTATTTTGAATGGAGATAACAATTTTACGTTCAACCAAAACATTGCAGTATTTTGACTCGTGCGTGAATTTAGCTGTCTACAAAGATAATTGTGTTATTGTCATAGAACCAATATTCGTTTTTCTTTTTTATGTATCATTTTTTGTTTTTCCTATGTTGTGTCTTCTGTTGACTTATTTATACTGTACAACTATCAATTGCCTATGTAAACTATCCAAATAATTTCATACCACACACCTTCCTAATAGTTCATTGCAATGTTCAAATTATATATATTCTTTGAGTATGTATATACTCTAATGTCTGTACTTTCTACATATAGGTCGTTCCTGCTGTTCATAGTATTTATAGGCTGTTGGATATTCAGCGCCACCATAATCATTTGTTAGTTTCGTTTTAAAACATTCTGAGTAGAGAGATATGAGGTAAGCCAGCTTTATTTTTAGATATCTAAGATTTAGGAATATAACTCCTGCAAACACTGTCCTATAAATCTGCTTATTACTTTGTTTAATCGCATATATATTTATACGTTCAAGTCAATTAATTTTCATTCGATTTACTGTTTATATTCTTTGTTTGTAAATATCGTTAGTGTCCACCGCAAGGTGGCGAACACTAGGGGGCGCCATTTGGAACATTATCTTTTTGTAATCAAAATCTGTTTTGAATTCATTCATAACAAAATGATTTTTGTCTTTACGAAAATATGTTATTTATACTTGTTTTTATAATAACTTCATTTTTGTGATGACAAAGAAAGAAAAAAAAAAAGAAATGACAAAAAGAAATGTTGTTATAAATTCAAATTCTTTATTGGCGCAACACATCAACAAGTAATGGATAAAGACATCAATACAGACAGGTTACAGGACTTGCTACATGAGAATATATTTCGGACCACGCAGATTGCACAAGACTACAATGTAGTATAGCAATCCACAGGTTTTCGGTCTACAGCACGCAAACTACAATGAATATATATATATATATATATATATATATATATATATATATATATTCAATTTATTTTAACTTGATTTCGAACATAAACATTTCACAATGACATATCATATTGCAAAGGATGAAGGAAAGGAAGGACGACTTGGTTTTACCACAGGGACAGGTAATTTTGTCTGTAATAATCATAGTTGGGGTCTAAGCCATACCACCCCCTGATAAAAGGGGTGGTATGTTACATACATGTACCTACATGTATATTATTATTATTACAGACAAAATTACCCGTCCCTTTGGTTTTACTACCTGCGTTCTATCCCCCACTTTTTTCTATTCATGATTTTTTTAATGAAAAAAATGTAGTTTTCCCAGCGAGACGTCCCATCACTTTATCTAACGAGAGCAATATTAGTACGATTTTTTTAATTAAAAAAACCCGATAAAGTTCATGGAGATCGCTTGGGGGTCTAATTACTATATATAACTTGTATATAGTAATTAGGCCTCCAAGCGAAATAAGTGCCTGTGACTGTGATCTGTCTCATCAATACATATATAACTGTTTTATCTGTGGCACTTTCAATGAGAGTGAAATAGCAGTATCACGTGATCATATTCACATTTCTATTTTTTTCTCTTTGGTGTGTTGGTGCATATCAATGTTAACTGTATTTTACACAGATCACCACGTTTATGATGTGACACTCAAATAATGGGGATACCATCATTAATGATCCTTTGTGCATCTTTAGTTTCGTTTTCTTTGACGCAGAATTCAGGTAAGTTTACCTGCACTTGAAAACTAAAGGTTTACTTTTGTTCTGTATTTTAATTGAGACCTATACCTATATTTCTATTGGAATATATATCTATTTATATATAAGCGGAATACAGGGCAATTTCCCGGGAAACCAGTAGAAATACCAATGAAAATCCCAACAGCAGGGTTTCTCTGAGGCTCTCTTCTAATATAAGGTGAAGATAATGAACAGTGATCAATGTGTCATTATTCTAAAACTGTTACATGTTTACAGATGTACCTCGCCGGTGTGTGATTATACAGGACAAACAAAAGTTATCCTTGCCACGAGGTAAGCTAGTGAGTTTTTCTCTGGTTGGTATTGATGATTATTTGACATGGATTTTTAAAACAGACTACTCACCAAGGAAGACTTCCTGGAAGCACTCACTTTGTACATCAATTTCTAACAATAGCTATATCACTAGATAGATACGGATACTTTATGTTCTTTAAAAAAATATAGAATTTGCATACAGGGTAAGATGTATATTTGCATAATTGTGTGGGTTTATTCTCTTCCTTCTTTTTTGATAGTTGTTCCAAGTTTCCTGACAACGGAAGACAAAGGGACATGTCGCACACCAGGTATATCATATTTTTCTTGGTCGCATGTCACTGATTGAAAACTTTATGAAAATGACGCGGATTTCTTGGATTGCCATTGTACGTCTTAATGCACTTTAAGTACACTGTGACAAATTCCCGTCTAAAATTGATGACCGCGTACATAGCGTAAATTAATCTCACGCGGAAATTAAGTATCTCTACAGTGTGTAAATGAGAGACAACTTTGAAAATTAATTCTTGAGGTAATAAGAACAGGTGCTATCATGTGGGATATAATTAGAACGGGTGCTATCTCGTTGGAGGCAATTAGAACAGATGTTCTCTTGTGGGAGGTAATTAGAACAGGCGTTATTGTGGGAGGTAATACGGACATTTGCTATGTTGTGGGAGGTAATAAGAACAGGTTATCTCTTGTGGGAGGTAATACGGACATTTGCTATGTTTTGGGAGGTAATAACAATAGATGCTATATTGTGGGAGATAATAAGAACAGGTACTCTCTTGTGGGAGGTAATAATAATATATTCTATGTTGTGGGAGGTAATAAGAACAGGTGCTATGTTGTGGGAGGTAAGAAGAACAGGTGCTCTCTTGTGGGAGGTAATAATAATATATTCTATGTTGTGGGAGGTAATAAGAACAGGTGCTATGCTGTGGGAGGTAATAAGAACAGGTGCTCTCTTTACAGATAGACAAGCTTTACGATGTGGTAACACGGACGTCTTCATCAAGCCTGAGTGTGTATGTTCCTTTTATAATGTGCACGAGGCAAAATATCATTCTCACACAGCTTGCCCAAGAGGACAAACTTCAGACGACGTAACAAAGTTAAGATGTAAGTACTAAATCAAATCATGCATAATCTTTCATAGATTTCATAACGCATCTCAAAATACTGACATTATTTTTCAAAATAAACATGTTAAAGAAAGATGAACATTTTGAGGTTGATTTAGTTCGTTAGTAGGAATTTCCTTTCGAATCATATTACATTATTTATCATAATTTGAAGAAAAATGAATGTGTGCTATTAGATAACTGTCCTAGGGTATGGTAGCAATAGTTGAATCATTGTTAGCTCACCGGGACGACTACCCGGAGAGCTATTGTCATGACCCTGGTGTCGGCGTCACACTTTAAGGAAAAAGTTTAACATGGGCTATATCTTTTGAAATAGAACCAAGGGGGATAGGGTTTTGATATTTCACATATAGATGCCTCATGAAGAGATCATTGGTTTGGTACCAAGACTTTCGACCCTATGGCCTTGGACTTTGACCTACTTTTAAAAGACTTTAACAGGGGCTATATCTTTAATTTGAACTGAGAGTGATAGGGCTTTCATGTTTCAAATATAGAGGCCTCATTATAAGACATTTCTTTTGTTTCCAGAACTATTGATCCTGAACTTTGACCTTCTTTTCCAAAACATTAACATTGGCTATATCTTTTGAACCAAGGGGATAGGAATTTGATATTTCATATTTACATGCCTTATGACTAGGCCTTTGATATGGTATCAAAACGTTTGACCTACTAACCTTGGACTTTGATATATTTAAAAAAAAAACTTTAACCATTTGAACTAAAGGGATAGGTTAAGTAGATTCATGCTTTCCGGAGAGCTACATGTATGTTTTCTTCTGATAGCCTTGGTTTTGCTTTGAAGACTTCAATGGTTGGGAATATCGCAAAGCACTGATTGAAGTTATCTTGAAACTTGCTCAAATCTACATTCTCAGGGAAAATGTAGGCCCTCATCATTTATAGAAAGCTCTGTACGCAATATGTATCCTGTTTTAGGTCCTGATTGTAAAAGGTACAGCTTTGATAACAAAGGACCATGCACCAATGGTGGAAATTTGACCTGTAAAGGCGATGAAGTGGCACCAATGATTACTTGTGATTGCCCTAGTGGGTTTTCAGGCATGTTTTGTGAAAATGAGATGATAAAGGTACTAGAGATATTATATTCCTACCAGAGTCATCGGTTACGTTAAATGATACGCTATATTCAAGCTTATTTTCCATGTACTGGAGTCATCGGTTACGTTAAATGATACGCTATATTCAAGCTTATTTTCCATGTACTGGGAAGGGAAGTGCTTTCATTTCGCTGTTATCTAACACACGAAACTAGAGTTTTTCACATTTTTGCAAAAACCGTTACTTCCACTTCAAATGTCAGGGCTTAGTGCAGGAAAAATGACTACCTATGTTAAACGTTTGATGAATTGACAGGTTCAAGAATCAAACCCACAAACGAAGCCCCCCCCCCCTTTTTTTTTTTTACATGGGTTGATTCTCTTTGCTAAAAGATGGCAAAAATCAAATTTCATCCAAATTTACCAGATGACCTAAATAGTTTTCAATTATATTCAATATTCGATATCATATGTATAATATATTTAAGGAATAGATTTCATTTTTGGAAATACATCTGTATATGAGGGCATGTACTGCAACGCTTTACGTCATTCCTTATGAAGTGCGTTAGGCCACTGATAAAATGTGTTGTGTTTCCGCAAACCCGACCGATCCTAAATTATAGCCCCGACCCTAGAATTTTTTTTCGATATTTAAAAAAAAAAATCGTCATTTTCCCGGAAAAAATATATTCCCGGTTCTTGGTTTTCGTTTTAGTTAGACATTGAGATGAAGTCATTCAAACGCTTTAATGATATACAAAATTGCATGGTATTGTGTCAAGCGTTTAAACAACATTGATAATGTTTCTAACTAACAGCATGGATGATGGTTGACCCAGCGGCTAGTACCTCCATGCGTGCTCACGCAACGGTGATTTAACAATTGAAGTTAACAGACGGTCGAGAGACTCTGCCAAGTGTCATGTTTTCATAGAAGACATTCTTTTGTTAAAATTGCCAACTCCTATGTTGTTTTTACTTTTTAGACGGTGGCTATTTATAGCCATGCACTGTCTTATGCTATCGTTTCAGCGGGCATTACTGTGTATACACGGGGACCCTAGTTTTATATGGAGGTCATGATGCAGAGTGACAGACATGAATGTCCAGTCTGTCAAATTTGTATGCACATCCTTGGTTTCTGCTGCAGTTCTAACTGAAAACACTATGAAAAAGGCCGCAAATAAAGCAGTGAGCGCATCTGAGTTGTTCATGGCTGGTGAGAGCCGAGAGGAAAAAAAGATGTGCAGATTGTTTTTAAAATAAAAATTTATGTCCGGTAAAAAGTTTTAGCTGGAAGAGAGTTGGATCCCATTAGGATAAGTGGGATCTGCACAGACTGTCTTCCTACCCTTGTTCCATTTAGATTGTGAAAATACATTCAGAAATGTATTAATAATCTTAAAATATGTTAATGATATTGATATTTTGGTGATGATTTAATATATTTTTTCAAAACCATCACATTATTTTCCTGTCATCACTGTTCGTTATCTTCACCTTGCATCCAATAGAAGTATTCCTATGACAACCAATCTAAATGTAGAAACAATATATCTGGTACTTGTAGAGCATAGTGGCATAGAGGAGTTAACTTTGTGTTTTATGCTAGATATATTTCATTGAAAAATACAGTTTCTTATAAAACATCTGGAAATAATCTTCAGCCAATAACGGGTGAAATGTTATGATTGAAAGTTTACTTGCAATGCAGTTTAAGCAAAATTTTATTTTGAAAGTATAAAATTCAATAGAAAATTTAACTTGTGCAGTAATTAGGGCTATACGGACCGTGGATATTGGCCTGGATAGCTCAGTGGTTAGAGCACCTGACTAGAAATGCAGGGGTCCAGCCAAAGATTTTCTCCTTCCCATACTACATTTGGTGCCGTTGACCACCCCTGGTGGTGCAGGTTGGCCTGTCAGGGGAGAAAAGAACCTGGGTTGATATTGAAAGACAATTATAAAATTATAATTGATCTTAAGGAGGGAGGAATGTAGTAATTAGGGCTATACGGACTGGATAGCTCAGTGGTTAGAGCACCTGCCTAGTAATGCAGGAGTCCCGGGTTCGATTCCCGGTCCAGCCAAAGATTTTCTCCTCCTTCCTATACTACACTTGTTAAAGTTTACAATGTTTTTGCATACTTTGAAAAAATAAAATTAAAAAAAAAATTTATTTCCTATCTACCTACCCTATTTTTTTCTGGAACGTTAGCGGAAACTCAAAATTTTTTATCATTGGCCTTAGCGCGTCATGAAAACTATACTGGCGTGAAGCGTTGCAGTTCATGCCCACATGTATTTTCAAAAATGAAATTTATTTTTTAAATTTACATTTTACTTTCATTTCTTTCGTAATTTCCAGCTTTTAAAATAGGCGTACAATATTTATCAAGATTCGTAGGAATATTGTTCACATCTATATTGAATTCATGACAAAATTGCTATCATTATTACTGGTAAAGTGATTGAAAACAAAAAACAGTAGAAATGTACGCATGTGCATGTAGTTTTCTTTCATTTTGACTGTTTGCTCTCTGTAGGTGACAAGGATTTGTGATAGGACTGAAAGTTCGTCTCATCCTAATTTGAATAATTGTGACATCACGAAAAAAGAATGCCTTACTTACAGTGAAAACAAACGATATGTTTTCAAATGTAACGAAACTTCAACAAAAGAGGAGAAACCGGGTAAATGTATTTCTTAAAAAGCAAAGACACAACACGATTTATAATGTAATGACACAGGACGATTTATAATGTAAAGACACAAAAGCATTTACAATGTAATGACACAGCATGATTTATAATATAATGACACAACACGATTTACAATGTAATGACACAACATGATTTATAATGTAACAACACGACACGATTTTATAATGTAACATAACGACATGATTTATAATGTAATGACACAACACGATTTACAATGTAATGACACAACACGATTTACAATGTAATAACACAACATGATTTACAATGTAATGACAACACGATTTATAATATAACAACATGACATGATTTATAATGTAATGATACAACACGATTTACAATGTAACAACACAACACGATTTATAATGTAATAACACAACACGATTTATAATGTAATGACACAGCATGATTTACAATGTAATGACAAAACACGATTTACAATGTAATGACACAACACGATTTATAATGTAACGACACAACACGATTTATAATGTAATTACACAACCCGATTTACAATGTAATGACACAACACGATTTACAATGTAATGACACAACACGATTTACAATGTAATAACACAGCACGATTTATAATGTAATGACCCAACACGATTTACAATGTAATGACACAACACGATTTATAATGTAACAACACAACATGATTTACAATGTAATGACAACAAGATTTATAATGTAATGACACAACACGATTTATAATGTAATGACACAACACGATTTATAATGTAATGACACAACACAATTTTAATGAAGTAAATTTACTCGATCGTTTTGTATCCAGGAAGTCTGCCTCTCTGCCGTGAAGTGGAAATCATACTGAGGAGAGTGACGACAACAACAGAGGCAAACAACCCCAGTGATCAGAATTCTGCATCAACAAGGTTTACATCAAGAGCTGAGACTGTTACTTCCTGTCCGATATTGAGTATATTAACCGGTCTAGTTTTGAAAAGTCTGCTGTAAATCTTGGGGTATTTAAAGTCACTTTGAACTTTTATTCTGATAAGGGAGAAAAAGATATGTATGTAACGGATTGACTGAAAAAATTAACTTTAAATCCAATTTTCTACACGTTTTAGGATATTATTTAATTAGAAATTAACTTTAAAATCCAATTTTCTACATGTTTTAGGATATTATTGAATTAACATTAATACAATACTACTACATTGACTACAAATGAAGTATATCTATTTTGTAAACTGCTACATGTATATGGGGATTGTGTATTCATTAAATAATATATAAAACTAATTATTTCGACACCCTATCATGTAAAATGCTAATCCAATGGCCAATATTAAGCACAGATGCATGATGGGAAAGATTTTTCAGACGGCTAAGTTCTACTGAATATCAAGAATCACTCAGGTTTACGAATCCGTTACAGACTCGTGATTTCTATATTTTGCTCATTTTCAATTGTGCCAAACACAGAAGGTAAAATTATTGTCATTCCTCAATGGAAATAGTTACTGGTATTACCATTCTAGATCTGGGGAATATCATGTCGTCAACTGATCTCAGACTTCAATGCAAACTCGCATGTAATTGTAATTGTACAGATAATAAAAATAGGATATCAGTACACGTTTAGATTTATAGCGAGCGCAGCGCTGGCTCGTACTGCGAACTCTAATGACTAGAGCGCGGGAAATAATCCGAGCTAAATCTCAACCTCTAAGAAGAATTTTTATTTGACGCCAATCCCAGAAGTCCCTCGTACAAAATGGCGCATGGTTCGATTCGTAAAATAATAATAATAAAAAATCTTTGAAGTATTACAAACCTTTCTTATTTGAAAGGAAAGGATGACAATCATATTCTTTCCCCTTTCTTTTTCTTTTTAAAATATTGTCTAAAGAAATGTAAACAGTCACGTCACAATTACCAGGATACGTCACAACACACTCGTTGCATTTCCCGCTAAACTGGTTCCTACATTGGCGAGAAGAGCAAGACAGTGAACCAGATCAGTTTTCCTTGTTTTCAATATAAATTTTTTGAAAATGTATTCACATATGCTGCGCTCGCCCCAACGGTCACACCGTAATCATATTAGCGAACGAGCTCGCTCCAATGATTACGCATATGAGTCACGTGATTTGCTCTTCATCAGCTGAAAAAAGATGAGTATTACCCATAATGCTTCTGGAAAAATGTCGCCGTCACTGCGGTATACTTCATGGACAAACCCGTAATTAAAATAATTAGATTGTTTAGAAAGTACCATAAACGTTTTTAAAGTCCAGACAAGCTTTCTTATAGCTTCAAACGTTTTGTTTTTGCTTGGTTTGAGAGAAGAAGGAAAAAAAACATTGCAGCTAATATGACGTCACATTATAACTGTTTACATCCACCGCGTTATATTTCCCGCGTTAAATGAAGTCGAAGACGCGGATAAAATGTCTATAAGTTGTGTTGCAAGATGTTAATGGGCTTCGCTCGTCTCAACGGTCACACCGTACAACATATTAGTATTACGGTTAGAGGTATGATAATTAAAAGAGACGACCCCCTCCCCCCCCCCTCCCCGATCTTTCTCAATATTGTTACATCATGATTCAACACAGCTCTGTGTATTGAATATCCCCCTGCCGGTCGCGGTGGCTGATTGGTTATGTAGAGCCTTCGCTGCAGACCTGGGAGGTCATGGGTTCGAGTCCCATGTCACACGCGTAAGACAGTATGTAGTGACGGATCATTTCAGTGGTAAAAAACCGAGGAACGGCGAGAGGAACAGTTGTGGGACTTTCGGACAAGACTAGAAACTGGAGTCCCGTGTCGCGGTACACCTTGGCCCTATAAGTAAATAGACGGGCCTGTGCACCATGCACAGATCAAACTTTGTAACCCTTCATCTACAACCGGGGACGTCTCTTTAGGAATTGTCATACTGAGTGAAACAGACTTCTCATAAGTTTCGTTATGCCTTTCATTTCTTAATTCATTTTTTCATGAACTTGTTATATATTTTATGTTTTGTGTAAAATATGTTTTATTGGGTATCTTTTATAACCTTCAAAATAAAGAATGTTTTCGAGTTCTTGTATCTTATGTTATAGTGTTGTTAGACGATGGAAGGGTCGCGGTAGCTGATATCAGTGGTGAGAGTGAAAGCTTCGTGGCCGGGAGGTCGTGAGTTCGAGCCCAGTGGCGGATTTAGAGGGGGCGCAGCCGGCGCCCCCCCCCCCCCTAAAATTTTCAAACTTAAGGTAAATCGCGGTATCTTGTTTCGGAAAATGTACTAAACGATAAAAGAAGCAATAATTTCTTCCACTTCCGGAGAAATAAATGACAAAATCCTTTGATTTCTTGAATTACTTTATTGGGAGAACCTAATTTTTTCCAAAACCCCCTTAAAATTTGGGTCATTTTATTAATTTCACATTATTAAAATGATAGAAAATAGTACAAATGACTTAATAGGCCCATAAAATCTGTAAAATCCAGGAACTTCTGGGGGCTTGGACCCCTGGACCCCCACCAGGGCTTCGCCCTGGACCCACTACCTCATAAAGTGGCGCCCCCCGTAACCACAATTCCTGGATCCGCCCCTGGAGCCCCATCGTGCCATGACCGCACCAAACCTAAGACGTAAACAAACACTATTTAGAAGTCAGAATCCAATCTCTCACCAGAGGGCGTATTACGCTGCGCTACAACACCTCCGTCAACGTCTAAATGACAATATTCTTGGCAAAACGTACATTTACATAATGAATCATGAATAAATCAATTATCAGTTTTATTTTTAAGCTTTAAAACTTACAAAATAGTTTATATGTGAAAATTAAAAAAAGATATATATTTTTTCACTGTATTTTACAAGGGATTATATCTCGGCAGAATATTGCATTACTAATGTAAACAAATATGGAGGACGAGGAAAAATTATGATTTTTTTTCTTCCACATGAATAGTTATAATTCCTATAACAATTGTACTCAGATGCACCATCATGTCACCAAAAGATAAACTGAAACGGAACACCTTTCTTGGATTTCTCAAAAACAAATCAAACTTAAATTTGAGTTTCTTTTATTTGATCAGTCAAATTTAAGTAAAATTTCAAACAAAGTACAAGTTTCTACAGTGTGTGCAGCCCCCCCCCCCCTCCCAGCCGCCCCCCCCCCCCCCCGAAATCCAGGCATTGCCTTACATAAACGATAATGGTTCTTCAAACCTGACGTCTTTAAGAATGTGAAGATCATTGAATGATTGTTTAGATTTTTGGCACTCTGTTTTCCCCCTAAAATAGCTCTAGCAAGTTTATTGTTATTTCGGTTTTCAAACATTTCGGTTGAGCATCACTGAAGAGACATTATTTGTCGAAATGCGCATCTGGTGCATCAAAATTGGTACCGTATAAGTTTTACATTCTTAAGTAGAGACGTCACTAACAGGAAGGGCCACAGATTTTTACTTGGCGCTCTGGACCATGTAGCAGTAGGGGTTCTTTATCGTGTCAACGCCTACTGTGAAATCTGAAATAAACGTGACTTTCACTGCTATTGCATAATGTTATACTTTTTATACGAAATATGTATAGAGGAATCAGATCTAAGATAAGTATGAACGATATTCGTCAGCAGATTTTTTTCTGTTGTAATGTCGGAGTTCACCAAGTTGAAAGTTTATCCCCGTTTCTATTCTCTATTTATATTAATGACCTAGAAGGGTTTTAGATAGAAAAAAGAATGGTTGATTTACAAAGTATTAGTACTTCTATAGAAGATTAGTTGTTTTTGTACCTAAAGCTTTCTATATCACTTTACGCTGATGATTTTCTGGAAGTGGATCTTTTTGTAAAGCCAAAAAACATCTAGTCGAACAATCACAGAAAGCAATGAAGGGCTTTATTAGAAAAATAAGACAATTCAATTTACCATTAGAACACCAGTGTGAGTTGTTTGATAAAGTAGTATGGCTGTGAAATATTTGGAGATACAAAAATTTGGATGTTATCGAAAGAGTACATTTAAAGTTTCTGAAATATGAGTATATTATGAAAAGTAGTACGCCGGCATATATAGTCTATGGTGAATCAGGTCGTTTTCCTCAGTCACTATATATTCATGGATGATCTCGTATTGGGCAAAAATGTTTCCAAGCTAAGAAAATAAAACTGTGATTACTGTATATAGATATTTATTTAATCAATACATGTACAATAACGAGAATGTGAACTCATGGGGTTATTTTTATAAGAAATGTCTTAAATTCCTGTGTTTTTTCCCTAATATTTGGACAGGGCAGTGTTCTGTATTGTTTAATATCAAATGGATTACTGCTGTAATTAAAGACTACAAAACCAGTTTATACAGAAGTGGACAAATGATATGAATAATTCGTCAAAGGGTCAAATCTATATAAAAAAAATAAAAAATAGTTAAACTCTGGCTTCGATAAATACTTAAGCATTCTTCCGAAAAATGTTTGGAAACCTCTTGTTCAATTCAGAACAACAAACCACCATTTACCCATAGAGGTAGGTAGGTGGTACGGAATTTCAGCAAACGATAGAAATTCCATACTATGTAATACTGGTAAATTAGCAGGCGAATACCACTTTATCTTAGAATGGAAATCTCTATCCACTTTACGGAAAGAATGTTTGGTTTCTATATATTGTCACATACCAAATACATAAGTAAACATGAATACACCACATGTTCATTCTTTTTCCAAATATGTTTCAAAATCATATATAAAATGATATGGGTTGTTTTGTGTCACCGTTGAATCCATTTACGATACTTTTAAAGTTCGCTGTTACAACTGATTTTTCTGTTTTCATTACAGCTTCTAATGTTTGAAAAAGGTTTCTCTCAGATTTTTTTTTATCGAATTCAGATTATAAAAAGAATTTTAAAAAATCTATACAGCATGAAATAAGGGGGGGGGGGAAAGGTATGACATCTGGGTTTTACCAATGCATACACACATTCTTGATATGATAATCTCTTTTAAAAAAAAAAGAAGAAAAATACAAACCACAATTTCTCTGTTGAATGGCATTACACAAAACGTGTTCCATGAAGTATACCAGCGTGAACAGTTCACACTCTCATTTATTTTCAGAAATTTATTTTTTGATTCACATTCTAATTTCACTTCTGTTGAAATTCTCAGACGTTAAAATACACGTATTATATTTATCAAGTAGTTCTATATTTATACGTGCAATGTTTACAACTGCAATGCGTTCATGAAGAAATGGCCATCATTGCAATTTGAAAAATGTAAATAAATGGCACAATTCAACAATGTACAGCTCGATAATTGTTTGTCAATATACAAGTGAAATATTGTGAAATTGTATCAACAGTTGTAATGACAAAGATCAGCATGTTATGATCAACAAAAGTCTGGGTCACCCATAGAGGCTGATATTTGTGAAATAGTATTGGGGGTGCCATCTACCGTTGAGTTTGTTTATAAATAATGTTAATCAAAAGAATGAAATGTTTAATATATTGATACAAAACTTCTTCACTCAAGCGTTCTGTTGATTCGGTTTGAATGCACTTTGTTGTAATTGTTAGCGTGCACTGACTGTCCACGAGAGACGTCTCTGTTACGTCCATTACAAAGCGACCCTGGTGACTAAACAAACTGAAAGACCTCGGATGACGTCTGATTGACACTTTAAACAATATCTGTAATTCTATATCTCTAAATATAAGACTTTACTACTACTACTACTACCACAACTACTACTACTAACTACTACTATTACTACTACTACTACTACAACAACAACTATTACTACTACTACTACGACTACTACTACAACAACAACAACAACAACTATTACTACTACTACTACTACAACAACTACTACTACTACTACGACTACGACTACTACTACAACAACAACAACTACGACTACTAACTACTACTACTTCTTCTAACTTCTACTACTATTACTACTGCTACTACTAAATCAGATTTTGGATCAGCGCTTTGGACGAATAAGGCGTGTCTTAATTCGCTCCACTTTTGACATTGATTGACAAGCCTAAAGACCAAAAAACATGTTGTTTGCGTTGTAAATACGTTTGTAGATTAGTGTAGTTGTAGTGCTAGATGTATTTATATAATTATTCTCCGTTGATATTGTCCACATTATGTAATTCTTTTCGTTTGTCCTGAAGAAGGGACGGGTCGTCCCGAAAATCTGACAATCTGGTTGTTCGTGTCGTTGGTCGTTTTAGTGCTTTGTATAATTTTTTGTATTTGACCTTGTATCCATGTTGTGGATCCGACACTTTTAGGTATCGGGTGTTGTTGGAACTTAGTGCTTATATATATATATATATATATATATATATATATATATATATATATATATATGTGTGTGTGTGTGTGTGTGTGTGTGTGTGTGTGTGTGTGTGTGTGCACAGACATATATACACATGCATATATACCCGCATATAATGTGGAATAGATGTAAGCAATTTACTCATTTATCACACCGACGTAGAACTTTTATTTCTTAATTCTAGTTATTGTTTTATAAAAGTACAAACCGCTGATATAACTTCGATTGTTGGGCTAAGTATATATTTAAGTTTCTTGTAGGAATGTGGATTCCTTGGCTGTATATGTTTATTACACTGTAAAAAGAAATGAAATTCATCATCAATAGCATTACATATAGTGCATAATCTTTGTTGTCTAGGTATTTTCTTATGTCTAACAGTTTATATCATTAGGCAGTGGTCATTTTTCTAAATTTAGTTAACAATTGCCTATTTTTAAAAGTATTTTCAAGCGTAAGGTACTCTTTAAAAAATTACATCTTCAATTCATTAATATTTTGTAGAAAATCGAACATTGATTTAATGTCACATTTGTTTGACATATTTGGACCAGTAATCTCTAGAGTTTGTAGAAACGCAAGGATTTTAATTTTTGAGCCATGTTTTCCCTATAATCGTTACTACACGCATGCATACGGGGGATATTTATGAATAATTTTTTATTTTTAAAAAAAGAAAGAAAATTCTCCTCCTCTTTACTTCGCATGTGGCAACCGTCGTTTAAATATTATTCATAGAAGGCTTGGGCACAATTGTATATTACACAGCGATTTATTCCGTTGTAGCATCATTAATAGTCCTTTATATACTTGTGGAAAAGTTGAAGATATGAATATCATTACTTTTTTATTTTTTTATTTTTTTATTTTATACATGTCCAAGGTATAAAGAAGCCAGAAATATTCTTATTATCTCCCTCACACATAGCTCTTATCCTTAGACGAATTTGACTCCACTTTTTTTGGCACACTGTTTTTCCCTATAATAGCTCTAAAACTTCATTGTTATTTCGGATTTCAAACATTTCGGTTAAGCATCACTGAAGAGACATTATTTGTCGAAATGCGCATCTGATGCATCAAAATTGATACCGTATAGGTTTTACATTATGACCCCTGGGTTGAGGCCTCTGCTGGTGGACTGTTAGTCCCCGAGGGTCTCTACAGCCCAGTAGCTAAGTACTTCGTTACTAGCTTGAAAATAAGGATGTATATTTAATTGCTGTTATAAAATTTAGAAATTCATTTCAAAATTAAGGATTATCTCCCTCACGCATAGATCTTATCCTCAGACGAATTTGACTTCACTTTTTTGGCACACTGTTTTCCCCTATAATAGCTCTAAAACTTCATTGTTATTTCGGATTTCAAACATTTCGGTTAAGCATCACTGAAGAGACATTATTTGTCGAAATGCGCATCTGATGCATCAAAATTGATACCGTATAGGTTTTACATTATGACCCCTGGGTTGAGGCCTCTGCTGGTGGACTGTTAGTCCCCGAGGGTCTCTACAGCCCAGTAGCTAAGTACTTCGTTACTAGCTTGAAAATAAGGATGTATATTTAATTGCTGTTATAAAATTTAGAAATTCATTTCAAAATTAAGGATTATCTCCCTCACGCATAGATCTTATCCTCAGACGAATTTGACTTCACTTTTTTGGCACACTGTTTTCCCCTATAATAGCTCTAAAACTTCATTGTTATTTCGGATTTCAAACATTTCGGTTGAGCATCACTGAAGAGACATTATTTGTCGAAATGCGCATCTGGTGTATCAAAATTGGTACCGAATAAGTTTTACATTTTTAATGGTATATTTGGAATTAGCAACTTACATATTATCGATACTCATGTTCTTCTTTAGTAATTCTCTTAGTAATTTAGTGAAAACGAATATTTGTTTACTATCATGCAAGCTTCTATCAAACATAATGGTCGTTTTGATTAATTAGTATATATCGCTAATTTGTTTTTCTGTAAGCGATCAACATGCGCTAGATAATATTTACATTTACAATGTCTGTTTTACCATGCATACCAAAGCAGATTGTTAAATATACATGTATATGAGAGAGAGCGTTCTAAGTTTTACGAACTTGTGCTCAATCCCTTCGTAAATTCAGTTACAATAAAATATGTTCAAACCAACACGAATCTATTACTTGCTTATGTTTCTTACTTTCTAATTTGAGATTTAGATTATTTTCTAAAGAGGTATTTTATTGTGCAATCTTTTCGCCAAGTGAAAATTCTTCCTTGCGTTGGAACCATCTGATCGTAATTATTGCTAATGTATGATATTTCTTAGTTACCTACATATCATTCGCAAATAAACAATACAAATAGATATAATAAGTAAGCGTGGTCTTACCGGAATTTCCTTTCGCCATCTTGGGATGATAGTAACGATCGTTACTATCATCAGGTTAATACCAGTGACCATGGTTTGTTGCACTTGTTTTCACAGTTATTTTCCCTGCCACTTAGACCAAAGGTAGATTCAGCGGTACTTAGAAATACATCACCTAGTTCATTAAATTCAACGTACACAGTAGTTTTACAAACTTTTCCTATGCCCATGTTGTTGGTCAAAATATCTAACTCGTTTACTGTGTCCTTGACCTTAAAATCAGCAATATTCTTTGGGAAATTGTTTGCTTGGTCTAATGACACCATAGTTTTACATATAGTTGCGTTTCAACAGTACATGTACTTTGTGCTTTGTAATGATATCACGCATTGATACACGCGTATCGACTAATCTATTATCATCAATATAACACATGTTGTATTTATATTTATATAGACAAAAACTACTACTATTCACGTAAATATTTTTGGATATGTACATTGTATTTATAAGCTTCCAACATTATTAGTATTTAAGATAGCTGTAAAAACACTAAATCCCTTTTAACCCAGGACATGTAAATCGTAAAGAAAATGTACTTCTTTGTCAACTGCGAAATAATGCTGGTAATTTACAAGGTATTTTATATGTGATATGTGTGAAAATATTCCTGAAACTGTATTTCACTTCATCATGAATTGTCCAAAATACAATTTACCAAGACAAAAAGTAATCAAAAGTTTTAGTACATGTAATTTAAAATTACCTTTGAATGGAGATAACAATCTTACATTTCAACCGAAATATTATTTAGAATTGTGCATGGATTTTTTATGTCAACTTTGCTCTTTTTTAAAAACTATATTATGTTACCTAAAACACATATTGTTTTTGTACAAATATTTTTCGTTTATTTTTTCAACTATTACTCATTCTTTTTCTCTTTGTTCACACGACGATTCAAAAATGTTACTGTATACCGGTTTTTATTTTACATTCCAAACAAAAATTTCCTTCGCCACTGGGAGCCGCCTTACCCCCTGCCCCATAAACAGCTGATAAAAGTGCGTCCCTATAACCGCAATCCTGAATCCGCCCTTGATTATCATAAAGTACACTGTATACTGTATATCCCCCTACTTTCGTTTTGTATGTTTTGTTTGTGTTGACGTGAGATGAGGTAAGCCAGTGTTATTATTTGCTTACTACTTTGTTTAATCACATACTTAAACGTCTAAGTCAATTAATTTTCATTCGTTTCACTGTTTACTTTTGATTTATATATACAATCGATAGTGTCGACCGTTTTGAAATCTCAGCGAAATTCCTCTCACTCACAAGAGGCACAGTCCAAATCCAACCGACCGCTATAAATACATAACTGCTAGGGGATCGCGAATACCAATTCGCCATTTTATTCGGAAATGCATGAAATCATCGCACGTATGTAGTTATATGAGGCTGTATGACTATGACATGACATACATTATTTCACCTGCTTTAACCAAAATCATTTATTGTCAGTTTAATCTTTTATAAAGTAAATTTGATTTAAAGTCGGCACTATATACATTCAACATATCAAGCACAAGCTCTGCAGAGCTTTTTAACCGACTATCAGATCACATTCATGTATATCAAGGAGAAAGACACATAGCATATATACAGACATATCACAGATTAACAAAAGAATACAAAATAAAAGAAAACTTTCATGCAAGAATATACAGATACGAAGGCATAAGACTAAGAGGAAGAAATAAAATACTGCAAGCAAGAGTATATGTATATAAAAATCATCATTAAATTTCAAGCCAATTAGCTATGTTTGCTGTTTCAAGTAAAAGCTGGATAGTATAAGAATTTATGAAAATAATTTAAATATAATTAAATACAAAGATGGTAGTAAATTAATATATATAGAGGATACGTCTGTCAACCCGATGTATATTTTGGTATCGTAATTAATGTACTCGGGATTTTATTACCCCAAAACGTATACGCAACGCGTTGCAGATAACAATATATAGCCATCATTTAATTTTAAATCAGTGTTTACAAACAACCGCGTCACTCGTGACAGTCACTTGACCAGTTCTAAAAATTTCAGATCATCGGTGGTCTTATCTGTGTAAAGCTGTGTATTTTGTTACGTAACAATACAGTGCCATAAGTTTAATAGAAATAAAAATATCAAGTACGTCTTAGTAATTCGTTGTTTTACACTCTTTCAGCCTTAAAATTAGACAGTTGCGTCTGAGACACCTAATTTAACACTGTATAATTTGATTTATACGTACCACACTATATTTACTTTCTAAGTAATCTTCTCACTATTTTCTTTTACATGCAAATGTTTTCAAGCATGTATTTTTAAAAGGGAAAGCTAATAACTTTAAACACTAATTAAAAAGTAATTATGTACAAAAATGATACATAAACATCGGATCATACAGCTTTTAGAAATGATTTAAAATCAATTGAATTACACAGCTAAATGGACTTACAATTTCGAGATGAACCGACTTTTTCAGTCAACTGCTGACTTTGACACGAGCATATAAAACGGAAATATTTTCGTGACATATCTGTATACACAAATAAGTGATGAACCGATGGAATGACATTGTACAGAAATGGTCAAGTTGTCCAAACATTACAGAAACATTATAGAGCTGTTCCGGTTCATTTCCATACTCTTACACTTTCTAAAACAGTAAAGTCTATGTGACCTAATATCCCCATAAATATTTTAGGTCACCTAATCTACTGCATTAGGTCAGCATCTGTCGACGTCATGCGCCGTGCGTGAACACTTGATCATTCTTAACTTCCTGATAACTGCCTTTTTTTTTTCAAATTTGGTATGAAGCATCTTTGGGACAAAGAAATAAAGTATTAATTTCAGGACTTCTGCACCCCCGGGGCCTTAAGAATGGAACAAAATTTGACCAATGTTAAAAAATCTTCCTTACGTCTGTAAGAAAAACTGAATACATAGATCTGGCCATGTAGAGCGGGAAAGCCTCTACCTAAATTGTAAATTTCATGATATCCGAGGTAGACGTTCTGACTCCAGGATGGGGTCAAACAAGGAACTAGTATTTAGTGTTTATGTGTGTTGGATTGAACAAAGCTGTATAACAACTTCATATATTTTTATGATAAAAGAAAACGCAAAACTCCTGCGTGATAAACTTACTTTCGATTTATCATGATGCAATGACTTTTTGTAAAGTTTAAACACTGAATCAAGGTATCTGTGCGAGTTGAAATTTTACACCCAGATATGCATGCATGAATCAATGACCTTGTGTTTTTATGTTTTGATTATTGTCCGATAAACAAAAGAAGTTCAAGTGGTTTGAAAGGTAACAGGCCTACCGTAATAATATTGTAACATGTAGCGATATGATCAAGCTCGTCGTTGCTTAGAGAGAGACTCTACCATATCACTAGAAAAGCTAGCTCACTAGCGATTCAGTTTACTTTATTCACTCACACCATATTATGGTACATGAGGTACAATATATACAATATTTACAAATAGAATATATTATATGCAAGGTACACGTGAAAAAAGCAGGGAGTTGTTTTATATACATAAAATGAGTTGAGGAGTACAGAATTGGTCATATATTTTAGATATAAAACTACACAATTTGATAAGTACATTAGGGTCTGAAGTTGACATTAACTCTGAAAATTTGAAAGAGTTCGGTTTATGACAATATTTTCTACACAAATACTTTCTTCTATAACATTCAAAAAACTTACATTAAAATGGTATTCGTCAGCTATCTGACCCGTATTACAGATATGGCAAGTTCTTTCGTCTTTAGGAGTGCCACACCATCTTCCAGTCTCTACTGGGAGTTGGTGATTTGAAGTTCTAAATTTGATAAATATTGTTCGAAGTTTTTTAGGTAAAGTATTCAAGTATTTTTCAAACCCAAATTCACTTTTGAAAATGCCATACGTTTCACCCTTAGATGACTCCCGTATATTACTTTGCCATTTCTGTATATACTGATCTTTAAGACGTCATTCAACAGTAATTTTTAACCAGTTTGTATTAAAAAATGCTTGTTCATTCCATATATTGGAGTGTCCACAAAGATTAAAAATAATTTTAATACAAGATAACCAAGAATTTCTTATAACTTTCTCTACAGAATAGATCATGTACATAATTATACTTATTATTCTTTATTGCTGAAGACATACGTCTTATGGCATACATGTTTACAAAAATAATAAACAAGTTAACAATTGTATAGTATGGCATGGCATGACATTATATGGTATGTTACACAATACTGATGTGAATTTATAGACAGAGAATGCTACATAAGTAAATCATTACGTAAATATTTACTATCTGGATTTAAAAATAACCTTCCGCAGTAAGAAATCATTCTTGTATACACTGTTACATATCAAGGAAAGCGGACAGTTTCTCCATAGACCATATAATTTGGAGTACTACTTTTTAAGTTGAAAATATATTTTAAAAATTTTAAGTGCATTCGCTCAATAATGTCAAGATTTTCGAACCCCCAAATCTCACAACCATACAAAAGTACAGGTGCAACAACTTTATCGAACAAATCAAGTTCACATTCAACTGATAGATTATATTGTCTAATTTTTCGTATAACCCCATACATGGCTTTTTGGGCTTGCTCACATAAATGTTTTTTTGCCTTGTTAAACGGATCCTGATCTGGAAAAAGATATACCCAAATATTTGAATTCTTTCACAATTTCAATAACTTTGTTATTAAAGTAAAATGTATTATTTGGAGGTCGACCTTTGGAAAAAACCATAATTTTTGTATTATTAACGTTGACATGTAATTTCCACTGAATACAATGCAGTAAAAAATTCCCTACATACTGTCTGCTACACATCCCCCGCTTCGTCCCGAAGCTTAGCTTGGGTCTTCTCTATGATTTTTGACACCTCTTCAGCAAAAGCATCTGCCGTTCACGACGACAACCGTCGTCGCCCTAGGACGAAATCACGTGCGTATAAGGACACACAGTCCCAAACTTCCAAACACACTCTTCCTGAAGCAAGCCTCTGGACAGCCAAACACCAGTCACTGCAATGTCACCATTTTGTAACGTGCAGTAGTTTGAACACGCTTGTCTTTGCTTCTGCGGGATCAAGAGAAATCACTAAACACTATATTAAAAAAAAACACAAAAAAAACAACAACAAAAAAACAAACTAGCTCAAGAGCGAGGGAGAAGCTCCCTATATACTGTCTAACAATTCGACATTACATACATTTAACGATATCGTGCTTCCATACAATACTCAGGTTAGTCGTTGACTGTGAATGTCAGTCGTTCTCGCAAACGTCCACTAGAAATACACAACTAAACTGTATAGAGATTGTATACTGGTTGTACGCGTCCCTTCGATAATTTTTCATTTATTGAGACCTCACCAGCAGTAGGTGAAGTACCACAAACCTTAGCACTTACGGCCGTAGCAGTGAGGGTTCTTTAAGGTGCCAATGCCTGTCACGACACGGGACCTCCGTCTTTAAAGTCATATCCAAAAGAACCGTGATTCTCACTTATTAGTGCCGAACGTTTGGCGTAGGAGCAATCACCACTAATATTTACGATTTAGGCTTGACGAGACCATGGCACGAGTGGGACTCGAAGTCACGACCGCCCGGTTACGAAGCGAACGCTCTACCACTGAGCTACCTTGAGAGGTCCTGTATAGAATTGATTTATTGTTGAACTGTTTAGAGATAATTCAGAAATACACAAGTGAATCTAATGTTTACAGTGTGACCGTTGAGACGAGCGAACACGGGTTTTCGTTGATGACGATAAAGAAGCCCTCTTTATAGATCGGTAACTATACTATAATATCTCATCATGTACAATGTGATGTCTCATAATGTACAGTATGATATCTCATAATGTACTATGTAATATCTCATAATGTACTATGTAATATCTCACCATGTACAATGTGATATCTCACCATGTACAATATGATATCTCATTATGTATTATATGATGTCGCATATTATGTGATATATCATCGTGTACATGTACTGCTTGATACCTCATTTTCCACTATTCGATATTTCCATCATGAACTATGTAATGTCTCATTATGTACATGTATATTGTGATATATAAATCAATTACTACGCGATATCTCATTGTTTATTATGTAATATCATGTATTATGTGCTATCTCCTTCACGTTTTGTACCATGTGGTGTCTCATGATATACTGTGATGTGATCTATTTCATCATATACAACTTTTTTGTCTGTGGTACTTTCATGAGAGTGAAATAGCAGTATCACGTGATCATACTGGCGTTTCTATTTTTTCTCTCTGGTATACATGTATTGGTGCTAAATAATGTTAACTGTATTTTACACAGATCACCACGTCAATGATGTGACACAAATAATGGGGATACCATCATTAATTATCTTTTGTGCATCTTTAGTTTCGTTTTCTTTGACGCAGAATTCAGGTAAGCTTACCCTCACTTGAAAACTAAAGGTTTACTTTTGTTCTATATTTTAATTGAGACCTATACCTATATTTCTATTGCAATATATCTTTACTTATATATATATATATATATATATATATATATATATATATATATATATATATAAGCGAAATACAGGGCAATTTCCCGGGAAATCAGTAGAAATACCAATGAAAATCCCAATACAGCAGCTGTTCTCTGAGGCTCTCTTTTAATATAAGGTGAAGATAACGAAAAGTGATCAATGTGTCATTGTTCTAAAACTGTTAAATGTTTACAGATGTACCTCGCCGGTGTGTGATTATACAAGACAAACAAAAGTTATCCTTGCCACGAGGTAGGCTCGTGAGTTTTTCTCTGGTTGGTATTGATGATTATTTGACATGGATTTTTAAAACAGACTACTCACCAAGGAAGACTTCCTGGAAGCACTCACTTTGTACATCAATTTCTAACAACAATAGCTATATCACTAGATAGATACGGATACTTTATGTTCTTTAAGAAAATATAGAATTTGCATACAGGGTAAGATGTATATTTGTATAATTGTGTGGCTTTATTCTTTTCCTTCTTTTTGATAGTTATTCCAAGTTTCCTGACAACGGAAGACAAAGGGAAATGTCGCACATCAGGTATATCATATTTTTCTTGGTCGCATGTCACTGATTGAAAACTTTATGAAAATGACGCGGATTTCTTGGATTGCCATTGTACGTCTTAATGCACTTTAAGTACACTGTGACAATTCCCGTCTAAAATTGATGACCGCGTACATAGCGTAAATTAATCTCACGTGGACAAACGTATGTCTACAGTGTGTAACTGAGAGAAAACTTTGAAAATTAATTCCTGAGGTAATAAGAACAGGTGCTATCACGTGGGATGTAATTAAAACGGTTACTATCTCGTGGGTGGCAATTAGAACATATATTCTCTTGTGTGAGGTAATTAGAACAGGCGGGCTCTTGTGGGAGGTAATACGGACATTTGCTGTGTTGTGAGAGGTAATACGAACATTTGCTGTGTTGTGGGAGGTAATACGGACATTTGCTATGTTGTGTGAGGTCATAAGAACAGGTGCTATGTTGTGGGAGGTAATAAGAACAGGTGCTATGTTGTGGGAGGTAAGAAGAACAGGTGCTCTCTTGTGGGAGGTAATAATAATATATTCTATGTTGTGTGAGGTCATAAGAACAGGTGCTATGTTGTGTGAGGTCATAAGAACAGGTGCTATGTTGTAGGGGGTAATAAGAACAGGTGCTCTCTTGTGGGAGGTAATAATAATATATTCTATGTTGTGTGAGGTCATAAGAACAGGTGCTATGTTGTGGGAGGTAACAAGAACAGGTGCTATGTTGTAGGGGGTAATAAGAACAGGTGCTCTCTTTACAGATAGACAAGCTTTACGATGTGGTAAAACGGACGTCTTCATCAAGCCTGAGTGTGTATGTTCCTTTTATAATGTGTACGAGGCAAAGTATCATTCTCACACAGCTTGCCCGAGAGGACAAACTTCAGATAACGTAACAAAGTTAAGATGTAAGTACTAAATGAAACCGTGCATAATCTTTCATAGATTTCGTAACGCATCTCAAAATACTGACATTATTTTTCAAAATAAACATGTAGAAGGATGAACATTTTGAGCTTAATTTTGTTAGTATGAATTTCCTTTTGAATCATACTATATTATTTATCATAATTTGAAGAAAAATGAATGTGTGCTATTAGATAACTGTCCTAAGGTTTTGCAGCAATAGCTGTATTATTGTTAGCTCGCCGGGACGACTGTCCGGAGAGCTATTGTCATGACCCTGGTGTCGGCGTCACACTTTAAGGAAAACACTTTAACCTGGGTTATATCTTTTGAAATTGAACCAAGGGGGATAGGGTTTTGATATTTCACATATAGATGCCTCATGAAGAGACCATTGTTTTGATACCAAGACTTTCGACCCTGTGACCTTGGACTTTGACCTACTTTTAAAAAAAAATAACCTGGGCTATATCTTTTGAACTGAGAGTGACAGGGCTTTGATGTTTCTGATATAGATGCTTCGCAAGAGGCCATTTCTTTTGTTTCCATTGACCCTGTACTTTGACTTTTTTTTTCCAAAATATTAAGATTGGCTATATCTTTTGAACCAAGGGGATAGGGATTTGATATTTCATAGTTACATGCCTTATGACCAGGCCTTTGATATGGTATCAAAACTTTTGACCTACTAACCTTGGACTTTGATCTATTTTTCAAAAACTTTAACCTTTTGAACTAAAGGGATAGGTTAAGTAGATTCATGCTTTCCGGAGAGTATGTTGTCTTCTGACAACTCTTGTTTTTATGTGTTGGAGACTTTGATAGTTGGGAATATCGTAAAGCACTGATTGGAGTTATCGTATTAGCTTGCTCAAATCAACATTCTCAGGGAAAATCTGGGCCCTCGTCAAATATAGAAAGCTTTGTACGAATTTGTGTCATGTTTTAGGTCCTGATTGTAAAAGATACAGCTTAGATAACAATGGACCATGCATCAACGGTGGAAATTTGACCTGTAAAAACGATGAAGTGGCACCAATGATTGCATGTGATTGCCCTAGTGGGTTTTCAGGCATGTTTTGTGAAAATGAGATGATAAAGGTACCAGAGATATTATATTCCTACTGGAGTCATCGGTTACGTTAAATGATACGCTATATTCAAGCTTATTTTCCATGTACTGGGAAGGGAAGTGCTTTCATTTCGCTGTTATCTAACACACGAAACTAGAGTTTTTCACATTTTAGAAAAACCGTTACTTCCACTTCAAATGTCAGGGCTTAGTGCAGGAAAAATGACTACCTATGTTAAACGTTTGATGAATTGACGGGGTCAAGAATCGAACCCACAAACGAAGTCCTTTTTCCCCCCTCTCTTTACTAAAATTAGATGGTAAAAATCAAATTTCATCCAAATTTACCAGATGACCTAAATAGTTTTCAATTCGATATCATATGTATAATATATTTAAGGAATAGATTTCATTTTTGGAAATACATCTGTATATGAGGGCATGTACTGCAACGCTTTGCGCCATTCCTTATGAAGTGCGTTAGCGCGTCATGAAAAGTATGCAGGTGTGAAGCGTTGCGGTTCATACCCACATGTATTTTCTAAAATGAAATTTATTTTTTATATTTACATTTTACTTTCATTTCTTTCGTAATTTCCAGCTTTTAAATTGACGTACAATATTTATCAAGATTCGTACGCATATTGTTCACATCTATATGCATTCATGACGAAATTGCTATCATTACAACTGGTAAAGTGATTGAAAATAAAAACAGTAGAAATGTATGCATATGCATGTAGTTTTAATTCATTTTGACTGCTTGCTCTCTGTAGGTGACAAGGATTTGTGATAGGACTGAAGGTTCGGCCCATCCTAATTTGAACAATTGTGACATCACTAAAAAAGAATGCCTTACCTACAGTGAAAACGAATTATATGTTTTCAAATGTAACGAAACTTCAACGAAAGAGGAGAAACAGGGTAAATGTATTTCTTAAAAAGCAATAACACAACACGATTTATAATATAATGACACAGCACGATTTATAATGTAAAGACACAAAAGCATTTATAATGTAATGACACAACACGATTTATAATGTAAAGACACGATTTATAATGTAATGACGCAACACGATTTATAATGTAATGACACAACACGATTTACAATGTAATGACACAACACGATTTACAATGTAATGACACAGCATGATTTAGAATGTAATGACACAACACGATTTATGATGTAATGACACAACACGATTTACAATGTAATGACACAACACGATTTACAATGTAATGACAACTCGATTGATAATAACACAACATGATTTATAATGTAATAACACAGCACGATTTACAATGTAATGACACAACACCATTTACAATGTAATGAGCACGATTTATAATGTAATGACACAACATGATTTACAATGTAATAACACAACACGATTTACAATGTAAAAACACAACACGAATTACAATGTAATGACACAACACGATTTACAATGTAATAACACAACACGATTTACAATGTAATGACACAGCATGATTTATAATGTAATGACGCAACACGATTTATAATGTAATGACACACCATGATTTATAATGTAATAAAACAACACGATTTATAATGTAATGACACAACACGATTTACAATGTAATGACACAACACGATTTACAATGTAAT
The DNA here is from genome assembly GCF_947568905.1 of Ostrea edulis. Lineage (NCBI taxonomy): Eukaryota > Metazoa > Mollusca > Bivalvia > Ostreida > Ostreidae > Ostrea > Ostrea edulis. The sequence continues at coordinate 100,506,086 of NC_079164.1, forward strand.
GACACAACACGATTTACAATGTAATGACACAACACGATTTACAATGTAATGACACAACACGATTTATAATATAATGACACAGCACGATTTACAATGTAATGACACAACACGATTTATAATATAATGACACAGCACGATTTACAATGTAATGACACAGCACGATTTACAATGTAATGACACAACACGATTTACAATGTAATGACACAGCATGATTTAGAATGTAATGACACAACACGATTTATGATGTAATGACACAACACGATTTACAATGTAATGACACAACACGATTTACAATGTAATGACAACTCGATTTATAATAACACAACATGATTTACAATGTAATAACACAGCACGATTTACAATGTAATGACACAACACCATTTACAATGTAATGAGCACGATTTACGATGTAATGACACAACATGATTTACAATGTAATAACACAACACGATTTACAATGTAATGACACAACACGATTTACAATGTAACAACACAACACGATTTATAATATAATGACACAACACGATTTATGATGTAATGACACAACACGATTTACAATGTAATGACACAACACGATTTACAATGTAATGACAACTCGATTGATAATAACACAACATGATTTACAATGTAATAACACAGCACGATTTACAATGTAATGACACAACACGATTTACAATGTAACAACACAACACGATTTATAATATAATGACACAACACGATTTATGATGTAATGACACAACACGATTTACAATGTAATGACACAGCACGATTTACAATGTAATGACACAACACGATTTACAATGTAATGACACAACACGATTTACAATGTAATGACACAGCATGATTTAGAATGTAATGACACAACACGATTTATAATGTAATGACACAACACGATTTACAATGTAATGACACAACACGATTTACAATGTAATGACAACTCGATTGATAATAACACAACATGATTTACAATGTAATAACACAGCACGATTTACGATGTAATGACACAACACCATTTACAATGTAATGAGCACGATTTATAATGTAATGACACAACATGATTTACAATGTAATAACACAACACGATTTACAATGTAACAACACAACACGAATTACAATGTAATGACACAACACGATTTACAATGTAATAACACAACACGATTTACAATGTAATGACACAGCACGATTTATAATGTTATGACACAACACGATTTATAATGTAATGATACAACACGATTTATAATGTAATGAAACAGCACGATTTACAATGTAACAACACAACACGAATTACAATGTAATGACACAACATGATTTACAATGTAATGACACAACACGATTTACAATGTAATGACAGAACACGATTTACAATGTAATGACACAACACGATTTACAATGTAATTGACACCTCATGATTTACAATGTAACAACACAACATGATTTACAATGTAAAGACACAACACGATTTCTAATGTAATGACACAACATGATTTATAATGTAATGACACAGCATGATTTATAATGTAATGACACGACATGATTTATAATGTAACGACATGACACGATTTATAATGTAACGACACAGCACAATTTACAATGTAATGACACAACATGATCTATAATATAACAATACGACACGATTTACAATGTAATGACACAACACGATTTACAATGGAATGACACAACACGATTTACAATGTAATAACACGATTTACAATGTAATGACACAGCACGATTTACAATGTAACGACACAACATGATTTACAATGTAATGACACAGCACGATTTTAATGAAGTAATTTTACGCGATCGTTTTGTATCCAGGAAGTCTGCCTCTCTGCCGTGAAGTGGAAATCATACTGAAGAGAGTGACGACAACAACAGAGGCAAACAACCCCAGTGATCAGAATTCTGCATCAACAAGGTCTGCATCAAGAGCTGAGACTGTTACTTCCTGTCCGATATTGAGTATATTAACCGGTCTAGTTTTGAAAAGTCTGCTGTAGATCTTGGGGTATTTGAAGTCACTTTGAACTTTTATTCTGATAAGGGAGAAAAAGATATGTATGTAACGGATTGACTGAAAAAATTAACTTTAAATCCAATTTTCTACACATTTTAGGATATTATTTAATTAAAACTTTAAAATCCAATTTTCTACATGTTTTAGGATATTATTGAATTAACATTAATACAATACTACTACATTGACTACAAATGAAGTATATCTATTTTGTAAACTGCTACATGTATATGGGGATTGTGTATTCATTAAATAATATATAAAACTAATTATTTTGACACCCTATCATGTAAAATGCTAATCCAATGGCCAATATTAAGCACAGATGCATGATGGGAAAGATTTTTCAGACGGCTAAGTTCTACTGAATATCAAGAATCACTCAGGTTTACGAATCCGTTACAGACTCGTGATTTCTATATTTTGCTCATTTTCAATTGTGCCAAACACAGAAGGTAAAATTATTGTCATTCCTCAATGGAAATAGTTACTGGTATTACCATTCTAGATCTGGGGAATATCATGACGTCAACTGATCTCAGACTTCAATGCAAACTCGCATGTAATTGTAATTGTACAGATAATAAAAATAGGATATCAGTACACGTTTAGATTTATAGTATTACGGTTAGAGGTATGATAATTAAAAGAGACGACCCCCCCCCCCCCCCCCACACACACACTCCCGATCTTTCTCAATATTGTTACATCATGATTCAACACAGCTCTGTGTATTGAATATCCCCCTGCCGGTCGCGGTGGCTGACCTTCGCTGTGGACCTGGGAGGTCATGGGTTCGAGTCCCACGTCACACGCGTAAGACAGTATGTAGTGACGGATCATTTCGGTGGTATAACACCGAGGAACGGCGAGAGGAACAGTTGTGGGACTTTCGGACAAGACTAGAAACCGGAGTCCCGTGTCGCGGTACACCTTGGCCCTATAAGTAAATAGACGGGTCTGTGCACCATGCACAGATCAAACTTTGTAACCCTTCATCTACAGCCGGGGACGTCTCTTTAGGAATTGTCATACTGAGTGAAACAGACTTCTCATAAGTTTCGTTATGCCTTTCATTTCTTAATTCATTTTTTCATGAACTTGTTATATATTTTATGTTTTGTGTAAATATGTTTTATTGGGTATCTTTTATAACCTTCAAAATAAAGAATGTTTTCGAGTTCTTGTATCTTATGTTATAGTGTTGTTAGACGATAGACGGGTCGCGGTAGCTGATATCAGTGGTGAGAGTGAAAGCTTCGTGGCCGGGAGGTCGTGAGTTCGAGCCCCACTCGTGCCATGACCGCATCAAACCTAAGACGTAAACAAACAATATTTAGAAGTCAGAATCATGGGTCTTTCGGATATGACCTTGATTTTTAAGAGGTCTTGTGTCGCGGCAGGTACGTGTTTGCAGGTTAAAGAACTCTTGCTGTTGCGGTCCGGAGCGCTAGCATAAATAGGTCTATTTGTTGTGCATCCGCTAATGCTGGAGACTTCTCAATATGATTAAAAAAAAATATTCAGATTCTTTATCTCATCAGTTATATATTCAAAATATTTACAAAATACCTATAAAGTGCGAAACGAAACAAAACCCACCGATATGTATCTAGATTGTATAACCGAACACTTTAGATTAAGATAATTAAAAATGGTATCTCATGCCCTTGTGAAAGTATAAATAAAATTTGCCTCCCCATTGACGTAGGATACGAAGATGTAAAAGTCGGAGGGGCGAGGGGGAGGGGGGGGGGGGGGCTGAGTAAGCACAAAGTACATACATGTGCAATCAGATTCGGATCCTGAAATTTCAGAACGGAGGGTTACAGTCTCACAGGTCGGAGGTCTGGGGAAACATACTAAACGAGGGGTGGTGTCGCCGGCGTTGGGTCCGCCTTTGGGCATAAATTCATATTTCAGTATTTTTTGCTCGAAAGACCAATCTGTGTATATATGTGGATATTATGTATTTATTTGTAGTATATCAAACGCTGGATCCCGAGTCATCTTCACAAGTCAAGGGTCATTGATTCTTTACGTCGCACTAACCAATAACACTTGTGAAGATGATTCTGAGTATGTCTTCTCGTTTCCTTTGTAATTTCTGCTTACCTTAAGCTTCTTTATAATCCTTTTGATTTTACAAAATGCTGACCTCCTCCTGATATCATTTCATTGAATATGTTCCGTTCCGTTTCAATTCCCCGTTTTAGCAACACCCCGAATATATAGAGTTACATATGTATCGTTAGACTTGCTGCATATCAATGATAATTTTGAATAATACATGTATATATATCTTGCCGAATTGCATATTTTTTACCCATTAATAATAATACTTTATTGCAGAATACACCCATATGGGTCAAGCAAACAGATGAACAAATTAGGAACAATAACATTCAGATAATATATATATGCACATGATATGTTTCCACACATACGTATATATACATACACATACACTCGCATATAATATGCAATAGATGTAAGAAAGTTACTCATTTATTAAACCGAAAGTACTCGCACCTATGGTGCTATGGTTTCAATAGAAGTGACCACATTATGTTATTTTTTCAATGTGAATGGTCACTGAGAACAAAAGTAAGACCTGTTTGATTAAAATCTACGAGAAGCCTCTCCCAAAAGTATGTGCGATCTATCAAGCGAAGTGACACGTTGTTGTTGGAATGAAAGTAGAATCTTTGGTGAAACGGAAGGTAGTTGTAACCTATTTTATCTATAATACACTTACTCTAGTTCCTTTAAGTTATGAATGTCTCATCCATTATGTAGATATGTATATGTTTGCCAACGGGTATAATGACTAGAATGTGAAACCTAACTCTACGAGTAATATTGAAAGAATGCGTGATAGATACGAAGGTTTCTTATAACAACATCACTTAGCGTTTATAGTTTTTCACACACCTCATACACATTTTAGGTATATATCTACTTTGAATGAAAGTAGTTACTTTTCTCAAACACTCGTGTTTAATATCGAGTACCTAAGAAAATTCGCACGGATGTTTGCTTCATGAGCTGAATTCAAGGTTTGAAATAATTTGAGAAAGAACCATGATAATGTGTCACAAGAATATAAAAAGACATTCAATTTCTTACTAATTTGGGGTTCATAATAGTCTTTATTTTTACGAAATGCTTGAAAATGAAAATAACGCAGGGTGAAAAGATGGAAGATGTAGCGTTACCAAGGTGAAAAGATATCAAAGATCCCCATATTGATTAATATCATCCAGTAAATTCACAATGTTAAGTTTTTCTGTCACATCTTATATTCTGATTTAAGGAAGGGCTTTCATATTTTATGTATAACCTTTTTTATGGCAAGACCTTGTGATACAGTAGTGTTTGATCTTTTGAACCTGGAGTTTGACCTACATTTTGTACTTTTTAAAAACAACCCTGACCTATCTAATATCTGCTGGACTATTTAAGGTAGGGCATTCATATTTTGTGTAGATTCTTTATGACAATGCCTTGTTATACTTTCTGTTTGATCTTGTGACCTTAAAGAACGACAAGGTGAATCAGGTGAGCGATGTGACTCATGGGCCTCTTGTCCTTCTGTGTTTAGTAAACTAAAATGATAAAAGGCTACATGAGGAATATGTTATGTTCCAGCTGACAAAGCTAGTAACAACATTGTCTTTGTTTGTAAGGCTCATTATTAGAACTGTATTTTAAACAAACTTAGTATGATTTTCAAGTTTGGTAATCCAACATATAATCCAATTGCCCTTTCAAAAGACGAAATTATTCAAAGCCATGCTTCAGTTTTAGACATATTTAATGTCCCAGTCAATGGGTCGAATGAATATGAGTTACTGTACCTATACCTATACATAAAACCCCTTACAAAAATAGATACATTGTTGGATCCAGTAGACGTTTTATTAAGTCCCTATCTTTGCTTCTCACGAAAATATTAAGAGCTGTTAAGGAGAAACTTCAGACGTACTGTGCGACTACAAATGCCAGAAGTGAAAATCAAATGCAGTCTGCTTAAAACCAGTCACGACGATAGGCGAATGGGGCTGGTTTTAATCAGACTGAATCAAATGCGAAATGATTTTTCAACACTTTACACGACCATTCCTCGCGATGAATTAAAGACTAGACGTTTTGACATCATAGAGAGTTGCTTCTTCAACAAAAATGGAAAATGCAAATATTCTTCTATAGGAATCAGTCATTCAAAAAATGACCTTGTTAAACACCACTCTGATTCTAGGCACACGTACTCTGAAGTTGATGTTAAGAATATGCTGGAGTTCCTCATTGACAATATCTTCGTAGTATTTGGTGGTCAGGTTTTTTTTTAGCAGTATGTTGGGATTACCATGGGCACGAATTGTGCTCCTTTATTACCTGTTCTGTTTTTATATTTTTACGAGGCAGAATTTATACAAAAGCTTCTACATGAGAAGAACGAAATCTCTTGCTGTGGCCTTCGACTCGACATTTCGATATATCGAAGACGCTTTATCTATTAACAATAATCACTTTCATATGTCGATTCGATATCATAGGATTAAACATTCTTTTTGAAGAATTTATCGATGTGTAAACTCCGGACATTTTACTCACAAACTGAATAAAAGTGCGAAGCACTTTTATGTTAAGTTAGTGAGTAAATTGTCCCGAATTTACACATCGATAAATTCTTCAAAAAGAATGTTTGATTCTTATAATTCCAATTCATTCACTTTATTAACAATTGCAAAAATTTTAATAGTTTCCCCGCACTACGTTATTTGTTTTCAGGCGTGTATGAATACATCGCGTTTTCGGATTTATTGATGTGTAAACTATTGTTCAGCTTTATTTTTGTCCAATCAAAACAGTTGTAACAAATAACATTGGAATTATATCCTAGTGAACCTGAAATAAAAGACACCATAGAATTTTTCACATCTGCTTTTCGAACTTAGATGTTTTATTGAATATACATGTAGATATTAATGCCAAACTAACAACTCAACTTCATGACAAACAGGATGACTTCAGTTTCTCCATTGTCAACTACCAGGTACCCATATTAAGGAAGCAATATTCCATTATCATCTGCATATGGAGTTTATGTCTCTCAACTGATTCGGTATGCAAGAGCTTGTTCTACGTATGATTAGTTTTTATGCGCCCGCATTTTTATTATGCTATACCGCTGTCGTCCGTTTGTCTGTCCCTTTAACATTGTCTTCGCAACTCCTCCTAAACCCTTTCGGGGAATTTGATGAAACTTGGTACAAAGAAAGATCACAATGTGAAGCTGTGCATATTGCAAGGGGAATGCTGTCCAATGTTTTTTAAAGGAGTTGTGGCCCTTGGACTTCGTTGTTGTTTTTTCTATTCAAAATACTTTGTCTTCGCAACTCCTCCTAAACCTTATGGGGGATTTTGATGAAACTTGGTACAAAGAAAGATCACTATGTGGAGATGTGCATATTACAAGATTAATGTTGCACCACTATTTCTTAAGGAGTTGGGGCTCTTGGATTAGTTTTGTTTTATGCAAGTACCTTGTCTTCGCAACTCCACTAAAACTCTTTTGAGGGATTTCAATGAAACTTAGTACAAAGGAAGATCACAATGATTAGATGTGCATATTACAAGGGGAATGCTGTCCCACTATTTTTGAAGGAGTTATAGCCCTTGGACTTAAGATTTATTTAATGCAAAATACATTGTTATTGCAACTCCGACGAAATCCTTTTAAGGTGGATCGATCCTCATGTGACTTATCAAACAAATGTTAAACAGTGATAATAAATTATTATCCTTGGATATGGATTTACTTGTTCAAATTCCTGGGTCAATAATGTATTTTTAAATCGAGGCAGTCTACTGACAAACAAGTTGATGTTGCAGGGGTTTCAACAGTCTCGTTTAAAGTCAGCATTTCGCAAATTCTATGGTCGTTATAGCGATCTACTTTTCCAATACAACCAGTCATTGTGTCAAATGCTGTCTGAAGTGTTTTATACCAATTGTCAGGCCGTTCTTTATACACTGATTTTGACTAGTATGGATTACTCCGTTTACCTGATTGAGATGTAGGGCTCATGGCGGGTGTGACCAGTCGATAGGAGATGCTTACTTCTCCTAGATACCTGATCCCACCTCTAATGTGTTCAGGGGTCCGTGTTTGCCCCCAACTCTTGATTTTGAATTCCTTATAAGAGTTATGAAATGATCAATGTTCGTTATATTTACCTTTTCATGTTAAAAAGCACACTTGTTGAGTTTTGAATGTTTATTTTAGTCAGTCGAATGAGAGCAAACGACTTGGGTTTTTTTAACCCGTGTCATTATATTTCTATGATTTAAAAATCATGTTTTGTTCATAGGCCGGTCGGGTTTACCGGTCAGGTTCTTTGGTCATACGGCGGTCGGTTTTACCGGTTAGGTTCTTTGGTCATACGGCGGTCGGGTTTACCGGTCAGGTTCTTTGGTCATACGGCGGTCGGTTTTACCGGTTAGATTCTTTGGTCATACGGCGGTCGGGTTTACCGGTCAGGTTCTTTGGTCATACGGCGGTAGGTTTTACCGGTTAGATTCTTTGGTCATACGGCGGTCGATTTTACTGGTTAGGTTCTTTGTGACCTCTATCTTTCTGTCCCTCTCCGTCTTAGTGTAGATTGTCTAGAACAAGGACGCGCTGCTGATTGTGTTTAATGATTCACAGATATACTTCACACGTAGAAAACTATGGCATGTCAAACGTTGCAATATTTGATCTTTTCCATTTGTATTGTATAATTTTCCATTTGTATTTTATATTTTTCATTTGCATTGTATAATTTCCATTTGTATTGTATAATTTTCCATTTGTATTTCATATTTTCCATTTGTATTGTATAATTTTCCATTTGTATTGCATATTTTCCATTTGTATTATATATTTTTTCGTTTGCATGGTATAATTTCCATTTGCATTACAAAATCTTTCATTTGTATTGCATCCGAGGGATTGTTTATTTTGAATTGTTACGAAGGATTTCATGAGTTTAGGTCCCACTTATATTTAGCCGTCACCAGCTGCAGGTACCACAAATAGACTTACTATGTTACATGTACGCGCACAGTGGCGTAGCAGTGGGTTTTTTTTTAACGTGTCAACGCCTGTCGCAACACAGGATGTCTGCTTTTAAGGTCACTTTATCCGAAAGATCTGTGATTCTCACTTTTAGATAGCAATGCGTATGGAAAAGTATTAACTGGTTTGATGCAGCCATGACACGAGTAGAACACGAGCATGCCACCTCACAGTTACGAACCAAAGGGTATATCACTGAACTACCGCGATCAGCTCCATATAAGGACTAGTTGAACATACATGTAGCTAGCAATGAGGAATCTTGCGCCGAGAGATCCCCCCCCCCCTCTTCCCTTCACAAATATGATATTTTATATATAGATGTCGAAAAAAGCTTGCATGTACGTTTTATTTTGTCAGCACGCACTTGTTCCAGGGGACTTCCAGGGGCGGATCCAGGAATTGTGGTTACGGGGGCGCCACTTTATGAGGCAGGGGGTCTGGGGGCCGCCTTGAGGCGGCCCCAATGGGTCCAGGGCAAAGCCCTGGTAGGGGTCCAGAGGGCGAAGCCAGGGCTTGAAATATTTCATTTTTGATAAAGTGAAATTAGTAAAATGACGCAAATTTTAAGGGTTTCTGGAAAAATTAAGTTCTCTCAATAAAGTAATTCAAGAAATCAAAAGATTTTGTCATTTATTTCTCCGGGAATGCAAGAAATTATTGCTTCTTTTATCTTTTAATATATTTTTCTAAACAAGATACCAAGATTTACCTTAAATTTGAAAATTTGGGTGGGGGGGGGTTGCCGACTGCGCCCCCTCTTAAATCCGCCACTGACTTCGCCCTCCCCCTGCAACCCCCCTCCACCAAGGCTTTGCACTGGACTCACTAGGGATCTTAACCCCAGCCATCCAGCAGTTTACTGCATCCTTTCGTTCAAAATTATCTAGATCAGCCCGTGGTTAAATAGGAGACTAGTTTGAATATGCTGATCACATTAGACGCATAAAAGCGATCAATTAATTGGGGGTGGGGGGTGGGGTTACGCCATTACACTTAGCAAATACGGTACATTCCTGCGAAACGTGGCTCCTGAACTTTACCTCTTCAACATCTCGCGCATTACCAAATTCGATAAACGATAACTTAAGATTAATCCATTGAATAGTTTTAACAAACCAAACTCAATGTTAACAATTTGTGGGGACCCAAAGGCCGAATTAAGTCCCCCGAATCTACTGAATTCTGCCAAAATAAAAATGTGCATGGTTTTCTGAACAGTTCTATTTTTTTAATGATCGGGGGGGGGGGATTCGCCATTACTAGAGTTAGCTACGTATTTTCAAAAATAACTAGTCCTGCATGGGCCTGATCGCGGTAGCTCAGTAATATATCGCTTGGTTTGTGGGCGAGAGGTCGTGAGTTCGAGAACCGTTACTGTCATTGCCACATCAAACCTAAGACATAAACAAAGACAGTGATTGCTCCTTTGCCAAACACTCGGCATTTAAAAGTGAGAATCACGGGTCTTTCCGTAATGACCTTAAAACAGATATTCCGTATCGCTGCACAGGCGTTAGCACGATAAAGAACCGTCATTGCTACGGCCCTGTGTGCTAAGCACGTCTACAGATTGGTGGTGCAGCGGTCAAATGTAGCCTTTCAATTTGAGGGTTCTTTACTGAAATCAGTGCAGATAGTTCTACATCATTTCAAAAATCAGAAACATAACAATCCTTTTGTCATTACACTTGTGAGCAGCATAGATCCAACAATGTGCCCTGTGGCAGCTCTGCATCGCTAGTTATCACATTTCAAGCATTCTTCGGGACCCTTATTCCAGTTCATAGGGGAAAACCCTGTTACATATTCTTATGTCTCCACTCAACTCTATGCCGCTGCAACCTTTGCTGGTCTGAACCCAAAGTTGTACAAAGGTCATAGTTTTAGAATAGGTGCTGCTACATATGCCACAAGTCTGGGTTATTCTGAGAATCTGATCAAACAATTAGGCAGATGGAACTCTAATGCCTTTCGTCGCTACATAAGAATACCTGCGTTCAACCTTTAACTTATTTTCTACCCCATCCTCTGATTTTTTTTTTTACTTGGTAGTCAGGGCGCATTCAGGTTCAGCAACAACCTTTGGCAGGTCAGTGTCTAACTGCTGCTAAAGACTGCATCACTTGCGTGCATATATCAATTGAAAATTTGGGCAGGTCAGTGTCTAACTGCTGCTAAGGACTGTATCAATTGACTGTTATATCAATTTTAAGACTTCGAGCAGGTCAGTGTTTAACTGCTGCAAAAAGTTTGGTACTATGTAAATATTTAAACAAAATAGGTTTTTTGCAAGTTGGTATCTGTTATATTTTCTTTGTAGTAATTCTTTTTTGCAAGTTGTAGAGAAATTTTTTCTGTTTTATATGCTACACATTGGTACTGTATACATTGCTATATGTGGTTGGTGCAATATACCTTACTGACTCACTTAGTTACGCTATCCTTTTATACACAGATATGTCCAAAGTATGTCTTGTTATATACAATATCCTTTATGTTATAGCACAGGAATGTGTCAACTTTGGTAACCATATACACTGTTAATTGCAATCGGGTCAGTATTTAACTGTTCATGTGTGATAGATGTTTATTAACTCTCCACAGTCAAACTAGTTATTTCTCTCTGCTCACCTTGGATGGCGCCGATATGATACTGTGTTTCATATCTTGTGGCCTTATTTGTTCGCCATCTTTTTGCTCTGGGTTTGTTTTGATGAATTTTTATTTGTCATCTTATAGCGTAGCATTATTTAAGTTATTTTGTCTTCTTTGGGGGAAATCAGACTTTGAGTAATTTAGCTTTGCAGGTACTTTCATGTAGAATGTATTATCTGATTTCCCCCAAAATCTTATGTTGAAGATTTCTTTCGTCATTTGGTATTGTAATAAATGACAAATTTTCAATCTCAATCATTCTTTGTTCAGATTTTTTATGACAACAAAAACGAGCTACGGTGAGCAGAGTTTGGGTAATAGAAGCTGATAAACATAAATGACGTTAACTAATGAAATCCTTCGTAACAAATCAAAATAAACATTCCCTGGATACAATACAAATGAAAAATTATACAATGCAAATGGAAAATATAGAATACAAATGGAAAATTATACAATACAAATGGAAATTATACAATGCAAATGAAAAATTATACAATGCAAATGGAAAATATAGAACACAAATGGAAAATTATACAATTCAAATGGAAAAGATCAAATATTGCAACGTTTGACATGCCATAGAAAACAAAGTCACCCAGTTTTTAACACTCCTTTGAAATGAAAGAACATGACCGGGAAGATTTATTTTTTTATTGGCAAAGAGCTCATTAGTTGTATTATGGGTTATGAATATGAATATCGTTTTCAAAAAATCCCTTTAAAGAAATAACTACTATGAAATTATAAATTTTTACGTGTTTTCAAAAATAAAATCCCCACTGTCAGATGACTAATGGGCAATAAATAAATGACGGAATATTTATCTTTAATTTTCCTCTTTTTTCTGACTGCACGCAATGCAAGAACTACCCCTGATATGATGTATATATATCTCCCTCTCTCTCTCTCTCTCACATTTGCTATCCACGTAATGCTGTGCTAGATATCAAAACGAAAGTTATCATATCAAGAAAAGACACGCATATTTAGTTGGCTGACCTAGTTATGAATTCATATTGTTGTTGCTGTGGATATAGACAGGTAAGAAATTCACATTTTGTGCAAAGAATGTTATGCAAATCCTGATCATTTGACGTAATTAAGATTTATAATAGATTTGAAAACAATGTTTATACTGTGTGATACCTGTATGTATGTTTACACTTTCTGTCAGTACGAGTGAACTTTACAACCTTACACCCCTTATACACTGTGTATATCAGTTCTACTATAATGCCCGTCATATATCTATCTATCTATCTATCTATCTATCCATCTATCTGTCCGTCCGTCTGTCTGTCTACCTTCCGTCACTCCATTTTGCAATGTCTCTGATCAACAGCTTTGTGAAGCAGAAACAGCAGAGGATGTTAAGTAAAGGTTCATTTGAATTTTCACTCTAATTTGAAACGTGCTAAAGTTACTCCAATATTCAAATAGGGTGACAAAGCCAATCACGCCAATTATAGACCAATGCCTTGGACAATGTATTAATAGAATTTTAAAAATGTGTGGACTTTCAAATATATGGCACCACCAAGAGAACGTAAATGAAAAATTGATAACAAATACTGTCAAAGACTTAAATATCAATTTATTCAAACATGGTCGAGCGATATGTTTAATTCATCTAAAGGTAGAATATACAGAACTTTTGAGATAGACTTTGAACTTGAAAAATATTGTAGAGAAATTGTCTAAAATATTCAGAACTATTCTTCTTAAATTTCGCACCAAAAATCATCACCTTCCAGTAGACTGGCAGATGGATTAGTATTCCATATAATGAAAGATTTTGTGTTTTGTGTAATGAATAAAACATTGCAGACGAATTCCATTATATATTAGAATGCAGTGCGTTGTCAAATTTAGAAAAGATTACCTACACAATATACGTATAAACGAGACCTAACTTTATTAAATTTCGTGAAATTATGTCAACCAGTAAGATTTATACACTTGAAAAACTATATATGTTTATCTCAGAAAATTTATGAGTTCGTCTGTCCTCCTTTACATATTTTGGAAATATTTTCACTACATGTATATTGTATATTTGTACATACTCTGACCTTATTCGTACTCAAATGTATGTTTATCTAATGTACCTCATGTACCGTATATAATGTGGTTTGAGCTTGGATGTAGTCACCCACACAAATTAAAATGCTATCATTTTGATGCCTTGGCAGTACAAGCTTGACACAGTCAGTATTATATCATGATCCGAAATCGAGGCAATTTGGTGAAGAAAAAGAAAGAAGGTCATGAGGCTGAATGGTTATTTTTGCTTCATTTTTTAAACGATAACCATTACGGTTACCGTTTAAAAAACGAACCAAAAATAACCATTCAGTTGCCAGAGTTTGAAAAACATGCCACTGTTTTGGTCACGTGATACACGAGTTCGGATGACCTTGAAGGCTCATGACCTTCTTTCTTTTTCTTCAGATGTATCTTTTGTACTTTGTAGTAAACGAAGCATAAAGATGGAAGCTTGGTCTGAACTTCTGCTAACATTTCTTTTTGTACGCTCAGTTTATTCCATGAAACAGCTGGGTAAGTTTGTTTTTCTTACAATGGTGCACTTTTGGTAGAACCTGCTAGTTAGAAAAGATAACCAATTCAAGGAACTACTGTTTTTACAGAACACTTGCAATTTGATATGTTGATACGTGTTGGAAAATCATTTCTCACCGGTTGAGTCATTATTCTTGCACCTAAAACTAGATAATTTGACTTTTAACGTTTAACCAAATAAATATCATTTGATATAACAATGTAAACGACTTTGTGCTTAGTTTCAAATGATACAAATTCTCATTCTCTCTCTCTTCTCTCTTTCTGTTAGTTACAGGCCATTTAAATTATTCTGTTCTATTATGTAAATAATTGCGCCAGTGAATGGTTAGGCATAAATGAATTTATTGTATTCACATATAAACACGAACTTTCATCAATCCACGTTGTTATCTATTTTCATCCACACCAGTCATGGTAGATTACATTTTGCAAGTTGATTAAGTAAAACAGAAACACATAATTGATTTTATATCATTATATCTATTTCAGTTTTTTGTCTTGGATGTAATGCTTGATTTCTTCTTATCTAACAACATTTACTGACATTTCGTCAATATCAGACCTGTGCTGTTTCTATTTCCAGAAATGGCCTTGCAATACATCTATCTATCTATAGATTAAAATGAGCTTAGTACATGATATGGAATAACTTTCTATATGATTGTTTGCATTGTGGTTTCAAATTTCCCCAGTGTTTGCATTGGTTTTATATTAAAACAAACAAGATATGCGATCCGTAATAGTAAATAAGAGAAATAACGATATATCATACAGTGAAGACGCTTAGAAATAGGGAACATGCTTATAAGGAATAAACGCTTATAAGGAATACACGCTTATAACGAATACACGCTTATAACGAATTCACGATTATAACAAATACACACTTATTGCGAAGTGATGTGTATTCCCCTATGATAGGAAGCTATCTAGAATATCATTAGATATAATAAACTTTGGTTATAACGAACCCTTTTCCACTGGCCCTAGACGTTTACTATAACCGTGTTTTACTGTACCAATATTTTCATATTGTTAGACGGATCTTTACACACTGATTTTGACTGCGTATTACTCCTTTTACCTGATCGAGATATGCATGTAGGGCAGGTGTGACCTGTCGACAGGGGATGCTTACTCCTCCTCTAGTATGTCCAGGAATCCGCGTTTGCCCAACTCTTAATTTTGTATGATCACTTCGTTATTTTCACCTTTTCATTCTACAGAAGGACCGACACAGTGCGTCATTATACAGGATAAACAACAATACATGTTGCCTAAGGGTACGTGAAAATAAAATTATATCACATTATATCATTACAAAGTATCACGTGTACATTACATTATTTATTGTATTTACATTATTACAATGTATCATCACGTGTATATTATATCATTACAATATCATCACGTGTATATTATATCATTACAATATCATCACGTGTACATTGTATCATAACAACGTATCATAACGTGTATAATCATAAAGTGATTTTTTCCTCCACATAAATAGTTATAATTCCTATGACAATTGTAATCAAATGCACCATCATGTCACCAAAAGATAAACTGAAACGGAACACCTTTATTGGATTTCTTAAAAACAAATCAAACTTAAATTTGAGTTTCTTTTATTTGATCAGTCAAATTTAAGTAAAATTTCAAACATACGTACAAGTTTCTACAGTGTGTGCAGATATGTATAGAGGAATACGATCCAAGATAAGTATAAGATAGATGTCATCAGATTTTTTTCTGCTAATGTCGGAGTTCACCAAGTTGAAAGTTTATCCCGCTTTCTATTCTCCATTTATATTAATGACCTAGAAGAGTTTTAGATAGAAAAAAATGTTGGTTTACAAACAAAGTATTAGTACTTCTATCGAAGATGAGTTGTTTTTGTACCTATAGTTTTCTATATCATTTTACGCTGATAATTTTCTGGAAGTGGATCTTTTTGTAAAGCCAAAAACATCTAGTCGAACAATCACAGAAAGCAATGTAGGGCTTTATTAGAAAAATAAGACAATTCAATTTACCATTAGAACACCAGTTTGATTTGTTTGATAAAGTAGTAATACCTCTATGGCTGTGAAATATTTGGGGATATAAAAATTTGGATGTTATCGAAAGAGTACATTTAAAGTTTCTGAAATATATTATGAAAAGTTGTACGCCAGCATGTATGGTCTATGGTGAATCAGGTTGTTTTCCTCTGTCTTTCTTTATATATTCAAGGTTAATCTCGTATAGGACAAACATGTTTCCAGGCCAAGAAAATAAAACTGTGTTTACTGTATATAGATATTTATTTAATCAATGCATGTACAATAATGAGATTGTGAACTCATGAGTTATTTTTATAGGAAATGTTTTAGATTCCTGTGGTTTTTCTAATATTTGGACAGGACAGCGCTCTGTAATGTTTAATGTCAAATGGATTACTGCTGTAATTAAACAAAGACTAAATTCGCTGGCGAATACCACTTTATCGTAGAATGTAAATCCCTATTCACTTTACGGAAAGAATGTTTGGCTTCTATATATTGCCACATACCAAATACATAAGTAAATGTGAATAAACATCAAACTTTAAACATTAAAAAAAAAACTTGCATCTTTATTAAAATTGAGGAGTTAGATTGGTGTCCTTCCTGATGACGTACATATTCACACCGAATTCCGGAATCTTTTTGTATGCATTATTCCCCACCTCTATTTTGTGCTAATGAATATATATGTGCATGTATTATTTATATAACTGTATCCTTGGCAATATTGTTTATGTAATTATAAAATTATATTGACCGGGTACATGTATGTACCTCATGCGCCATTATGAATGGTTTGAGTGAATAATTGAATTGTGAATTGTGTCCAGCGCTTGGGAAAAGAACAGTCACTATTTATTTTTAACGACTTGCGTCTGTAGCAGCAGGTGCTCGAACTCACGACCTCCCGCTCATGTAGGGAGGTCTGTACCAGTGAACCCTCAGTCACTGAACTATCGAAAAAAGACAAAATAATAGAAAGGGGAAAAAAACTAGGTGTCGATGGGATTCATTTTTGTATCTTGCAATATGTGGAATTCCTATGATTTGCATCTAAAATGTTCAATATACATATTTAGTTCCAGATTTTCTCATCAACACAGCAGCAGCAGCAGCAGCCTGTCAAATCAGAAAACAAGGTAAGTCTCTAAGTCACAACAATCTTAACACGGGGGCGGACATGAAAGGACAGATAACACGTGCAAAATAAGGACAACTCCTAACCCTCTGACCTGCTTTGTAAGGACACGAGTGCACTACGAGGACAAACATTGTCCTTACGGGTATGCGAGCGCTCTCACACGTAAGCGTAACTCGCAATGTTAAAGGTTTAGATACAAGATATTAGATTAGTTGGAACAAGTGGTGTGGGGAGTGGTATTCACTCTCAAAAATATTTTTTTCTTCTTCAGAATTCAAATTTTAAAAGAGAATATTGAATCTTTCATGTATGTCCTTATAACTACCTGTACCTGAAATGGTACATTATTTTTGCCTTTACGATAGCATTTGTGAATTGTCTCCCAGACATTACGAGAACGTTGTCACTAGTTTCAGGTTTCGTTGGTGAGAGAGAGAGAGAGAGAGAGAGAGAGAGAGAGAGAGAGAGAGAGAGAGAGAGAGAAGAGGGAGTGAGTGAGAGTTCTTGTGTATAAATTGTGTATTTAATATGAGAACTTGTTATTTCAGAACGAAACGCATTGCAATGTGGCCATAGTGGTGTGTACATCAAACCCGAGTGTATCTGCACTGTCTTGAACGTACTGGAGGCCAAGTACCATAACCGTACTGCCTGTCCTAAAGCCGGTGAAAAATCGGACAGCGTACCGAAACTAAAATGTAAGGAGAAAGAGTGAGAGATTAGAATATGAAAAAGGAAAGTAAAGCTCTATTTGCAGCTGAAAACTACATGTGCACACAAAAGATATGAAATATTCTGATAACTTTCAGTTAACAAATTAAAAGTGCGGATCTAGAGGGGGTGGACGCCCTCCGTGATTGATCAAAATTCACTTTTTTACCTAGTTTTATGCAATACTGAATATTAAACCATAGATATTGATTGCACCTCCTGAAAATATTGCCTAGGGGTGGACTTCTTCCTCCGTAAAATTCCCAAATCAGAAATATTTTGATTTGAAAGGATCTCAAAGACGACCTACATGTATATCCTCCTCATTTTCTAACTCTGTGAAAAACTTTTTAGGTTCAGATTGTAAAAAGCACAGTGTCGATAACAAAGGGCCCTGCATTAATGGCGGGAATCTGACCTGTACCAAGGATGTGTTGGCACCGGAAATCGCGTGCAATTGTCCCAAAGGTTACTCCGGAATGTTTTGTGAAAGTAAAATGTTACAGGTACTAGTATTTTCTTCGTGTATCAAACAATGGTTGCCTAACCAACTTAACAAACTGTGTTTGGAAAAGGAATGAAAATGAAAAAAAAAATGGATGCCAATTTTTCAGGTGGTGAGAATATGTGATAGAATAACCCAAAATCTAGATTTGCGAAGTTGTGACATAACGAAAATGGACTGCATCACCTACAGTGAAAATAGAATATATACTTTCAAGTGCAATGAAACTAACTCCGATCAGATCCTGAAGAGGGGAGGTACTGTGACAATATTTTCAAATCAAGCTGAATATTCAAATATTCAAAATATCCCAAAAATTTGTATACAGTCATATTACCTAACAATTATTTTTGTCCACAGATCTACCTTTGTGCAGCGAAACAGAGATAATTGTGAAAGTCCTGGACACAACCACAGAAATAGCGTCAAGGCAAAACATGACCGGAGATCTAAGATCTGGTTCCGTTACATCAGGAGCTGGTAGCTGTACAGCGTCCCTGTCGATTCTCTTCATCATGGTGAAGAGTTTATTTGTTCTGGTAGAGAGATGAGATGGCGTCCAGCAAGGCCAGGATCCTTTGTCTTTCATTTTAAATGGCAAAACTTCAAATGATCTCATTGACCTTTAGACGTAAAAAATAATTACATGGTTCCGACGCCAAAAAGCACGGACGATTACCGTCGTTTTGAGTGACAGTTACAGTAGCTTAGTACTTCGTTACTAGCTTGAAAATACGGATGTATATCTAATTGCTGTGATAAAATTTAGATATTCATTTCAAAATTAAGGATTATCTCCCTCATGCATAACTCTGATCCTTATACGAATTTGACTCCAGTCTTTGGCACTCTGTTTTTCCTTTTAGTTCTTAAAAGTTTACTGTTATTTCGGATTTCAAAATTTCGGCTTGAGCATCACTGAAGAGACATTATTTGACGAAATGCGCATCTGAGGCATCAATATTGGTACCGTATAAGTTTTACATTACACAATATTTCAATATCACCATCATGATATCATTCATATTCTTTTCTTTTTTTTTTTTTTTACATATTATATATCCACTGGACTTACAGGCCACTCGTCCACTAAAAAATATTAAATATTCCGACTTACCTACTATATATTATGCCGTATACAGGTCTACATTTATAACACTCACATTTTACCGCCGCGGTGCCCAAGACGTTAGAACGTTCGCCCCGCATGCGGAAAGCCGGGGTTCGAATCCCGGCCGCGACAGACCTAAGTCGTTAAAACAGGTAGTGACAGTTCCATCGCCAAACGCTCCGCATCAGGTGTGAATGTCACGGGTCCTCGGAGATGACCTTAAGAACGGATGCCCCGTGTCACTGTTCGTTATCTTTATTTGTTCTTTATACAAAATTGCCCCATACTTCTTTTCTTTCAAACACTCATAAAATTTAAGGTAAATCATGGATTTTTTGTTTTAAAAAAAATGTTAACTATAAAAGAAGCAATAATTTCTTCCACTCTCAAAGAAAGAAATGACAAAATCTTTTGATTTATTGAATTACTTTTATTGTAAAAATGACTACACAGGAGATATATTTCAAGCCCTATAAAATCAAGGAGTTTCCACCCGTCCCCCTGACCCCCCTCCCAGCTTCGCCTTGGATCCACTGGGGGCCTCAAGGCGACCCCCCAAACCCCCTACCTCATAAAAGTTGCGCCTCCTAATTCCTAGATCCACCCCTGATATGCACATTGTATATAGTACATTGCTTGTTATTACGCTATTCGTATTATACATGTTTATAACTTTGTTCCTCCTATGTTGTTTGATATACATTTATGATTTATATATGAAGTTTGTTTTTCTGTTTGTCTTCTCTAACTATATAGTGGAATATAAAGGAAGATGTCCGGACAGAATGATTGAAAGTTTGTCAATTTGAGATGTAGAATAGCGTGATGATCTTGTTGGAGTGTTCCGGTTGACCTGACAGAGTACGCTGTATATATGAGCTGTTTGTCTCAAATGTCCCAAGATCAACTTATCCTTGTCTAGTTTTATGACGCTAAGCAAGGGTAATATGTTTTACGGCGTGACCGTGTTTGAGGGCGAAGCAAAAAAGTTTTGGCATTAGTATCTATATCCAAAGCAGGACAAAAGCAACCCGAAGTTAGCACGCGGACGGAACTGTATCAAAGCATCCTAAATTTTGGACATTTGATCCGCCTATTTATTGAACGCGGGAAATATAACGCAATTGATGAAAACAGTACATTGTGACGTCATATTTAGCGTCGTTATTTAGCAAATTTACAAACATAGCGTTTGAACCACAACAAAAAACATGGCGTTAATCGTGGAGTGATTGCAGCGAGCCAGCGCTAATGACTAGAGCGCGGGAAATAATCCGAGCTAAATCTCAACCTCTAACAAAAATGTTTTTTTGACGCCAATCCCAGAAGTACCTCGTACAAAATGGCGGATGGTTCGATTCGTAAAATAATAATAATAAAAAATCTTTGAAGTATTACAAACCTTTCTTATTTGAAAGGAAAGGATGACATTCATATTCTTCCCCCTTTCTTTTTCTTTTTAAAATATTGTCTAAAGAAATGTAAACAGTCACGTCACAACTACCAGACTACGTCGACACAACACGCTCGTTGCATTTCCCGCTAAACTGGTTCCTACATTGGCGAGAAGTGCAAGACAGTAATCCTACGTATTGACAGTGAACCAGATCAGTTTTCCTTGTTTTCAACATAGATTTTTTGAAAATGTATTCAGATATGCTGCGCTCGCCCCAACGGTCACACCGTAATCATATTATATATTAAGAAAATAAGATTTACATGCTTTTACGGATTTTATGTGTAACATCTCAGAACGACGCGAACTAGGGTAGACAAGATTCAAAATGGAGAAATACATGTCCACGCGCTAATATTCGAATCGACGCCATTGGTACCAAACTTTTCAAGTTCCATAGGTATGGTTTAATTTTCATTATTTTCCTATATTTTCCTTTTAAACATGTATATACGTGTTACCTATAGGGAGAGCTCCGCTCTCACGGCCCTTCAGGCCGTGAGAGGGCTTCGCCCTCTAGTACATGTATATCAAAATGAACAAGGGCAACGCTCATACTGCAAAAACATTTACATTTCCAATGTATTCACCTCCGATATCTTTACCAATTGAAATGATAGCCATTTCCTCATGAATTTGAGTAACGTGTTTGTTTTTACTTAAATTCTGAAACAGCTGCACATGACAGAGTATAAGTCTTAGTGTCCTAATTAAATTATTAACACTCTGGCAATTATTCAAAATCAATATAAGTCATCTAATCATAACCAAGTTTAGAAACATTTTAACATATTTTTTATGCAATCAATAGGAACAAGTTCTAACATTATCGATATAGTATTATCATGTAAATGTTATGAAAATAAATGTAGCAGTTGGAAGCAGACATCGATCATAGACAAGAATTAGTTACCTAAAATTAATTAAACAAACCATGAATAAATTAACGGGCTGTATAAATAGAGTTCTATAGATCTGTGAATTCATTAAACTAGAATATTGATACACTACAATGTATAATCAAAATAAACAAACGAACAACACGGGATCTGCACTCAGCAAGGTTACACAGATAGTACGCTGATTAACATTGACATAAATTACAGCTTATATTACGTTGACAAAGAATCATATCTTGCGTCAATCACATACTAAAAATACTACCAAGATTAGTGCGTACTTTAATTTTATGAAACAGCAGGGTTTTTTTTAAATACCTAGAAATGATATTCGGTCTTTCTTCCTGGTCCTCCTGGTGACATAATACACATACTTAGAAGTACTACTAATATAACGACAAATCGCCCAGTAAGTTTTAGTAGGTCACCTGAGTAAATGCAATTGTTTGGTGTCCGTTGTCGTGCGTTAACAAAGAAGCATTTTAAACTTCTTAATAACTACCATTCCGATTCTTTTCAAATTTGGTATGAAGCATCTTTGGGACAAGGCTGACATAAACTCCTGCACCCCTGGAACCATTGCAGCAGGAATTTTTTTTACCATTTTTCAAAATTATTCTTCTCTACAACCACACGTGTAAGAAAAACTAAATACATAGTGATTTTAAGCAGGAAGGCCTCTACCAAAATTGTAAATTTCATGATCCCCGAGGTTTTGACCCCAGGGTGGGGCCGATAAATAGTGTTTATATGTACCCGGTAAACCACTTAAAACACTGGCTTTAAGTATAAAAATCCTAACTGTTTCTTAGGAAGGGCATCGTAGCTGGAGTAAATACATGAACGACTAAGTCATTTTCGATGTGTTTGACAAAATAGTGTTTTCGTTTTTGATCCCACAGTTAATCAAAACCAGATACAAATTTCTTTTACTGATTTCTTTCTGTTCCGTTTAGCACTGGAAAGATATGCATGTAAATCATTAAATCCGCGCACGTAATCTTTTCGCTTGTCACTTCAAACGTCGATGCCATGGCATTATTTGTGGGGTTTTGTAAACAAGAAATAAAAAACAATGCTATGTTTAACTTACTCTTAAAAGAAAACCAAATGAGATATAAAGAAAAATTACGAAGTTCTGGCAGCAACAGGTTGGGCATTCGGCAAACTTCGACAGAATCCGGTACCCTACATGAAATGGAATCGGCCGATGTGATCCGATTGGCAAGTTGTGGACACCATACATAATTTGAATACAGAGCCGATTTTGATGCTTCCTTTAGTACCCAGCTCTTTGGTATGAAGCATATTTGGGACAAGGAGGACGTAAATTGTAAATGTCCGGGCTCCTGCACCCCTGGGACATTAGGGGCGAGGCAAAAACTGTCAAAAAGAGACACATTTTAAAAATATTTCTACCTGTACAACCACACATGTGTAAAAACAAAAAACTAAATGCAAGTAGATGTAGAGCAGGGAGGCCTCTACCCAAATTGTAAATTTCATGATCCCGGGGTTGAAGTTTTGACCCCGGGGCGGGGCCAAACTTGGTACTAGTATAATGATGTTTATATGTAACATACTGAAAATAACATGTTCTTTAGTGCTACACTAAATTGAAACTAAATGGATATTTAGAAAGAACGGGTAGTCCTTCACCAAAATTGTAAATTTGATGATCCCAGAAGTAGGGTTTTGGTATCAGGGTGGGTCCAATCCATTTTTGACTTTCTTGATAACTACCATTTAAATTCTTTTCAAATTTAGTACGAAGCATTTTTGGACAAGGGGGACCTTAATTGCGAATTTCAGGATCCCTGCATCCTTGGGGCCTTAGGGGAGGGACAAAAACTGGAGAAAATGACGAATTTTCAAAACATATTCTTCAATGCGATTGATACAAAATTGAAATTAAATAGATATTTAGAAGGAGTAGGTCATCCATTACCAAAATTGTAATTAAAAAAAAGTTCAAGTGGTTTACAGACTTGCATGTTTTGAATATTTATTCCTTAAGCTGGAACACTTGCTACAAACAAATCGATCTTTTCTGTTTTCAAATATTTCTGTACGAAATGTGAATAATTATTCAAAACCTGTAAAGGTAGCAAAATTAAGGCAAGTTGATCAAATTAATAGTGTTTATAGGGTATTTGTTTTCAGAACTTTCCCTTACAGAGACACTCTGCAATCGCTTGAATTCTTTTCACACATTGATTAACAAATTAATCTGGGTGCATCATGTTTCAATAAATACTCTATAGCACGGTAACTTTCAAAGATGCCTTTTGTCGAAAATTGTAAATAATTGGAATTCTTCGAAGGGAGGTAAAAAATTGTCTGTAGCAAATATCTTTCAGCCTTCGGTACACCGAGCTTACGTCTTAGATACGAAGTACTTACGACAATTGGAAATGTCAAAAACCGCAGATACAGCGGACGATTAATCGCGGATGTAGATGATCGTGCGAGCAGAATCAATCACAACTCGGTCTTTGTTTATAACTTGTAGCCAGTTTTTGGTGACCTGGTCACAGAATTTGGATTCTACAGCATATCAGAATGGCTAGGATGAAAGGACTTTGTTACAAATGTAAATTCATGCGCAACAGTTATTGGGTAATCGTTGCTGCAGCCGCAGTTCTGCAACGAAGAAATCGGCGGCGACAGCAAATGAGGAACTGGATACGTCCATGGATAAAGAGACGGTGATTTTTGAAAACTACGAAAATATGACGAGGGGAGGTAGAAAGGGAATCACATGGCGACTTTAAATAGGGCTTGAAATGTTTCATGAGCTGCTGCTAAAAGTAGCTCCAAAATTGACCAAAACGCGCATGCATTATCGCCGTCCTCTGTAACCAGGTCTGAAGCTCGCCATGGCTTATATCGGAAAGTAAGAATTGGTTGTGATCGAAAGTGATCGCCGTTTATTTTTCCTAAGGTTTCTCCATTATCTTTTTGTTGTTGACCTTACCAGAGGCAAACTACCACGCATGTTTCAGGTTTACAACACACTGTCGTCAAAACTTCTTTAAGGGGGGTTAAACAAATAAGGAACAAAACAAAACCCAGTATCTGTCATGACGCACTGTCCTATTGTAATCAATATCGGTATCTTGTGTGAACTTTACAACTACACTATAAATAAATGCTGATGTTTTTCCAGGGGTCCCTTTTTATTATACTCTCAATGTATCTTTATAGGACTTTTGAGCTTGGCCGTTGTTCGTTATCTTCATTTTTTATAACATAGATGGAGGGCCAAGCCTACCTGTTGATTTGCTTGTTGGATGTACGGGACTTTGTAGTAGGATTTTAAAGAAATGTTGCTTGTTCACCATGTGGACTACAGAGCCCCGCCCTAGTGACTACAGAGCCCCGCCCTAGTGACTACAGAGCCCCACCCTAGTGACTGCAGAGTCCCGTCCTAGTAACCACAGAAATCCCAACCCTAGTAGCTACAGAGCCCCGCCTTAGTAACTACAGAGCCCCACCCTAGTAACCACAGCGCCCCACCCTAGTAGCCACAGAGCCCCGCCCTAGTGACCACGAAGCCCCACCCTAGTTACCACAGAGCCCCACCCTAGTAACTACAGAGCCCAACCCTAGTGACTACAGAACCCCACCCTAATAACTACAGAACCCCACCCTAATAACTACAGAATCCCACCTAATAACTACAGAGACCCGGCCTAGTGACCACAGAGCCCCAACGTAGTGACCACAGAGCCCCGCCCTAGTAACTACAGAGTCCCGACCTAATAACTTCAGAGCCCCGTCCTAGTGACCACAGAGCTCCGCCCTAGTGACCACATAGCCCCGCCCTAGTGACCACAGAGCCCCACCCTAGTGACCACAGAGTCCAACCCTAGTGACTACAGATCCCCACCCTAATAACTACAGAGCCCCGCCCTAGTGATCACAGAACCCCGCTGTGGTGACCACAGAGCCCCACCCTAGTGACCAGAGAGGCCCGCCGTAGTGACTACTGAACTCCACCCTAGTGACTACAGAGCCCCGCCCTGATGACTACATAGCCCCACCTTAGCATCGAAGTTCCTGAATCATGGTTCACGAATTACACAATTTTGGTAGAGGCTTCTCTCGTTAATCCTTATTGCTGCATACTCGGTCTCTATTATTTGATATGATGCTTAAAGAAATAAATTGCATGTTCACAAGATGAGTCTTTGAGCCTCTCCTCTTTAGCAATAGTACCGGCCTTGACCCCGACCCACTGGTCATGTAAATTGGTGTGAAGGTCTCTCTCTCTCTCTCTCTCTCTCTCTCTCTCTCTCTCTCTCTCCTCAAGATTACTTCAATATTTTGTAATCCATTTCGTTATATCATTTACATTTTTAATGTTTTTGCTTTCGATATCTTTGCCAATTGTAATGATAGTCATTTCCTCGTTAATGCAATGTAGTTGTGGACAATGCGCGTATGAATCTTGATAAACATACTTTGTCTATTATAACGACTGGGGATTCCGACAGGACAGGGAAAAAGTATAATGTAAATATGAAAAGTAAATTTCATATTTTGGACAGTTCATACCCTTATTTATTTTCAAATATGAATATTTTCTTCAGTATGTAATAATTAACATTGAAAATGGATCCAATGCAGTATTCCTGGAAGTGTGATAATCTTGTACTCAAGGGTGACCGTTTTGTCCAATGACCTTTAAAAAACAGATTCCGGGGCAATATCCTTGAGACAATCTCTCCCTTACAATGACCCCAGCACCATCTCCGAGATCCCTACAAGTGACATTTACACCGCATACAAAACAGCTGAAAGTCTTGTAGAAAAAGGATTTCTGAAAATATATTTAACTCTGAAATTTATCGGGATCTAGAATTTTATGTAGCTCTGTACAAACATTCTCTCTCTCTCCCTCCCTCTCTCTCTCTCTCTCTCTCTCTCTCTCTCTCTCTCTCTCTCTCTCTCTCTCTCTCTCTCTTTATTTATTTACAAATCCAATTCTGGGCCCTGTCGGCATACAAGCTTATTAAGAAAAGAAGGGAAAAAGTGACAATCAAAAGACCAAATACTGAAAAAAAAGTGTTCAGCTATATCGAAAAGTGGAGATATATAACAGTGATCAATCTACATACATCCCACGTATTCTCTTTAGAGAAGTCGAGAGACATAGCCTTCATCGACGAAGGCTATGCCTCTCGACTTCTCTAAAGAGAATAACATCCCACGTAGAACCGGCAAGTACTACCCAACTAGGTGACAACTTTAAAAGCGGTGACGGGGATTTTTATTATCCATATTCTTTTTGTGAACAAATACCAAATGGGTATTTAATATGAAATTAGATCGACCGCTCTAAGTGCCACGAAACTATTGGGATTCCCTATACAGTGTATATAGTGCACGGACTAACCTTGAAAAAGTTTAACGAAAGTAGAAATTATTTACTAAGAAAGCTAGCTAGGTCAAGTGCGTCTTGTTTGATTGCTGGCAACTGCAGATCCAATTTTTGACAGTGTTTTAGTATAACGTATGGGTTCCATTTCTTAGTGGGATTTCCAGAATTCAACAGAAAGTTTGACTGCACTTTGAATACAGGTCTGTTATCTCAACAGACATTTCCGTGCACCGATTAAATCTCTATATTACGGAAGCGTATTACTGCCAAATAAAAAGTAGTCTGAGATTAATTCAGTTGACCATACGTGATAGCAAAGTCGAACGGCATATTAATATTCCTATCAGAATGAGTGTCACGCTACTAGTATATAATTAACTTCAAATGAAATTTTATAGAAACAGTGGACATTGATAACGGATTAGTGGTGAGCATTGTTTTTTCCCCATACAAATAATCGTACATACCAAGGACACGCCCCTCCCCCCTCCCTAAACATTTCAAAAAGGTACATGTACATCGTGGTATCTTGTTTAAAAAATATAAAAGAAGCAATAATTTCTCCCACTCCCGTAGAAATGAATGACAAAATCTTTTGATTTCTTGAATTACTTTATTGGGAGAACTTTAATTTTTTCTAAAAACCCTTAAAAATTAGGTCATTTTATTAATTTCATCTTATAAAAAATGATAGAAAATAGTACAAATGACTTAATAGGAGAAACATTTTAAGCCCTATAAAATGAGTAAAATCCAGGAACTTCCCCCCTCCTGGACCCCCACCAGGGCTTCGCCCTAAACTCACTGGGGGCCTCACGGCGGCCCCCAGACCCCCTTCATCATAAAGTGGCGCCCCCTGTAACCGCAATTCCTGGATCCGCCCCTGATAACCCATGGAAACTTGAAAGCTTATTTCGAATGGGGTCCTTTGATGCAAGGATGTTGGCGCTAGGGGTCATTTATGTGGGAGGAAACAGGAGTACCCGGAGGAAACCCACGTGTCCGAGCGGGCGACCGCCATACCCTCTCATGCACAACCACTGCTGATCATGAGGATCGAGAGCTCTACCTCTGCGTTATCCGGACACCTTGAAATCTGCGTTTGAAAATAATCTCGGGTTGTTGGTACGAACGATTTTTTAATGGGCAAAGAAATTGTTAATTTCTATTGTGGTATGTTTGCTGATGGGAATACTTTACAGGGGCGGATCC
Source organism: Ostrea edulis (assembly GCF_947568905.1). Taxonomy (NCBI): domain Eukaryota; kingdom Metazoa; phylum Mollusca; class Bivalvia; order Ostreida; family Ostreidae; genus Ostrea; species Ostrea edulis. The sequence continues at coordinate 100,534,945 of NC_079164.1, forward strand.
AGAAAGTTTTGAAAGGGGAAATGTACCATTAATTTTGGTTTTCACAGGAGGTGTGTGTGTGTGTGTGTGTGTGTGTGTGTGTGTGTGTGTGTGTGTGTGTGTGTGTGTGTGTTTCCACCCTCAAAATGCGTTATTTTCACCTTTGTTTAGCGCAAAATTTTCTGACGAAAGGGGGGAGGGTCCGGACCTCCCTCTGGATCCACCACTGCATTACAATATGCAAACATAGACGGTGTGGAGATGGTACATAGACCCATATGATCATGTTATGCAATTGTTTGCCAATATACGGTCTTCCTAGTCAAATCACTTTACCCGAATTTCCAACGAAATCACACGATACTTTTGTCACTTCTCACAGTCTCAGTCAGGGTTAGTTCAATCAAAAAGACACCTTGAAGATCCAGCCAAAATAATATAAAAATGATGTATTCTATAATTCATAATGAGGTCAATTCATGGTTTTAATTATTGAAAACATTTTGGTTTCAGTAGAGAAGCGGGACAAACTGAACTTCACATATACTTGTAGCTTTAGCAAATTGCGATAGATTCCAAATCGAGTTTTCCCGCAAAATATGTTCAAGTTTCAAACAGACCAGTGTATTTTACAATCAATACATACTAACAGTGTCTTGCACATGACTTTGTTATCTAGTTAACTACTTTATTTAAACAATGAAGTGTTTTCTTTTTTGTTTTATCGGTTGATAAAGGTAGTAAGCATTGCAGAAAAAAATTACGACCTGCGTAAGCAGTCAATCTGATACATAGGAGGAGTAAGCATCTCCTGTTGACCGGTCAAACCCGCCATGAGCCCTGTACCTTGATCAGATTAACGGAGTAACTAACCCGTATTCAAAATCAGTATGTAAAGAACGGCCTAACAGCCAGTATGAAACATGTCAGACAGTATTCAACCTAATGACAGGCTGTGTCTGCAAATTACAGTAAACTATCGTAACGACCATAATAATTGCGAAAAGCTGACTTTATAAGAAACTGTTGAAACCCTGCAACATCAATTTCTTTGTCAATAGCTTGTCTCAATTTAAGAATTGATCACACGCAGAAAATGCTTTCGGGTATCGAGACTATGTTTATATCGGTTGAGAGAGATAAACACCATATACAGATTGCTACACAGATATGAGAAGTTGACGACGGAGAAGCTGAAGTCATCCGGTTTGTCATCAACCAACAGCTTCTGAGTATCCATCTTCCCTAGCCATGCTTACTGAGGTCGGTATTATCTACCCTATCTATGACGTAGTGGTAGACAATAGGCGTGGTTTGCGACGATGATGAGTGTCCTGCTTATTGATTGGTCCGTCGTCCGCCATGTGATAACATTTGAACGTAATCAGCTTCCTCGACTGGGTCGAGAATTCTGCAGCTGGGGGGGGGGGATCATATGGTTAAAATGTATCATAATTATAAAAATCATCTTTGTAATTCTTGACCACCCAACAATGAAACTAAGTACATGTATAGAAATAAGATAAGACTTGGCTGGAGTATGAGACACGTGACCCCAGGGCAAGGCGTTCTGGTGCGAGGACAGGACTTTATGGGTTAGGTAGTAGAAAGACATTGTTTTCTTTCTAAAAAATATTTGTGACTCCATGACACCAAACATCCTAACCGAACACACAGAGAGAAGCGTCCTCCAAAATTGAAATATGTATGGTTCTTAGGTCCTGGATCTCCGGTGCTAGGGCGGGGAGTCAAAACCTTAAAAAATATGGAATCTTTGAAATTTCTATTTTTATACCCCCCGAACGAAGTCCAGGGGGGTATATAGAAATCACTCTGTCTGTCTACCTGTCCGTCTGCAGATTCGTGTCCGGGCCATGACTTCTTTGTTCTTTGACATAGGCACACCATATTTGACACATGAGTGTATCACCATGAGACGATGTGTCGGGTACCTTCATGACCTCTATATGACCTTGAACTTTGATCTCAAGGTCAAAATTATTGGTTTATGCCATGGATTTGTGTTCGGACTATATCTTCCATTTTCTTCTACAAAGGCATACCATATTTTTACACTCAGGAAAGAGGTAATTTATACCTATTAACAACACCCTTTGGGAGATTGGGGTAAGCGGGGGGTATTCTTAGTGAGTATTGCTCACAGTACCTCTTGTTGTATTTAGGAATATCTAGAAGACGGGTATAGTCATAAAGAGCAGAGATGCCTCTATCAAAACTGTGAAATGCCTGACCAGGTGATCTGGTGTTATGACGGGGCTTAAAGGCCCACACAGTATAAGTGTGTTATTTCTTCAAAAATTCTCCTCATACAGCCAAACAAAGTGTCTACCAAAGTTTTAGGTTTCAATCTGCGGGACTTCACCTTCAGACGTCTGATGACATTCTTCGGGACTTCACCTTCAGACGGCTGATGACATTCTGCGGGACTTCACCTTCAGACGGCTGATGACATTCTGGAAGGGACGTAAAACAAACAAAAACAAAAAACAAAAGCATTGTTATCATAACTTACATCGCTATACAATTTAAAGGGAAAGGCAACCCTAACCACATTGTTGCCTTTATGAATAAAGTATTACTTACTGATATCGTAATGGCAGCATTCTTTAACAACAAAAATCCTTGCTTAACAATTAAATCAATATTAATTCAATGGCCGCTCTCTTAGCGGCGGGTAATTTGAAATATAAGATAGATTAATATGAACATATTATGATCGGTGATATGACATTTTTAAAAAGGTTTCTATGCAAGATTTGTGTATTCCATTGAAATAGATAAACTCTGAAGTTACATATTTTATCAAAAATACGTCCGAAATACCCAAGGAATTGAACATTTAAAAATAAAAGAAGGGGGGTACCGGAAGTCCTGTCCACAAGCACCTGTGTTCGGCTCAGGTGAGCTAAAAATCTAGAGACATCTGGACATCAATTACCTTTGCACAGTTCGTGTAATAAAGAAAGCGATGACGGACATACAAACGGACGGACAATGTAATTTTGATGGAATTTCTGTATTTTCAGTGTGGAACCTTTTTTTTTAAAGCCGGAGCTAAGTGCATGGAGAAGACATTCAATAAGACAGCAAATACAAAAAAGTGCACTTTAGATGTAAATGTTTCTTTTTGTCTTTTTTTCGTTGGTGGGTGGGTTGAGGTGTTGTAGTTGTTTATGCCAATTTGCTCTCGGATGGAATACTAAACTAGTGACAGGAGAAATTGCAAGAAAGACAACTCTTGATATGGTTACGGTAAGAAAAACCATAATTCTAGCATGAAATAAATATCAATTATTGCAATAATACAATAACATAAGCATATATTGAATACAAAATATACTTTTAGCTGTAATATATATGATCTGCGAAAGAACTTGATGATAGATTTTTCCAATAAAAATGTGATATACTTTGTACATAAAAATAAAGATGTTGAAACTCCGTAGTAGGCTTAACATGACCCCCCCCCCCCCCCCCACCCCCACCCCGCACCCCCCAGTAGACTTGACTGAAGTGTAGAAAACCTTACGAATATAACAAAACAGGACAGGATTAAATATATTATTAATTTCCGAAAAAATGACAAAGTTTGACATCTTGTCACATGTAGAAACCTCTAGGAAAATTAAATGTAGGGAATATTCACAGCCTCATGCAGTCTGAGTGTGGTGTAAAAACTGTAGGGGGAGTTACAAATCACGCGCATCATGATGCACGAACGGACGGAAGAGTAGGGGTAAATTCCCCGACTGTTAAAGTCGCGGGTCATAAGAATGTAATGTACATAGAGTTTTAAAGCACTCTTGTATTACATGTACGCATACAATATCATTCTTTTATTATTTCAACATTGTTTAATAAATTTTAATGCACTCGATACTAAGAAACATTTTTGTTTACTTAATATGTATTAATTTGGAAATATTCAATTTATATATATATATATATATATATATATATATATATATATAATTCAATAAAAAAAGCAGGAAAATATACAGTTCCAAAATATATTTTGGAACTGTATATTTTCCTGCTTTTTTTATTGAATTATTTTGACTGTGTGATATCAACTCTTTCTATTTGGATTATATATATATATATATATATATATATATATATATATATATATATATATATATATAAAATCAGAATGACACATTCCATAAAAAACAATCATTTACTGCTAGCGCTTTCTCCATGTCTACATGGTTCATCAGGCAGTTCAAATATCAAATATCAAATATATTTGAACTGCCTGATGAACCATGTAGACATGGAGAAAGCGCTAGCAGTAAATGATTGTTTTTTATGGAATGTGTCATTCTGATTTTCAATATTTATTTACAACTGTGCCGAATCAACTTCTAATATATATATATATATATATATATATATGTGTGTGTGTATGTATGTATGTATATGGTAGAATCAGTCATTTCATAGCTAAAACAATTTGCAAGTTTAGATATTTTCATGCTTGAGCTTTTATTTTGCATGTAAATTGTATAGTTTTTTTAAAATTTTATTTTCCCTTCCTTTTCAAGGTAATAAATCAAAGTGAGTAACTTTATCCTTAAAAAAAATAATTTATTCGGTTTTTTGCCACATACATGTACATATACATAAATACATACATACATATACTACCCTTTCACACTGATTCATTCATTCTTTAATATGATTATTAAATCTGTGGTTACCCGGTACTTGCTGTACAAAATAAATAAATACATGTAGATTTAAAAAAAAAAAACCAAAAAAAAAAAACCAAACAAACACAAGTGAAAATTAATTAGTAAAAAACAAATCAGTCAAAAATAATCTTCCATCTAGTCCACATTTTATCAAAGCTGTACATTTTAAACTTTGTCCTATTGATAAATTGAATATGCTGTAAGATGTAGGACAGAAACACCATTAAAGTGTATAAGTTAATTAAATCTGATTAGCTATGTGCATTGCTCTATGTTTAGTATATGTTTGAGAGTGTTTTGTTGTATGTAGTATTGATACGAAATTGTCGATGACTCGATATCTTCAAAGTTAGCATGATTCTGCCTACCAGGGTTAGGCAGAAATGCAAATATTACTTTAGAAATAACATCAGACAGATAGATGTGAAACAGACATACACACACATAATTAATTAGTGAAATGCTAATATCAAATTGGACCAAAAAGAAACATTCCTTTTGTGTTAGAAATAGCAGACATGAATAAAGCATATCGCTGAGAATTGCCCAGTACCACAACGTGGAGGTCTATATAAATAAAAGGTGCAACAGCAAGCACAAAGACAAGATTGGCACTACACGTCATTACTTCTTATATAATTAAAGCATCCTCTGCATATATAGATGATCGTATTGAAAGTCATTTCTGGCATTTTTAGAAATTTTGGGTGAATATAAGTATAGTGTATTTCTGTCTTATCTTTATTTTACAATAAAAGTCTGTAGATTTTTGATGTAAAATAAAGATATAACAGAGAGACAGTAGGAAGCTTTTATATTATTGATTATAGATATAATTTACAAAATAACTGCATGATAAAGATAAATGTAACAGTACTTGTATCATTTTCAGGAATGCCAGAAATCACACAGAGGAAACTTGAGGGAAATTAAAAATCAAATTACCATGACCAAATGGTTCAATCAGTTTCACATATGTTGAATTATAAAAGGGAAAAAAAAAACCCAGTTTCATCACAGAAACATTTTGAAATACTGTCAAACTTCGATGGGACAGAGAAAAAACTTTGAGATATCGGAGGATTCAGGATATCGAGGGTAAAATACTTAAGGAATAAGTGTTTGGGACTTCCGAATCACTTCGACATATCCATGGTATTCGAGATATCGATGTCCGAGATACCGAATTTCATCCTGTATATTCTTTGGAAAACTTCATGTCATAACAGAGCCTCAAATTTCCCTTTGGTGTAACAGTGAAATTAAATTGAATTGGAAAACTAGGAGTACATAGATTGTACTTAATTAATATTATTCTATTTATTTCATCTGCTTCTCCGGACCATCGGTTTTTCGGGATTTATAAAAAAAGTCACCGATTTGGAAGATTAGAATAACTCAAAATTAATCCACGTATGAGGAACAATGTGCATGTTTGATATTTTTAAAATAATAATAATAACAAAAAAATGCAATGCGATATCAAACAAGATGTCTTTGTGAAACACAAATGCCCCCGATAATGGCCAAATCCAAAGATGGCCAAGGTCACAAGGACAAATATCTTGGTACCAGTAGTAAGATCGTGTCACAAAAAATGTTGATCTGCAATGTGAAAGCTCTAACGTTTACCATTTAGAAGTTATGACCAATGTCATTTTTTTTTTAAAAGTAGGTCAAATTTACATTTACTGTTCAAAAGGTATTGGCAAGGTTGGATTCAATAATATAACTTAAACTTTTAAAATATTTCATAGCTAACAAGATTTTTATACGCCCGTCTTAAGACGGGACGTATTATGGTATGGGTTCATGTCCGTCCGTCTGTCCGTCTGTCTGTCTGTCCGTCTGTCCGTCCGTCTATTAGCTTTTTCGTGTCCGACCCGTAACTTAAATACTACAAGGCCTAGAATCATCAAACTTTGTCTGTAGATACATCTTGGGTAGAAGGTGTGTCGCACATTAAAACCAGGTCACTGTGACTTTTCATTAAGAAGATATCCGTCTGTCCGTCCGTCTGTTAGCTTTTTCGTGTCCGACCCGTAACTTAAATACTACAAGACCTAGAATCATCAAACTTTGTTTGTAGATACATCTTGGGTAGAAGGTGTGTCGCACATTAAAACCAGGTCACTGTGACTTTTCATTAAGAAGATATGGCCATATATGGCAAAAACTTGTCCGGCTCATAACTTGAAAACTATTAGACCTAGAATCACCAAAATTGGTCAACTAATGCATCTTAGGTAGAAGGTGTGTCGCATCCTACTTTAAGGTCACTGTGACATTTAATTAAGTTGATATAAAAAAAAATGTTTTAATGGGTACAATCTATACTGTTAACAATATGTGACGGGCGTATCATGTGCCGTGGCGGTGCACTTTATTTTTTTACAATAACTATTGAAAAAGACTCCAAACAAAGGTTGTGTTCCTGTCTACCTTAAAGGTAGTATCAGCCATCATGTAGCTCTGACATACTTTTTAAAGTATTGTATGAATAAGATATCCTCAGAAATTGAAGAAAATCAAAATCTTTCCCACATGCACATACAAATTATCCGTATAATAAGAAGGTCCTCATTTGAAAACTGTAGGGAGTGTTTGCCAGACAAGTTATGTACCCTCCACAAACTGTAATATTTCTTCAAAATTTACTAAGTTCAACAACTTGTGATTTTCTGAAAACTTGAGGAAAATCAAAATCAATACCCACACAAACACTCTAACAAATAAGAAAGTCCTCACATGAAAACTGTGGGAAGAGTTAGCCGGACAAATTATGTACCTTCCATATAACATTAATTTCCAAATAAAGGGGCACAACTCTTGCAAGAGAGGTCGAAATAAATTTAAAAATTGCAACATGATCTAGAGTGACCCACAACTAAGCTACATAGCAAGTTTCAGCTTTCAAAATATGTGAGAGAGAAATGAAAATAGAAACAGAAAACCCGAAACAGACGGACGGACGGACGTACAGACAGATATCGCTGTACCATAATACGTCACATCTAATGACGGGTGTATGAAAACAAGTTCTTGTGAATCGATTCAGTTGAAAGATATAAACACCATATGCAGGTGATAATGGAATATTGCTACATAAATATCAGTCTGATTAAAATCAGACCCCACACTCATTATCATATCCCAACGATATGATAATGAGTTTGGGGTTTGATTTTAATCAGACTGCATAAATATGGGATGTTGACAGTGGAGAAGCTGAAATCATCCCGTTTGTCAAAAAAGTTGCGTTGTTAATTTGGCGTTAATATCTACTTTCAATAAAATATCTAAGTATGAAGCAGAAGTGGACGACTCTGTGGTGTCTTTTATGTTCAAAGGGACATTTCGAATCGACATATGAATGAAAATTATTATTAATAGATAATACGTTGTTGATATATCTAAATGTCGAACTGAAGGCCATAGCAAGAGATTTTGTCTTCTTACGTAGAAATTTTGAATAAAGAATAAGAATATAAAAACAGGCCATCTAACAAAGGAGCACAATTCGTGCCCATAGGAATTCCAACAGACTGGTGGAAGACCTGATCACCGAAGACTACGAGGATATTGTCAATGAGGAACTCTGGCTTTTTTAATTTCAACTTTAGAGTACTTGTGCGTGGAATCAGTGGTGTTTAACAAAGTAAGTTTTTGGATGACTAATAACTAAAAATTAATATTTCCGTTTTCCATTTTTGTTGAAAAAGCAACTGTCTATGATGTCAAAAAATGTCTAGTCTTTAATTTATCGTGAGGAATGGTTGAGGTTGTTGAAAAGTCCTACGCTTTCAATCTATTGAATCTATACATGAGTGAGCTAAATGTGCGATAACATGTCTGTATGACTATATACAACTCAATGTTTACATAATACGTATCAATATATGTAGCATAGAAATAAAGCATTATAAAAAACATTGTTAAAATTACATGTAAAAAGCTACAACAATTGATTGATTGCTTAAATGTCACTCGTACCCTAAATAGTTACAGTAATTGTACTTCTTCAGTGTCAACGTAAAATATCTAGAACGAAGATTCTAAAACACATCTAGAACGAACTAACCCCAAAACACAATCGCTATATATTAATAGGTATTGAAAAATGGGCCATGTTCTTGAGCTTTGTAACATCGACTTCACGTTTGTCTAGTAAAGACGATTTAAATATTGTTTTCGAGTATTTTTCCTCTCGACCACAAATATTCCAAATTTCCCCCACTCTTTTCTCTTTTCTTCAAAAATCTCTTGACCTTTTCACTAAAAGCAATGTCTGAAAAATGAACACTGTGTCCGACTGCACTGATAGCTTTTATTCTTTGATCTTTGATGTCTGACAGTCGTAACAAATCGAAATTAATCAAAACTATATCATAAAATATAGCAGATTTATACCTATTCCACGCATGTCTCCATTCTATTGCAAAAACTGACCCATTCTCAAGTGATAAAGAACTTGTTAAGAAAAGCACAAATTTCCCGGAGTCGTTAATTGTCTCTATCACACATTCCTCTGTTACGCCGCCGATATCGGAATCCCTAACTAACAAAAACGTTTTAAGACGTAGCGTTTGAAGCATGGGAATAAACGATCTACGTACATACCTTAAAGCCTGTTCATTGTCTTCATCAATCGATATATAGACATCGTATTTAAAATCGTGATTTTCTTTGATTTTCAATACCCACTTGTGAAAGACAACAATATACTCCTTGTACCTTTGGTAAACACAATACACAATGCTGATTAAAATGACTGAAGATGCAAGACCTACTGCAAAAAACAAAAAGTTATAGTTTTTCAAGAGATCATTATTAGAAGTACCTGCGAGATAGTCTCTTGCATGAAAAGTTTCCATTAATCTGCCAGACACATGAAGTTTGATCGTTGAATCGTACATTTTACTATGAGTTTTCACATTTTCGATCATTTTTGTAAAATTTGGAAGTTCTGTATCCATTTTTGTACAATTGACAATAATGGTATATTTACTAGATTGAAAGAAACACGAGCAACCTTCATGACAATGATGGAGCTGACAAACAAGTATGTCAAAATCGTTGTTGTGAATAAGATCAACAATTGATGTACCTCGCAGAGAGAGCGGTGAATTGCAAGTATAATCTTGAAAAACTCCATTAATGGCGAGCGTGTCTCTCGTGTTTCCCACCTGCCAAAGGTATTCTTCCAAAAAGCAATCACAGGAAATTGGGTTCCGATTTATATTCAACATAAAACGGTTTAAAAATTTAAAGTTAGGTACCCGTTGCACATGGTTATAAGAAAAATCCAAATATCCAACATCTCCTAAATTATCGGTTTCCGTTATGGGGTTTGCAGCTTTATTTGAGAAATCTTGGATTTTATTGTAGGCATAGGAAATTCTGCAAAATGTTTTTGGAAGAACGAAATTAGAAAAATCCAAAACCAGTATTGAATTATGCGAGACATCAAGATTTATTAGACCAAGGGTTTCGTCGTTGAATGATCCGGGTTCTATTGAATGAATGGCATTATTTGAGAAATCCACATTCGAGAGAAATGAGAGGCCGCGGAAGAGAGACGCCGAGAGGCTGGTTATTCTGTTGTAGGACAAGTCAAGCGAATATAAGCGATGTATGCAGCCAATGTCCTCCAGTTTTCTGATTTGGTTGTGCGCAAAGTTTATTTTAACAATGTTTGGAAAACTACACAAATTGGACGGAAATAGCGTTAAAAAGCTATTGGTCTCCGACACCTGATATAAATCTCTATCCAAACCTGGAACATCATAGAGAATTCGACTTCCACCTTTACGATTAATGTATTCTATAGTAAGTTCCTTGAGACTAGAATCTTCCCACATTGGAACAAATTTGATTGTTTCTTCCTGTGGTACATTTAACATTGTCCTCGTTTATATTAGGACAAAGTAAACCCAACCTTGTGTGACTCGGAAGGGACAAATTTGTGAAAATAATATTTCCATTTTCTCTCTTCATACAAACATAGGGATCAAATGAAGCGCACGACGAAGTGATAAACACGAAAACGAGTGAAACATATTTCATCATTTTGTCCAACAGTTGCAAAGTTATCGGTTCACCGGCAATGGTGACGTCTCCATACGAGTGAAATATTCTCGAGAGGGACGTTAAACAATAATTAATTAATCAACCAATCAATCGATTGACCCGTCTCGTAATTCAATCTATTGCTTGTCTATGTTGGATACGATTGATAAATGTTGAGCTCTTGAACAGGAAGTTTAAAAGAGTAAGTGTATTTTATCAACCTGATAGCGCTGATCGATTAGTATGGGTCATATATAGACCTTGTATTTTCTTTTTCCTCACACCTTTCTGAGAGTAAAGAAGATTTTTTAAGATTTTAAAATACTTTTTTTCACTAGAGAGCCATATTGGTTCCACCCTAGGGCATATACTCCTAACCCATGGGCCACGAGTTTTACAATTTAGGTAGAAATATCCATGTACATCATGACCTTGCATTTAGTTTTTCTCACACATGTCTGAGAGTAAAGAAGATTTTCTAAGATTTAATATATCTTTACTATATGGCCATATTGTCCCCACCCTAGAGGCTGAACCCCTGACCAAGGGCCATGAATTTCACAACTTTGTTGAAGGACATCATAATCATGTATTTGGTTTTTCTCCCACATGGAATAGAGAAGAAGCTTTTTGAAAATTGACCTTCTTTTGCAGTTTTGTCCTCACCTATGGGGCCATGGGGGAGCTAAGATAATAAATTTTACAATCTACATTCCTCTTATCCTAAGGAAGCTTCACACCAAAAATGGTGACAACTAGCCTTGTAGTTTTCTAGAAGTTAAAAAAAAGACGCACGACGACTGATAAAGATCAAAGACAATAGGTCACTCGAGTTACTCAGGTAACCTAAAAAAAAAAAGTCGGCGCAAAAGACTTTTGAATAACCCAATCCTATCTTGAACTTGAATCGCCTTCACCCATGAATGATTTGTACCAAGTTTGTTCCAAATTAATGTGAAAAATGTACAGACGGACTGACGGACGAACCGATAACGCCTTAACATAAGTCCTTGTCTCACGACAGGCGAACAAAAATGTCAATGACTGCTTTATTTTGATTGAACAACTTTAAACATCGGAAACGGATATCAAATCTTAGGAAGCGATACCCGGTCTGACATTTTTTATTACAACTCGAGTCGTGTCAATTTTGGAATTTTTAATTTAACTTGGACATGATGTTGGAAAAATAAAATAATATTTTTTTCTACTTTGTTGAGTCTCAGCCAGTCAGAAAACTTCAAGATGATTCAATCATGATAAAAAAAAAAACACACCCCCAAAACCCCCAAAGAACCTTCCATAATTGGGGTACATTTTGTGGTAAAGTTTGCAGATATTCATGAAAGTGCTTATCTTGGAAGCTTCTTTATAAATATGAATAAACCACATTTAAACAGGAAAGACAACTCGTGCGCTCTTAATAGACACATCAAATTTTGAAGAAGTTGTCCATAGATAGGGATAGTAGTTGTCAAAGTTACGCTCTCCTATTGTTGCCAAAATGACTAAAACAGCTTTACAGTGTTTGCATAAAATTCATCACTGACATATTTTAAATCATACCTCATGCAATCTTTAGTTGTAATACGGATATATGAATTTCTTTTCTTTAAATGGAAAGAACGGCCGAATCAGTATTGAATGGAAGTCAGTTTTTGTTTTTAAAGGTGAAGTGTCACAAATTTCTACCTATGCTTAGCGGTCAGGGCCGTGTAAGTGAGGGTACCATTGCCTGGGAGTTCAGTTTATTTCGCTCAAACCATGGAATGGTAGATTAGGTACGCGAAACAGATGTAAAATCTGGAGAACTGACAATACTATTAATTTTCAAAATAAACATACATAACTTTCTTAAAGATACCGGCTCTTTAGAAGACATGAGTTCACAAATCTTTTTGTGTTTGGGGCAGAACAATATTCTATATCTAAAAAAAATATTTACGTATAATTTGGACAAAGCTTTACATTCCAGAATATAATGAAATTCATCTCCAATTTGGTTACATTTGTTTAATGTACAAAAGCGTTCATTTCTTTCAATATTACTCTATCTGCCTACTTCAACGGGAAGGTGATGGTTTGTAGTTCTAAATTTAATAAAGATTTTTCGTAACTTTCTTGGTAATAATGACAAATATTCCTCACATTTACTATCGCGCCAGGACCTCCATTTTAAAGGTGAGATCCGAAAGACCCGTGATAGCTAAGCAAGAACGTGGCTCGAACTCACGACCTCCAGGTTACGAGGCAAAAGCTCAACCACTGGTGTGAAAGTAATTCATGGTGGAGAGATAGGGCATCATTTTCACAAAATTCAATCTTAAAGGTATCTCTTTTTTACTCCGAGATTTATTTATCTACCTTTTCATCAATTCCAATATTTAAAACATTGTTTAAAATTTTAAAAGTGCTTTAATACTTCCCTGTTGACAGCTAATTCTCTTTTATTAACACAATTAATTTATGCTGCCAGATCTCAAGCATATGAAAGAAAATATTATTTTAGATACCAGTATGTGTGTGGGGGTGGGCGTGGGGGTTGTAGCGATTCCATTTTCTAATGAGACCTTCATTTGCCCCTAAAATCTGACCATCGTCTGAGAAAGTCTGCATTCGATGGACGGGAAACAGACACGCTAAAATAAAGTTTACTCTAATAAAACCTTTTATTAAATTCTTATTTCGTGCTTGCTATTTCCCTGCATAGCTTCTCCCTCAATTCTTCACTGAATGACGGAAGCAATTTTGACGTTTTCACGCATATGGCGTCTTGACTGTTCAACACAACCGACTTGAAATCATGTATCTCTTCACCATCACACTGCCCAACAACTAAACCAACGATGCGTATCCCGTTTTGTTTCAAAGTCATCGCCTCCTGTAGCGTCTGTTCGCGGTTGCCTTCCAACAAAGCACCGCCTGTGATGAGTAGAACTAGATTAGGCACAGTGCTACGGTCCCCGCATTCACCAAAAAGTTTATTTGTCACGTGTAAAACAGAGGCCGTATTTTTGTGCCCTCCTGGTTTCAAGTTTTTCCTAATTCTGCTCTCAACCGCGGACCTTCCTCCCGTCCTAAGGTCATGGTCAAACTGCTCAAAATCGAACACCAGGTGCGATTTCGTGTTAAAGGTTATCATAGATAATTTGATATTTTCTTCACCAAACTTGTATGGTCGGAGTAACTTAATAATAAACCGTTGCAGACGTATCATATCCCTCTTTCGGAAATCATCGGACGCATCAACCAATATTGCCAGGTCCATTTTTCCTATATAACAGCTGGTCGCAGCATCGAAACCTGAAATTAGGCGTAAATGTACAAGAGCATTATTCTTGATTTTTGGTCAAATGTCAGTGTATGTGTATGATGATGTTAGAGTCTTACCTGGTTCCGTATCTTCTATATCATTTCCGGTATCAAGACTTTGCACATGCGCTCTGTCGGGGTTTCTCTCTTCCTGCTGAGGAATATTAGTAGATTTATTAAGACAACTTAATGCCGCTGGTGCATCATTTGTTTTCATCGCCGATATAAGAACGGGTCCCAAGTGTCGGTCTATGGCTGCGCGTACTTCCTCTCGTGTTAACGAAGTTAAATTCCCGAGAAGCTGTTCAGCAGATGCAGAATGGTCGTCTGATGAGTTTATGGAGGTAGTTAATGGGGGTGAAACATCTAAGCCGGGTCGGTCCTCCGCTGTCGTGTCCTCGAGATAACCATTCTCTGCTGTTATGGTCGATTCTAAATCATGGGACGGCAAACCAGCCTGAAGAGGGGCTGGATCTTTCTCCTGATGTAAATTTGGAATAGGGTCCTGATTGTCCTCTGCGTGTGAAGGGTTTGTGTATTTAGATGAGTCTTCCTGAGTTGATTTGTCTTGTAGTATACTCACTGAATGCTCAGGAGAGTGTTCGGAATCGTCAGGAGAAGTGAGAACTTTAGAGAGATATCCATCTGAATGTGAAGCATCTGTCTCTGATTCCTCGACAACATCTGTTTCTCTGAATACAGTTGTAGATGGCAGTGAGACGGTAGACGGAGTCACTTGTTTGTGAAATAACAACGCACTGCCTATGTGTGTGTTTGAGAATTCCGCTGGAGTTGTTGTCTTTGCATTGATTGCCTCTGGGTTTTCGGAAAATCGAATCCAGTCATATGTTGTGGTACTCGTCGGTTGTTTTGACACGCTTTGTTCAATGGTCGTATGGTAGAGGTATGCGTCATCAGTGGTCGTATGGGAGAGGTATGCGTCATCAGTGGTTGTACGGTAGAGGTATGCGTCATCAGATGAACTCACCCCCTCCGTCATTTGTGTTTGAGGATCATCTGTTCCAAATCCAATGTAACTGTCGGAGAGTTGCGTCTGTACAGAAGCATCGTCCTCTTTATCCGTATTCAGATACATTGCATTGCTTGGGGGCGACACGTGCATCTCGTTCTCTTCACTTGTATTTGGTAGAGTATCCTGTGGTGACGTCACCAAAACTAAATTCACGTCTGGTGTGTGATTTAGTCCTCCAGTGGAAGTTTGAGAAACAGAAGACAGAGTTGTTTCATATTCCTTCATGGGAAGAGTGCTTGGTAGATGGGTAATACTAGTGAGATGAGATGTTGGTGGATGGGCATCACTAGTGAGATGAGATGTTGGTGGATGGGCATCACTAGTGAGATGAGATGTTGTTTGTGTTATCTGTTGTGTTTCATGGTTTGTGTCTCTGGAAAATGACAGCTTCTCTTCAGGATCCCCCATCGCTGTAGAACTAATTTCGGAAGCTTTGACTGATGGTTGTGGAACTGATGTCGGTTCTGTCTTTAGGTATTCAGTTGTCGATTCCTCCGGTCCCGGTAATCTGGGCGTTGCCTTTGCAGATTGAGGTATAATTTGGGACTTGTCCAGTATATCTCGATAAGTATATTCATCTGTATCTGCTAATGACAAAAAGTTCAAACTGAGCGTTAGAGTTTTAATGGATTAATTTTCATCCTATATTAAATTCTAAAACGGGTGTCTTAGTCAGAAGAGTGTTCACTTAATTCGTGTGCAGGAACTCCGGGTTCAAGTAACAACTCGTCTTTCGCCAAGACTTAAGCATTAGACTGAAAGTCGCGCTTATGAATGAAATATGTGAATGACAGATTATTGAAGGGATGCAAAATTAGCAATCAATCAACTAAAACTAATTAGTAAGGGTGCAGTTTATTACTGTGAGGAAATAACAGTTATGTATACATATCCATCATTGTATACCCGTTTTATCCGTCGCGGTAGTCGTTTAATTAGCACACTCACTTCACAACCGTAACATCCAGGTTCTGCTCTCGATCCAGGCGTCCGACAAATTTATATTGAGCTGCTTAACACAGATAGTGAATATATCTTCACCAGGCGTCCGACAAATTTATATTGAGATGTTTAGCACAGATACTGTTTGTATCTTCACCAGGCGCCATTTTAATGATTTTTCGTTTATGATATTCTTTTATTTTATGAAAGTATTATTTTTTGTAGAAACAAGTGTTCCAGAAAGCAGGAGATTCACCATCGGCGGATACCCACGGCTTGGGAGGAGTAGAAGACGACATCAGCCCTGGGTATCCAACGACGGGCCTTCATGCGAAACATGTCATATTCCCAAGTCCCCAAAAGGCTCTCAATGACGCCGTCCTATCCTTGTGTAAGATAACATCTCTAAATAAAAAGATGACGATAATTCCTACAAGGAACACAATATTAAGAGAAGGGCAAACACGGACCCACGAATATACCAGAGGTAGGATCAGGTGTCTAGGAGGAGTACGCATCCCCTGTCAATCGGTCACACCCGCCGTTAACTGTAGCCCTTTATCTTGATCAGGTAAACAGGGTAATCCGCAGTCAAAATCAATGGGTAAATGTTTTATTGAAATTGGCTGCCAAAGTCATGCATACAAAGAGCTTCCTTCCTAATGACCTTGACATTTTACTTCTGACAAAGATATCTATGCAAGTTACAATTCTGCTGCTGATAAATTTCAAAAGAAATTCAAATCTTGTACATAAGGAATGTCTGGGGGAGGGGTGTCAGTGTCCTTGACTTTTTACCATTGACATTCAAAACCAATAGATCATTTCAACAATGTGAGTTACATTCTGAACCGTGATAAAGGCCGAAACAACGAATATACACACGTACAATGTACCAATTAACGAACGAATAAACGAACAAATTACTATAGATTCCTCTGAAACCACAGGCACTTGTTTCATACATGAGTCCCCCCTCCTTAATAATACCATGGTATCATTAAGGAAGGGGGGAGGACTGGTGTATGAAACAAGTCTCAATTACGAAGGGATAGAGATGCAAAAGACAAATTGGAATGCGTGATTCAGTAGTCTTCATGTTGCTCTAAATGTCACCGGTTTGAATCCCAGGGTCGACATTTGAAGCGCGTTCGGAACCTAGATGTCCTTAGGTTCGCGAATGTCAAGAATATGTGAGCATGAAAGAGTTCGTGTAACAAGCGTAAGTTTCCAATAATTCAGATACTTTTTAAAGATGCAATAAAATAAACCCCGCAATATAGAAATACACGTATAAGCATGTACTACTAACTACCCTGTTCACATGCCCTGATTTACTCGCGGGATGCAAATTCTGCATATATGCAAAATCTGTACCCGAGTGTAAATTTGAGCATGTGAACGCAATTGCATATATGCAAAAGTAAATATACATATGTGCAAATATATACCCGGGTGTAAATCTGCACCCACTGAGACCAGATGCAAATTTACTTTTGCATATGTGTATTGTGCCGTTACCTATTTTCGATAGTATCCTAATTTCGATAGGTTATTATTTTTAACGATCATTCGATAATTGTAATGTCATTTTTCGGAATGTTTTTCCCAAAATCAGCGTCAGTAACAAGAAGTGTCAGATAGCCAAAAAGATCGAGAATTACGCTTTTCAAAGAGGTAAGACTACAATTCTGTGTGCATCTATTCTGAAAACGCCATTTTTCCCAATGCCAAAAAAAGACCACAATGAAAATCTGATTATTTTCCGTCGAAAACAGCGTCCTCTTCACCTATGCTGTCGTCTGATAATAAACTCAATGCTGTGTTTTAAAAATAGATAAGCCTCTCTTTGGGTGAACTATCGGTTCAAGAGAACAGTATGGAAACGCATTATAGTCATATTACCATACGTTTTTTAAAAAATTCTCTGTTTTAAAATTTGTTTTTATTGATTTCTTGTTTATTTCTTTGCAGATATTTTCCATCCAGAGAGGAAATTATAAGAATGATGATCCAGAGGCCTTGGGCAATGCTTTCCAGTCGATAAAATATGGAATGAGTGTCCATGCTGAATTGTTACTGCCAAATGTTTGCAAGTCCCCTAGACAACTTTAAAATATGATAAATGTGCGTAATAACATTGGGTGTGTGTCTTCAGGACCTTCACCACTATTTAAAATTGTTTGAAGTTGCTTTATTTGTTCATTATTTAATGTAATCAATTTGGTCGAAAAAATAAGAATAAAAGAATCATTCTATTTAATGTTGTTTTAACACTAACAGCGCGCCATACTTACTATCGAAAATAGGTGACGTCAGTCAAAACAAATTTGATTATGGCGGATCTAACGAAAGTTGAAATGCTACCTGAATTTTGATAGTTTTAAACAAAAAACAGCATATATGCATTAGATAGAGTTTATTGATTAGAACAGATAAAATTCAGGTGAGAAATAATTGCTGAATATATTAAATATGTTAAAATAGTACTGCACTATCGAAACCGGTGACACCAGGATATATTTACTCCTAGTGTATTTTTCGTCATGTGAACGCACACACCGAATACAACGTCACACTCGAGGAATCGTCACTGGATCACGAGGGATCGGCTCCGAAGCGGGGCAAACGCAGTATCACCGAATATGAGATCGGTTTTCTCATAAAATACACCGTATTTCTGCGAACATCATATTGCATAGAGTGTCGTAGACATATCTTGATCAATCAAATTTGTCACCGAAGACTACACAGTAAGGGAACATCCTCCTTCTCAATCGAAAGTAATCCGCCATCTTTATCAAACTTCGAGAATCATTGCCATTTGACCCTAATTTGTTAAGTACCATGTGAACGCTTAGCAAATATACTTTTACACACGGGTGCAAATTTTGCATATATGCAAAATTTGCACCCCGTGAGTAAATCAGCGCATGTGAACGGGGCTTTGTGGTTCTGTATATTTTGTTACGGCATTTAAAATAAAACTACAGTTTACAACGAAAAGAGGTGCACGGTTTTAAGTTTTGTTTATGGTACTCACAAGTTGATATAACATCCTGTAGAACGACAGGTAAAAACACACCATAAATCCAAATGAAAAGTTTGTGTCTGTCCATGGTCATTCATCTAAATTAGATATTGATCAATTGGGTGCAGTTTTTGTTTCAAAAGATTCCAAGGTAATTTTACTCTCGGTGATAAAAGATGAAATATATTCTATACTTTCCTACCTATCTTTCTTGCGACTGATTGCTGCGGAATCTGAATTCCGTCTGAGGAAAATAGAATCATCCGGCAGATGTCCGTAAATTCGCTGTGTTATTATATTCGCGTTATTTCATTATTCGCTATTTATTGCGGTGGGCGTGTCGTGTTTGAGGAGGCCTCGTGCCACAGGCGTTCATAGACAATCTTTTATTTACACATTATACGATATCCTGTTTCATTATTTACCTATAATTTATGTAAATTCTTGAATTTTTAATATTGATATACTGGGGAAAAAATATCGAAATATCCTGACATTATTAAATTGATGATTAAATATTGGTAAAACATAGTTAGATTTTGAAGTAAGATTTTATCAATAGGGTATCTCGTACACCCGTGTTACTGTACTCAGATTGTTCTCTAAAGAGACCCCAGCTAGTGTGTTCCATAATTATCAAAGGACCTGGTGCGACAATAGGCATTCAGGACTCTAGAATTTCACCATTCTCTGATACAATCTAACTGCAAAATTCATTAATTTTTCATGTTGAAATAGTCAACAAGAGCTCTTCAAGGCGGGACAAATCCCCTCGCAATGAGTGTCTACAAGCCTTATAAATGAAATCCCTTTCTGACCTTGACCTTTGACGTTTTGACCCCAAATTTAAAAAGGTTCTTCCTCTTTTGATATGAAAATGCTTCACGCCAGCTTACATCATGGTTCTACCTCGAGGGACATGAGCTGTGAAAGTGACGGCAACCATTTGTTTTCTCACAAATATCTCAATGGCAAAGGAATATATATCAATGACTAGAAGAAAAAAACCCCGTTTATTTTGTACAAAAACAAGAGAAACCTAGTAAAATTACGTTACTACATGTTCCAGTGTCTGCTTTGTTACTACATGTTCCAGTGTCTGCTTTGTTACTACATGTTCCAGTGTCTGCTGTGAGGGTTAAAAGTCTTTGAAATAATTCGATACTGTTGTTATTACTGAAATATATAATATAGAGTAATTTTCATTGTATTCAATTTTTTCTCTCACGAAATTACAACTAATGCCCGTCTAAAAACATTTATAGAATAATTAGATATTTGCAACTAATTAGAGAGAGGATTATGTTTCTTTGAGTATATTATGTTAATATCTTGTGGACATACATGTAGATTGCTATTGATTATTAGCTGTTTAATGATGATATTTATAAATCCGGTACTCTCGATGACGTGTGTTCGAATGCAGCTTTGACCTTTATCACATTCTACATTTTGTCGTCAGGAGCACATCAGAGAAAGTTGATATGGATGAAAAGTGGAGGGTATTTTCAATAATATTTTGATTTTTAAATTTACTTTACTTAGTCAAAAAATGCATTTTAGTAGAAAGTAATAGGGGGGGGGGGGGGGGGGCAATCAACAGATCAGCAGTCAACACATTATATAGCGACTGAGCTACCCAACTAGACAATCAATTTCAAAAGGAATAGACAAATATTGCTGATATTCATATTTTATCCATGTTTTAAAAGGAAGTCAGACATAATGTCGATGTAGCATACCTCTTAAGTGCCGCGAATACTTGACAAAAACACGTGAAATAAATGCGGTATCGCAAAACTGTCTTTACTCTATATCTAATGAAGGGTTGATTATACTGGGAAGTGAAGTTATACATGGATCTCTAATTCACCTTTGAACATAAGTAAATTAAAAAGATGTAATCTTGAATCTGGCCTTATCTGCAGGGGGTAGATTAAATAACCACAGCGTGAACGTGTGTTCCTGACAGAGATTGCTTAATCTATAGATACTAAATTGATAAATGGTTTCAAGTCAATTTGTAACATAACACCCGGAGGTTACCGGCATTTGTCGTTAATATAGTCTGGGGGTGTGTCACCTTTAGTCTAACAGATCAATTGAGCTGTGTTTTTATGTCATTTACGATTTTCTTTATATCATTGTTTTGTGATGACATCGCAATCTGTACTTCATCATTTCCGATACGAGTTACAAGGAATCGTGATTTGTTTGTGTTTATTTTGCTGTAAGGATATATATTCTTTAGATTACAGAGCGTGACGTGCACGTGCGTCGATGTTTGTGCTTTATCTTCATTCACCGGTTCATGTTTTACACGACGCCTTACAAAGATTCGATTAATGTGCGCCTCTCCCCCGCCGTTAACGATAGGTGGTAGTGTTTTTGCCATTCTGTCGGCATGCCTGGCTTCGAGCTCACGTTCATCACGCGCCTGGACCCCGTCAGATGCCTATGTCCCCTGTGTCGTCTGCCCATGAAGGACCCTGTCATCATCTCATCGTGTGGACATCGATTCTGCGACGTTTGTCTGCAGGAGTATTTCAGGTAAAAAGGAGAAAAATAAGTCATTCATATAATCAGTGAGAGTATTATATTATGATATTACAATGGTATGTAGATATATTAATAGCTCTGTTGTAACTCTCACGTTTATTTATTTTTTTAATATGATGTCATGTTTGTGTGTTGGATCAGCTGTTAATTTTATCTGTGTCAAGGTGTGCACATTAAGGTGTCAACAATGTGTGGTGTTTAGAAACCTGATGCAATATACGCAATATTTAAAAGGAAATTTGAGAAAACATATAGGACCATTATTTATTTTTTTTGGTTAAAAAAATAATCTATTTTGGTGAGATGACTTGGTTGTATGCAAATAAAACACCGTATTTTGTTTTTACTTTCTATTTATAAGGATGCGATGTGATTTTAAATTATATACCTTCAAAATAGTTCTTGTTATGAAATCATCTTGAAATTATTCTTCAATTCACTGAAAGCATGGGAAGAAGAAGAAAGCATTTCATGTAAGAATTATTAATTTCTCATAATTTGTTAATTGTTCAAATCTGTTTTGATTAAAAAATATTTTATTAAAGTTATTTTCATCTAAAATGATGATATATGATACTATTGGCCCATTAATCGTGCGTGTATTATGGATTTTTGCTCCTGAAATCATTATACTGAAATATCGTGTTATTGATTCATGATTTTTATAAGCAGTTAATGGTGTGTGATTAAAGGTGGACATTAATTCAATATAAACAGGGCAGGTGGCTGGATGTGATACACAAACCACTTTAATTGATTCATGGCTTTTGTATGGACAAATCAATGTACTGCTCCCAGCAAATGACCATTTGTATGGCTATTTATTGGTAATTATCACAAGCACCTGCAAAATTCCAACTGAACCATCTCATAGTGTATGATAGACTACCATACCATGTTTTATAGACATTTATACTTACAAACAATTTATCAGGAAAAAATATCTTTTTACACTTTGACCCTGCACAAAAAAATATTTTTCTCTCTTGTGAAAGACTTTAAAGAGCTATAATCCAAATGGTTTAAATATGCTCATTAGTGTGTTGGTAGCTTGTACAATTTAAATGTAAACAAATATTTCCTTTTCTTTATTTGTGTGAAGATGATCTGACTAATGGAGCCAGTTTGACAGGACATTCTGATCTTTTGAGCTGACCCTGTCCCGGCTGTTTCCTGTTTATACTGAGGGTTGTTGGAGGGGGGGGGGGGGGGGGGGTATATAATCCCAGTGTAATACCATTAAGCCTTGGACTGCTTACACATCCTTTTTGTAATCCCTTGCCATTTTAGTTTGATTTATGCACAGGAAGTGTTTAGTACTTATTTGTATTGACAGAATATTTATTCAATTATCGGCTGGTTGACACTGACAGCTCACAAGAAAGTGACAGATTTACAGAGTAACCCCTATCAGATTCAGCTATACAGGAACAAGGCCATTCTGAAGATTTTTAAAATTAACTGCATGACTGTTTTGAAAGTTTGTAAAATTTGTTTCAAGAGGACTCAATATTATTATAGTATATATACAAAATCATTTTATTACTTACCAATCATCAAAGCTGCTGTGAATGTCTTATCGCAAGGCATGCCCCAAATGGAACTAGAGGCCCATTGGCCAAAAAGCTCACCCGAGTCAACTTGGTCCTGCTGTACATCAGGAGATTTTAAAATGATTCTTTATATACACTCCTTATTCCCATGTAAAAGTTTTGAGCTGACATATTATGACCCCAACCTAGCCCCACAGTGTAATGACTTTGGCCCATGTGAACTAAAAATGGTGGCAGTGGCAAAATTGTTTAGGAGATATTATGAAGACAATCTTACTACAGTATAATACAGACAAAATGAACCCCCAGGGACAGCCATATCTTGTTATAATCATAATTCACTATATCTATATAGAAATCATTCCTTACTTTTGAAAATTCTACTTTGTTACTATGACTACCGTTAACTTCACTATAATAATTTTCAATACAGTTGGTGCTTTACATTATAATCAATTAAAAGAAAATAGTCAATGCTCAATGAAAGATAAAGACAAATTTCAATGTTGTCCATATATAGTTAACTTTTGTTAAACTCTGCAGATTTCATGTTTGAGTATTAATTAAATCTTTGGTGAAAATTTTGTTAGCTGCGCGGTCAAGGTTGCGAGGCTAATAATTGTGAATTTTGTTACAATAGGACTTCGGGGCATTGAGGGTCATGTTTCCATAGAAGAATTGTTAAATTAATGTTATTGTATTACTTTTTGTATTACTTTTTTCTCCATTATTTTTGAGATTCTGTCAATATAGTGATGAAACCTGATACTTATAGTACACACTGAATCGTTATATATAATGTCCGTAAGCACACACATCAATCTGTGAATTTTTCTTAAGGGGGGGGGGGATTTTGATTCTTAGTTCAGTCAGCATTTGTAGGAGGAACTTGGACGTGAATAATCCCATTACTGTAGTAGGTCCTTAAGGTCCTGCTATCAATGAAATGGGAAAATAGAACACGCTAAACAGATGTCAGGTACAGATAAATTATCTCCCCCTTATCTTAGTATGCTTTAAGATCCTCAAGGGGCAACACATTCAGATACTGCACATTCTTTACTTCATATAAACACTTAACAAAGTTGTAAGTCATCTGTGTCAAGTTACAAAACTAATGAAATTACTATTTTGCATGGAACTAAAATGGTAAGATTTTAAAAACAAATATGCTAAAAATATGAGTATGCTAATTTATGCCATAATTATCTTAGATTTTTCATATCTTTTTGCCTTGTTGTTTCAATATATGGACCACATTTTCTATCTATCTTTTATATAAGCTGTTTGGATTTTATGGTTATATATGGTTCCTTATAAACCCAAACATTATCTTAAGTCATGGGGACTGGGGACTTAAGCTGTAAATTGTCTTGTTTAGACGTTTATACTCCTTGAAAACCTTTTGTGTTTACTTCAAGTACACTGCACTTTTATAAATTGACTATACAAAGACTGAGGACTTTGAGAGACATAGAAATCAATGGATCTGAAATAGCTACAAAACTTCATGAATTTTCATTAATCGTGGGCTTATCGCAATAGGATGATCACTGCCCAGAAAAAAAGGTGTGGAATGATAAAGAAAATCCATGCTAAAATATTGACAATTTTTGGTTCCTTCACAGAAAATTATTAATTTTTACATCTCTGAGTGTTATGATGTCAGAGAATCCGAGGATATTAATGACTAGGATCAGAGAATGGTTTTTATTGTGATATTGTGTGAAAATTAGTCTAAAGGGAAATCAGGCTTACACAGTGTAGTGAACTACAAAGACATTCTTATATAGACAATCATGATATATCACATACAGGTTTAGGTAACCTAGCAGTTGTACAATTTTAGATCTCAAACTGTGAAAAATGGTCAACTCTCATTCCTTTAGGCAGGTGAAAATTTCTGCATTTTTGCTATTTAGCAATTCATATTTAGTTAGCAGGTGATAAGACAATCACATGTATTGCAGAATTTTAAAAGAGCGTCAGATGTTGAATGAAATTAAGTGGCACCGCTTTGTTTAACACTGAGCTGAGGGTATTGACACAGGTAAACTTAGCACCTGCCCCTGAAGTGAAATCAGTAAACAATCTCTGAAAACATCAAACAATTTTCAGAATAAACCCAATCTGCCCACCAAGTATAATTTTCTTCACATTCCTGTTCAGTTTTTAAAGCAATTGTCCTTCATTGTTGGGCAGGGTTTGACCGGCCCCTGAACGCGTGCCGATGCTCTGCAAATTACAATATTCATACAAAACATCCTTTATGGTCAATTGAAGCAAAAGTTCAAAATAAGGCTGAAAATTTAAATGCTGACAGCTGGGTCGTGTGCCTTCCAAAGGATTAACCAATCAAATCAACAAGATTTTGCCACCTACAGTTAAACCCCATCTGTCAGATTTTGGGGGAAAACTTAAATTTTTGTCATCCGGTCTTCTGAATTATTTTTCTGCTTCTCTGCTGCAAGATGGGGGTGGAGGAGATTTCTTCCCAGATTCAGAGAAATGATTTATACAGGGCTAGCTTAAAACTTCTGCAACACATTAAACAGTAAGTTATTCATTGTAAATTTATATTAGTTTATCACATATGTGTGCGTATATTGTAACTTTTTTGTTTTCTAATTATTCAAGTCTTGTGTAAAGAGATTGTCAATGGATAAATTTTATATACATCTGTAAGTGAGGCCTGGATTTCTCGAAAAGAACTTTTATAGTCAAAACTTTAAACTCGAGTCTGAGATTTTACTCAAATTTTGGCTGCTCAAACAGAAGAAAACTGTATGCAGTAAGAGTCTTTGTCTAACACATCAGAGCAAATGATTATTGCATTAATTAAAATCGGCTATCAGCATCAATTTATGAAAGCATTAATGTAAAATGTTGACTAGCTGCTTTATACTAGCTCTAAAGGACATAAAACTATATATGAATTAATGATAAATGAGAGCAATAGTTTCAGTTTTGTCAGAGAGACATCTCACAAATTAAGGTGATTATTAATATCTTGTGTATAATTAGGAATCTACAGTTTAAACAGGTTATTCAATTAACAATATAGATATGATATTGATAATTGATGATTATTTTAAGATAATATGTATATACATGTATATGTATCTTCTTTAAGTGAAAAGAACCAATAAACGAAAGGGTACGTCATCAATCAGCTTCATGAACATATATAACATACAGTATTATAATGCGTCCATGTTTATACAGGGCATGTGTCAAATTCATGCAAGACATAGCTGAAATAAATCATCAGGTTATATTTCAAAAGATATTGATACAGTTGAAATCTTTTAATCTCTTTATAATTGTATGTAAGTATATATACATATTGTGCTACTTTCTTTGGAGAAGTGGACAGGGATGGCCTACATCCATGGATTTTATGCCTCAGACCACTTCTCGATTAAGAGAATAGCATATACTGTCATTATGTGTACTCCTTGATGGGGACCTCCTTCTACAGGTGGGTAATAAGTGCATTTCAATGTCCAGTGATTCTGCTGGCTGATATGAACTATATGGATCCAGTTTTACTGCTAATAGATGATGTCAAGCATCTGTGCGACTGAGAATAAAAAAGCAAGATTGGATGAGATCAATATTTTATGCCTCTTGGATAAAAATCTCAAATTGTTGATCGATACGCGCTGTGTGCCTGATACCGCCAGCTAGTTTCCTCCTTCTCTGGGTGGATGTCAAATTTTATGGGATTTTCAGTTCTGTGTGATTTTCACAGTTGGGAGTCCACGGTTTAATCATACTGGACCTTTACAGAGGGCTATAACAACAAGGAGGATTGGTGTACTCTGAAACCACTAATTATCATCTGGACCTTTAATTCTCAGACTTTGGTGGGTTGTGTATTATGTTTGAAGGTGACTTTAAATTTGAGAGTAAAGTCATTTATGAGGAAGTGTTAAGTTTCATGTCCTATTGAATGTAATAGTTAGCTACATGATAACATTGCTAATGTCGTATATATCATATATATACGTACTATAAATGACCAACGACACGACAACATGAAATTGTCAAATTTTCAGGACGACACTATGAATATTTACATATACATGTAAGCACATAAGAAGGGACAGGTCGTCCCGAAAATTTGACAATTTCATATTTTGTGTGTCGTTGGTCATTTTAGTGCTTTATATAATCCTGATTTATTTGACCTCGTATCTATATTCAGATCCAACACTTTGGATGTTGAGTGTCGTTGGTTTTTAGTGACTTATATAATTCTCATGAGTTGCAAAAATGCTGTGATTGGTGGCATTTACTCTTATGATTTAGCTGGCATCTGGCGTGGGCATTTGTGTTCCTTTACCACATCTTGGTTTTGAACAAAAATGCTCCAAGTCTAAATGTGTTAAGGTTGTACGGAAGAGTTGTTTTCCGATTACGGTGTTACCTGAGGAATTCTCAGACAATTTTCTATAATGAGGGCCAATATTCCCTCTCTTTTGGATTCCCTGTTTTGGCTGTCATTCAAGGTTGTCTAACTTAAGGTTCCTTTCAATAATGTATAAAACCATCATAATTCTAATTTGCAGAGGGTTCTCCACGTCTAATAAACATGCATGATGCATGAATTGTTCTTTTTTACTTGTACATTGTATCATTGTATTACAAATTGTAACAATCCTGCCATTATGTTATATATATTAATATACATGGTAATGTGAACAATAATGTGAAACAATGGCCTCCATGGTTACGGTTAACTGCTTGACGATATCAGGTCTTTGAGAAAAGTACTTGAATAAAAAGATTTGTCAATTCAGCTTCATCACAGTTTCAATGTCTAAACTCATACATTGAATGAATAGCTTGATTTTGGATCAATATGTGGATATCATTTCGACTAAATCTTTATGCAGTGATTCATTGCAACCTTTAGGAAAGTGATTTAACGACATCATTAGTGTGATGGCCGTTCAGTATTTGTATTTGATACTGGCCAAACAATTTACGTAGATTGTGGTATACTGAAGGATTCCACTAAGTTTGTTTAAAATGGCTGAACCCTTTAATTCTTTGTACTTTCTCTTCTTCTAAATTGGTCTCTTTGTTTGATGTGGGTATAGTTTCTTTGTGGAATATTGTCTCCTGTTTAAATGGATTTTATTAGCTAACAGGACCAGACAATCTGTTCACAGTATGAATTTTTTGTTAACCACATGTATGTATAACAATATTGATCAATGACTATTTTACTGACATTCGCTGATAATGTGCATTTTGTAATTGTAGTGGTGGGGTATCAAAATGCCCGGAAGATGACAGACCATTGGACTATGCACAGGTAAGAGTCTAATTGTGTAATGCTCAGGTAAATTTCTTATTCATGCCTGATGGAAAGCATTCACTGATACTAAGACCCATATTGGATTGAACTTCCCTGCCTGCTGAGTCTTAAAATGGGGCTTAGGGATGTCAAAGGAAGACCTGGTCCGGATCCCTGCTGTTGGGCTATTATTGTTCTTTGTGAATCAAAATCAGATTGCCTTTTTAAGATGGGACATAATGGTAACCTCTGTTACTGATGCTGCAGCGTGATGCTGTCATTAAAAGAAGAGGTTATCTAGTTCAGTGCTGAGCTGCAGTTGATGAAATCAGCATTGCTCGTGCAGTAAATCTATTCTGAAGTTTTTTTTATTAATATGACTCCCGATCGATACATGCTTGGTTCACCGACATAATCTGGACCAAACATCAGGGAGTTTGAGAATAAAGATCTGCACTTTATGAAGCTCTGAAGTGGCTTGTGAGTGCTGATTATAGAGATAAGAATCTCATTTGGGGTATACTATTCTAATCATCTGGCCATAGGTCTGTGCATTACTCAATTTTCTTCTCCATTAAACTGTACATTTGACCCAGGCTTGACCAGATTGGTTCAGTGTGAGGAGATGAATTTAAGAGTACCCTTTTTGATGGAGCCTCTATGATGTTTCAGGTAAGAAACACAATATTTAGAGACAGGTTTTCTTGTTGGGTATCATCAGGGATCGAGTCCGGTGGTCTTTTGTCCAGAAAACTGGATGAATCATTGAGGTGGTTAAATATGTTTTCGTAGAGTATCAGCAAAGCATCCAGGAGTATTTAGGGTCGATTTAAAGATTTATCTATCTAATACACCTACCATTGTGAAGGCCCAGACGATTAGGATAGATGGTGAGTTGTGATAGTGGATGTTCATTTGTGTGCAATGCTATACAGTGGGTGATCATTCAGTGGGGAGTTTTATAGACAGTGGGTAGTGGTATATGCCATTCAGTGGGTAGTTTTATAGTGTGATGCTTTACTAGCTCCCAGTAAATCATTCTGAAGACCCTGAGTGTGGATTATATCATAAGGAGAGGTCAGAAGGGTGTTTCTACAGAGATGACCCATTGGATGGTGTACTGGCCACCAACATTACACACCATAAAACATCATTGATCTGGTGTGATGGATAGAACAGGAGCTTACAAACGAGCATGTACCTGTTAAATTGACACCGGAGCTGTAACAATGTGACCCCTGACAAGTTATTGGAAACAAGCAATGAATTAAAGGAGGCAGACTGGGGGATAATCCTTTGACATAGATGGATGGGATTTTCAGTGCTGAGGTATATAATTACCGTGATTTGTTGTAGCTTCTTGTTCATAGCAGATTAGAAACATTTTATTTACAAGAGCAATTAAAAATATTGTTGTTAATTAAAATAGTGCTCTGTCCTTCTCATACAAAGGTTCTATATGGTTCCAAATGTGTAGTTTGTCAGTGGGTGTCTAAAGAGGATATAAAAATTCTGACTGATTTTCTTATATTGTATATCACAATAATCAATAGGAAAAAATATCAACATGTAATTTTGCCTTTGAAGTGGTCAATTAAGAAGTGAATTTCATTTTGGAAAATACATGAGGGCATGACCTGGGATGATTCTTGCTGGCATGTCGTACTTCATGAAAAGTAATTGCCAGCTGAAGTGTTGCAGTTTACATGTTAATATTGAATTGTTTTAGACTGCCAGCATTAACTGGGAGAAATAGGGGTAGATAATGGAAGGAAGTTTGTGGGGATGCAATAGAGAGAAAATGGCAATAGGAAGAGAACTGATGGATATCACTTGGGGTGAGGGGGGTGGGGGTGGGGGGGGGGAGGTTGAGAATTGTGACAGAGTGAGAAAGAAAAGTCACTGACAGGGGAGAAGGGGGCAAAGGAAAGATAATCATTAGGGGTGGGAGTCAAGGCAAAATTGTAAGTCCCAGAAAATTCCTGTGAATTTCTCATTTCCATATCCTGTCCATCTTAAGCAATGTGCAGTAATCATCACCCCATCACATCACCCCTGTCCTCAGAATGCCCCACCCCTGTCTTCAGAATGCCCCACCCCTGTCCTCAGAATGCCCCATCCCTGTCTTCAGAATGCCCCACCCCTGTCTTCAGAATGTCCCACCCCTGTCTTCAGAATGCCCCTGTTATTACCCCTGTCTTCAGAATGCCCCTCCCCTGTCTTCAGAATGCCCCATCCCTGTCCTCAGAATGCCCCACCCCTGTCTTCAGAATGCCCCACCCCTGTCTTCAGAATGCCCCACTTCTCTTCATTAATTATTTCATCCTTTATGTTTGATATTTACCTGGAAGGATGTAATCATTTCCCTGTGTATTTTTTAGCTGAAATATATTTCCCAGCACAGCAATTACAAAGTGAAATCTTATTCCGCAAGTGTCATGAAAACTTGTACATGTTGTAGATTGACATCATATTAGATTTCATTGATCAGAAAAGAACTTTATTTTCTCATAAGGTAATAAATTAAGATATGGATTTCTCAACATCATTTAGAAAACTTCAACAGGAAGATTTTATTAGATGCAAGAATTGTTTCCTCAACAGCCACACGTAGTTTAGTAACAACATTGATATTAAGAGGGTTCTATGGTTGCACAGTTCTTTACTTTAGTGGAAATATTTGGAGATTGTGAAGTACTCTAGATAGCAAAATCCAGGTGAGGTATGAAAATGAAGGTCTGTTTATCTGTTATTTTGTCTGAAGAGGAGACAAATTGAGAAGAGTGACAGCTGTGTTGCTTTGTGAAAACGTGCAGTCACAATTCATCGGTAAAAATGGAGGCCTATCCATCGGAAGTCATCCCTCCGGAAGGAAATCAATGAAGTCCTTCTCATTACGCAGTTTATGATATATTTTACTGAAAATCATTGGATGGGAAATAACTAGGCATTTTGTGGTGTGTTTGTACAGATTCTGCCGACTTTGTGTTATGTTTTAATGGATTTTGTGATATGTTTTAACGGATTCTGAGGGTCAGTGCACCATGTTTTGTCATCCATTGTATACCTGTGTTGTTTATGTCGCTGAGTGGATAAAAGAGTGTCAATTGATTCAAACTCATTTTTAGACAATTTAAGACATTTGCCAAAAAGAGGTCTTGAATCTTTAAATCACAAAGCAGTCTTAAAATATGATATACCTATGTAGAGATAACACAGGAGATGGTTTGAAATTTAAAACTCTCTGAAGACAAATTTCATAATAGATATGGAGAATAGGGGAAAAAGCTTGATCACCCAAGTCAGCAATCTCACAAAGAAACTTAAACAAAACAAAAATAAAAATGTCCTAAAAATGAATAACAGAAAAATGGGGTAGAAACTGATGTTCTGAAGATAATGAGACTAGCACCTCGATCATGCAGCATGTGAAAAACAAGAGCAAGACTACCAGCCTAAGGGGAATGTGTTAGCCAACACGATTCCATGTTTGTCATTAGCATCAAAAATTCATTTGATGTTTCAGATCTTATTCCGAGGCTGTGTTAATCAAGTGTAATACAGAGAGGATTGTAAATTCATCTCCTAAATCCCTAATGTCAATAATTAATGAGTTTTTTTTTTTTATGTGAATATCCTGTGAAGTACTCTGAGAGATATTTGATAGATATATACTAAATTGAAACCTGTTTACCATCTTAAGCCCGAGTTATACTGCCAACATGGTTTACAATTGCTTTTTGATTGAATTTTTGACTTATTTAATCAAAACGTTTATTCTATGTTGATACGGAATTTAATGAACACCAGTGGATAGGAATATTTGGTGACATTTGGTTTGTGAGAATTTAACTCTGGCAACATGTGGTCGGAATGAGATAATGTTGTGCATCCCTGGACAGGAGAATTGTAGCAGCCTGTGATCTCATTACAGATTTATCCGGATGAGGATCTAACGACGGAAGTCATGAACAGCCTGGTGCGGTGTCGGAATTCCAAGGATGGATGTCGATGGATTGGCAAGCTCCACATCTTACAGGTAAAGTGCAGGTATCAGTATCTCGTAAAAAATAACTGATCTAAATTAAATTCAAATTTTAGATGATTAGAATTGTTCATATACACAAAGCATGTCTTTATTTTATCAAATGCAAAGAAATTTATAAGATTTTGTTTTTAATTGCTTTGTTCCATGTTAAATTTTTAGAGGGCTGAGATGAAGTCTGAGAGGAAATAATTTGTTCATAATTTGTTTTCGATATGGTCTGCTTAATTTGATTGAATATGAATTTGTTTTAACGAGTAACACACACATTTGATATCTGTAACACGTTGTGACTGATCATTATCACTATTCACTAACAGTATCGAGTAACAGTACTAGCATCAAATATCTCCCCATTATTACTGAATTTCATCATGTGATACAGATAAAATTGACACCCCACATATACTTCGCAACAAATCAATTTTAAACATCATGAAACTGAAAACTTGAATATCAATATGAAAGAAATATGTTGTATTTAAACAGCAAGTCCTTGCATGTATTTATGTCATTCTTTAGGTGAAATAAAATTAAGTAGTCAGATTTGACATTTTAAGGGAGATAACTGTTACAGTCATATCTGCTTGTTTTCTTCAGACACATCTGGACGAGTGCCAGTTTGACTCAGTGCCCTGCCCCCTGAGGTGTGGGGCGGTGCTGTCCCGTCTGGACTTGGAGGACCACCTAGAATTTACCTGCTGCAGACGCCAGGTGGTTTGTGACTTCTGTGGGAAGAAATTCCCCGGAGATGTCTATGAAAAGGTAATGATTAGCAGCGCGGGTAACAAAAGGTAAAACCACGGATGTTTCACATGATCAGCAGAAAGTTACAAGTAAAAACATAGGAATGAAATGATACCTAAGCACCACAGGTGTTTCACATGATCAGCAGAAAGTTACAAGTAAAAATGTAGGGATGAAATGATACAGCACCTTCATGATTCGACACAAATCAGAATTTAATAATCTCCATTTCATTGTGTTTAATTTCCAAAACATACAATGAATTATTGTCTTGTAGACATTTATACTAAACATGAGTTTTATTCTTCTTACACAGCAGCATTCAGGGCAGTGTATCTCAGAAGTCCTGTGGTGTGAGAACAAATGTGGCGCTCGTCTGGAGAGGCGGTTCCTAGCCAACCACATGAGAAACGAATGCCACAAACGAACAGTTCACTGTCAGTTCTGTAACAGGGAATTCGTACAGGAGACATTGCAGGTAATTGGAGAAAAAAAGAAAATATGAATAGTTCCAGACTGATAGTACGGGTATATATATAGATCATTGAGACCCTAGTATGGAGGGGGAGGGGGATGAGGCTTTTCTATTTATTGTATGTTTATTGATGAATAAGTCTTGATATCAAATATTCTAACATGTAATTCTTGATATCAAGAATTCAGTCATAGTTTCTTGATTTTAAAAAACATGAAGGAATTCCTTCTGTCAATAAAATGAAGTTTATAGATTCATTCTATAGATATTTTTTATAAGAATCTCTATTAATTCTACATCCAAAGTCTCTGAGATTATGGGTGATCAAAGTTTGGAAATGGCTTGTTTCTTTTTCTTGCCAGTCTCTCCCAAGGTTGTCGTTCTTTAGAACCAACTTTTGGTAGAGGTTATTGACTGCAATGAATTGACTGCAATGAATTCATTGCAAGTTTTCTATTGAAACTTTTAGATATCACAGCTTACTCATAAATCTAGTTAATCAACATTCTCTGCATTGCTTACCAGATATATTTAAGAACTAGATTTTTGAAAATACATGTACATGAGGGATATGAATTACAATACTTCATGCTGGCATATTTCAAAGAGCTTGTTAGTACTTCACCTAAAGTATGCCGGCGTAAAGCATTGCAAGATCATTCATCATGTGTTCTCAAACATTTATTTTTTATATTTACATTCTACTATCATTTCTGTCAGAATTCCTTACAACCATTAAAATAAATGTACTATAATATTTGTCAAATAATTCTGTAATCATACTCGCATTGTTTACTATACTGTAGCATATACACGACGAAATGCCTATCATTACATTTTGTAAATTATCAAAGACAAAAACTTTGGAAATGAGAATATTTTTTTATGAATCATATAAACAAAGCATTCTTTTGTCAGTATGAGGCACATACTTTTCGAAAGGGGGCATATATCTTCAAATGCATACATTTTCAATGGCACTCAGAAGAAAAAAAATAGCCCACTTGATATTTCAGCAAAGAAGTAATAAACAGAAAATCCACACTTCATATGCTACTTTGCAGGATAATTTTATAATACAATTTTTATAAAAATTTTATTTTTTTTTAAAATCAGCATTGTAAGAAAATATGTTAAAGTAAAGAAATGTTTTTTGTATATAGACTCATCAATACCATTGTCCCAGATTCCCCGTGGTGTGCCCCAACAGGTGTGACCCCACAAAGATCCCGCGGGAGGACCTTGATCTTCATGTCTCTGAACTCTGCCCCTCGGCCACCATTTCCTGTTCCTTCAGAGATGCAGGATGTAAACACAAGGTAAGAGTTAACTCCCTTTGAAAGCATTTTCAATCACTGAATTTTACCGTTAGGTGGTATGCTAATTGATGAATTTATGTAGGGAATCTACATAAGTCGCGATGATACTTAAAAAAAAAAGTTGTCATGATTTCAATGAAATTATAGTTGAAGAAATATATGAACATTTATTTTATGATATTAACATTTGCCTTTGAGGACATAGGATGTCCTCAAAAAATTGTTGTAGAAAAAATTGTTATAGAACTTTGTAAAACCATTTGTAAATGATTTGATAATGCTGAAAACCCATATTTACCATGAAA
Source organism: Ostrea edulis (assembly GCF_947568905.1). Classification (NCBI taxonomy): domain Eukaryota; kingdom Metazoa; phylum Mollusca; class Bivalvia; order Ostreida; family Ostreidae; genus Ostrea; species Ostrea edulis. The sequence continues at coordinate 100,570,340 of NC_079164.1, forward strand.
TTTCCTTTGAAATCACTTTTGTTTTTGTGTAATTTACAAGTCTTTACTTGAAAATTCAGTGGGAAAACATTACCAAAAAATTGTAATCCCTCAAAACTGTTTTTATTAGTGCATTTCATGTAGTAATGACCGAATTGGATGTACATTGTTGTTTTATAAAATCCCTCGTAAACACTGCAAAATCCTACTTCATTTGATGCATCCAAAATCTTGGGTATCCTATGGCTTTAAACTTTTGGAGCAAGCACACATTAAAGGACTGTAGTACAATCCCCTGAACAACGCCATGTTTACCTCCAAAACATGAGCATTTGACTAGAATTTTACTATTTTATCAAATTATGATGCAGACAGATTGTGAAATAGACTTTTCTGACGTTAAAATACAATGGATATCTCATACTATACAGCAATGATTGAAGAATGTAAAAAAAATTCCTGTTATCTGGATGAAAAAAAAGTTGAAATGAAGAATCTGAACTGTGTTAAAACAAAGAAAACCTATAGTGACTTATGTTTTACAAATATTACTGTGTGCAACAGTGTGTTGTCTCAGGAAAAAAAGTGAAGAACTTTCCAACATCTAAATGATGCATCATTCTGTTTGGTTTATTGAAAATGAAGCTTTGAAATAATTCTGTACATAATACAAATCTCTAAGTTTTGAATAAGTCTATATGTAATACTGTGACATATCTAGTTTTGGATGATTTAGGTGGTGTTTATGTACAATAATATTTTGAAATGGAAAACTTTCAAAACTTTATTTAGTCAAAATTTAAGTTAAAAAAAGAAGATTAAAACCAGTGATGGACTCAAACCAGTGATCTACAGATTAGCAGTCAACAAGTTAACTCAAACTGAGCTACTCAGCTGAGCAAACAAATTTAAAAGGAATATACAAATATTACTGATATTTATTTACCATTTATGTTTTAAAAGGAAGTTGGCCATCATGAAAGTATAGTATTACTTCCTAAATAAAGCCATGTTACAACAAGTTGCCACTGGATATCATTATGATAGGGATAAATTGGTAAAGATTCAACACGAATCTCTGAAATCTTAATTTTCCTGTTTGTAGTGTCCAAGATTCAGCATGGAGAAACACATAACAGACAATGTACAGCATCATCTCAAGCTCATGTGTGATTTATCAAAATCTCAACAAAACCAAATCACTCAACTGTGCAATGCCCTGTATTCACTCACGCACGTCACAGATGGTGTGTTCATCTGGAAGCTCGAGAACTATAAGCAGAAGTTCCTGGAATCGGCGTACAAGAGTGTAGAACTTGTAAGTGAGCCATTCTACACATCAAGATATGGCTACAAAATGGCTGCCTCAGTGTTCCTGAATGGAAATGGTGCAGGAGAAGGGAAATATTTATCAGTGTACATAAAAATCCTCCCAGGGGAGTATGACAACATTCTGGAATGGCCATTCACGTTGCCCATTTCATTTTCCATTTATGACCAGAATTTGGAATATGACCTGAGAGCAAACATCACTGAAAGTTTTCTGCCAGATCCAACATGGAAGCACTTTCAGAAACCAGTCAAAGACACTTCCACTCTGGGTTTTGGTTACCCCAAGTTCGTGTCTCACGAAATCCTGAAAACCAGAAACTACATCAAAGATGACAGCATTATCATTAAAGTGAAAGTAGACAGCTACAAAAATTGCATGTCTCCATGACTACCTCCTTGAAAAATCAAATGGATAAATGTTTTCATTATTACGATATTTAATTTTATGTATTGTAATTGTAAATTATGGTATTTTAAAATCTGTGTGTCTTCATACCTTGTTTGATGTATGACAGAAGTATGTAAAGAATGTGTCCCTGTCAAAAGAAGGAAGCCTTGTTATTATATTACTAACAAGGCCTACATTGACTGATTGCTTTCCACGATTTATCAATGTGTGTTTGTGTGTGAATGAAAAGTGAAATTGATTGATTGTTATTCCATATACACCTCATGTCACTATTTGAAATAAATAATTGAAAACTTGACAGATTTAAAAAAAAAATGTATTCATGATAGTGATGATTACTAGGGTTCTGATATGTATGCAAATGTGATGTTTAATTTTAAACAGATTTAACAAGGAATTTAATTCATCAGATCATGATTTTTAATTTATGATGATTGAAAAAAAAAAGTTGTTTTCTTAACGATACAGCTGGTCTTGCCAGTGACATTAATTTTCTTGATCCACCGTGTGTAACTCAAAACTGAAACTTGGTTCCGTTTTTGTTCTCATCCATAAACCTCATTAATTTATTTATCATTTTACTGTAAACGCTTTCCAAACCATGAAATCCGTAGCTGAAATGGTTTGATCTAGTTGAGGAAGCTACAATAATTTTCACAAGTTACGAAATTAAATCACCGATACTTGCCAAACAAATGAAATCTAAAAAGGCGAAAGAGATGTGACTTCCTGGAGGAAAACTTGCACCTTAAACAAAACCTTCATTATTTTGGAACACTTTCGTATTCATCTCACGGCGTTTAATCATTAGGTGGATGCAGTTTGAAGTATAAGCTTTATATAAATTATATCCACATTTGACATCTTTCAATTAATGATGCACGTGCCCTCTTCTACTAATAGAAACAAACGAATGTCTGCGACGGACGTCCGGTTCTGGTCTGCATTTTGACGACATTGGATGCAGTGGAGTAACTTTCTTTCCAGCCAGTTTATGAACTTGGAATATATTACAGAGATTGATTTATGTATGCAATAGATGATATACACATCATTGAACGATTAATCAACAGGAAATCTGGATAAAATAACCTGTCGATGATCGCAGGTAGATGTGCTAGCAGTTCGCCATTTTCTGTGACTGATTTTGGTGAGAGACATGGAGTTTCTTTACCAGTGGCTGTGTTTGGTGTGTGCGTTGTTTCAAGCTTCTGGACAGATCCTTTCGGGGGTAAACAGCATTTCTTTTACTTTTGTTATTCAAATTTTGTTTTTAAGAAATGGACTTTAACCAATGATATGTTGAGCGTTTAGATGTAAATTGCTAGTGTCAGTGGGAGTAAATCATTTCTAGTATTGATATCGTGAGACAAATATATTGTTCGTTCGTTTGTTTTAAGTCCCTTCAATGTTTATTTCACTGATACTGGGATATAACCAGCTGTAAAGTACCGGTCGCTCAGTGGTAGAGTGTTCGCTCCATAACCGGGAGGTCGCAAGTTCGAGGCTCTTTCATGTCATGGCCGCGTCAAACCTAAGACGTAAACATAGATAAATCTAGTGATTGCTCTTTCGCCAAACGCTCGGCATTTAAAAGAAAGGTTAAGATAATGAACAGTGAGAATCATGGATCTTTAGGACATGACCTTAAAAACAGAGGTCACGTGTCGTGACAGGCGTTGGCACGTTAGAGAACCTCACTGCTACAGTCGTAAGCGCTAAGCATAGGTCTAAATTTGTAATCAACTACAACTGGTGACGTCTGAATATGATTAAAAAATTTCTACGGGGCGTAAAACAAACAAACAACTAACAAGCTGTAGATGAGGTGCCACAAATTTAGCTCATGCGTGGCGCTCAGGGCCGTAGCAGGGAGGATTCTTTATCGTGCCAACGTCTGCCGCGACACGGGACTTCGGTTATTAAAATATTACTCAAAAGACCTACAATTCTTATTGTAAGTGCCATGCGTTTGGTCAAGGAGCAAGCACTACCTATTTTTACGTCTTATGTTTAACACGAGTGGGGCTCAAACCCACGACCTTTCTTCACGAAACGAACGCTTAAACCACTGAGTCACCGCGACCGGTGCACGTAGGACTAAATATGATTCAGTACAAGTGTTGACACGGTGAGACTGAATGGTGTTAGTTTGAATAAATTCAAATTAGTACAAATCCCGTTCAGAGGGGAATATGACACCGAATCTGATTCCTTTTTCAGAAAGCGCATGGAACCACACGGCAGACAACACAACCAGGCAGGCTAAATAGGCACGTGAATACTGTTTCTCAAGGCACCAGCAGTAAAGTGCGTATTCCTGAGACGAGACAAGCGGCACTGATGGGTAATAAAGGATCCAGCCCTCAAATGATGACAATGATGCCAGGATATTTTCTCTCGAAATTTCCCTCAACTCGAGCGACGATGGCGCCTGGAATTCAGAGAAGCAGTTTAGGAAGTCCACATCCATTTAATACGAATGAACCTCGACACGGAGTGGTAGGGTTCTTAATGCAAACTACCCCTTCCCCGAGATTAAAGATGATACAATCCGTGAGTGCAATTGTCAGAAAGGAATTTGTTCCCCCAGCTCAAGAGAGAATACCCATAAAACGTTCAGATCAGCCTTCGCATTCAGTGACTGTTAACTCGCCTTTCCGACAGCTAGTAAATTCACGTGGTACTGAAATTTCACAAACACCCTCATCCAATACCCTGCAAAACGGACCGTTTTCCCCGCGAGGTTTTCCAGGAAGAGTGAAACATACACATGTTTATAATAATTTACAAAACGCACGTATTCAGCAACAGGGAAAGGAGCATGCCCATACTTCTCCGTCCAATGTTTTACAAAATGGTAATAGTAACCAGCACTCATTATCATCAAGAACAGGACCTCCGCGAACCCCACCTAATGTTTCACAAAATCTGCCTGTTCAACAGCACATGTCAAGAGTAAAGGATGTGAAAACTTCATCTCGAATTGTTCAAAATCCTCAGCATCAACCGTCACAAAAAATGAAGCATGTAAAAATGTCATTATTTCATGCCTTGCAAAGTCCTTCATTTGCTCCCCAAAATGCACCACAGAATAGAATTGACAATGCACAAACTTCTGTTGTCTCACATAACCAGCCTGCTTCCAAGAATACTGTACCAATAACTAAGAAGCATGGTCAGACTGCTGTTAAAATGCAAAATCAAAGTGGCCATCAGCTTTCAACACCCATAAGAGCTGGACATACGCAAACATCATCCAATGTTGTACAGAATCCGCCTGTTCTTCAACATATACCACCAAGAGCGCAAACGTTAACCAGTGTCTATCAGAACCCATCTAATCTACGTCATGTTTTACCACGAAAAATTAAACATACAAATGATCCTTTACATTCAATACCAACCCATTCGCAACAACTAGTAAATTCCCGTGGTACTGAAATTTCGCAAACGTCCTCATCTAATAACGGACCGTTTTCCTCGCAAGGATTTCTTGGAGGAGTGAAACATACACATGTATCTAATAATTTACAAAACGCACGTATTCAGCAAGATGTTCAGCAACAGGGAAAGGAGCATGTCCATGCTTCTCCATCCAATGTTTTACAAAATGGTGGTAGAATCCACCACTCTTCATCCTCGGGAATAGAGCCTCCGCAAAACTTATTAGATTTTTTACAAAGTTTACCTACTGCACACCAGGTACCAGGATTGAGGGATGTACAAACCTCATCTAGAATGTTTCGAAACTCATCTATCCCCCAGTATGACCCACCACGAAAAATAGAGCAAGTGCGAACTCCGTCATATAATGCCTCAAAAACTCATTTAACTGTTCCCCATAAAGTAGCATCGTCATCAAGAATTAGAGATGCACCGACTTCATATGCTGTTCCACAAAATCTTGTTCCCCAAACAGTGACACCAAGGAGTATGGGGCATTCACAAACTTCGTCCACTGGCTTGCGAAAACCACCTTTTCCCCAACATGAAGCTCCACAAAGAAATGAACGTACTCAAACACTATCAAACATTTTTCAAACTACACTTAATCCACAGAAGTCAACAATGAAAATGGAACAGGCAAAAACGGCACCACCCTATGATTTATCGACTTCACATACTTCAAGACATGTTTCACCTCAAGGAATGGAGCATAGGACTAAGGCCTTACAAACTCCAAGCATTTCAAATCGTTTAGCATCTGACAAAAAGAATCCTCATGATATTTCTTCATCAAGTGTTATTCGAAATCAACATACTTCCCAAAATCAAATAAAGATGGAGAATTCACACACTTTATCATCTAACATTATACGAAAGCTTCCAGTTTACCAGAATGTTGCAGCACGAAAAATGGAACCCCGACAAACTAAAAGTGCGCTAATTTCATCCACCAATATTGTTGAAAGCATCCCTTTTCCCCTGCAAGAAACTAGACGAGTAAAGGAACCAAGGGGGATAAGACATGCTCAGACTTCGCCGTCTAATGCGCTATACACCTCACCTATTCCGAATTCTCTAACACCAGGAAGAGTAGAATGGACTCAGAAAACGTCACCTAATTCATTAATTAATGGACGTCAGGAGAATGTAGCACCAAAAGGAGTAGAAAATGCGCATATATCAAATTCCAATATATTGCTTAACTTGCTAGTCGACCAGCAAGAATTACCACAAGGAATGAAGAATGCTCAAATTTCATCAGCTAATATCATACGACACTTGCCTGTCGACCAACAAGTATTACCACGAAGAATGAAACATAAACAAATTTCATCGGCTAATATCGTCCGATACTTGCCAATCGATGAACGAGCACCACGGCGACAAATGAGACACGTGCAATTTTCATCATTCAGTAACGTGCAAATTCCAAATATTCCCAAGCAGATGAAATCTCGAGAAATTAATAATATGCAATTTTCACCACCAAATACTTTATCAAACGTGCCGGTCCGACAAGAAGCAATTGCAAAAGAAATTGCGGCTGTGCAAACTCCATCTTCGCAAAAGAGAGCTATTCAGACTAAGCAGCAACAGAAACGACAAGTTATATCCAATTCGCAACTTGGGGAACAAGCCAACAGCAAAGTCCAAACTACTAGCCATAGAAAGCAAAGAGGTTTGCCCAAAGCGCAACCAGTTCCTACAATAATTAATGGTAAGAAATATATGGTAAACCCGTTGTTTATTGGTCTCCTAAAGAATTACTTTGCAAACGCAGGCCTTGATATGAAAACAGGACATTCTAAAAGCGCAAACGGAAAGAAGACTGCCCAAAATGTGAATATGATTGACAAGAAACAGAGATTTCAAACGAAGTCTCAAGGAAAACGCAATGAGATAAAAATGTCAGATACTCAAACGAATAATGGAGGAGTGGGAAAGGGACAAAATCCATTTCCAACAAGAAATGTAATACAAGCACGGATCCTCAACGAATCGTCTGTGAACAATCAAAAAACACAAACTCAAGACATGAAAACTACCAGAAAAATAGATATAGGTGCGCACCCTAGTACAAAAATTCCCAATGCTAGATATACCACTAAAGCAACTACTCATCCATACAGTTCATCGTTAAGTAACGATTATTCAAAAAAGACCACCCAACCACACACGCCGTATGTACACACTATTCGTGTTACAAGTACAACCACAAAACCAACGACTGCGTGGAATACAGCGAGAATGAGAAGTACACCTCCACCTTCATCCATTCCCAAACCCTCACAACCACAAAGTGTGATAAAAACTACTACACATACAACCATAAAACCGCCATTACCAGTTACACAGACAACAACCACTGCACCTAAGAGGAGAAAGGCACTCTTGATGCCCTTCAGGAAGATGCCTGTAAAACAGATGATAACCCAACCTATTACAAAACCAACACCATATCTTCCGACCCCAATTATTCACAGAATCCCAAGCGCTTCCAATGCTAATATATCAACAACATTATCTCAGAATCTCTCTACAAATACTCCGAGGACATTTACCAAAGAACCAACGATACATGCAAAGGATGCTACCACTACACGTTCCACATACCCTTCCATGACCAAGGTAACGACATATGCACCTACATTAACTTTCCAACCTTCTGGAGGGACACAGACTGTTATTGATACACCATTAAAGCCGGAAACACAGCTTTCTAATCCATTCAATGATAGTTCATCGATTAATAATACAAGCTCTACGACGAAAGTCGTTCCTTCAGTAAAGACCACCACTCCCCCTGGGTCTACACCCAAAGGCATTACCGTGGCAAAGAATACCACTCTTTCTGGTTCAAACAAACTACGGACGCCGGATCAATTATCTAATCCTTCACAGAAGCAGACCCAAAAGAAGACAGAGCCAAAGGGAAAAAGAAAGGAACAGACAACTAGTCCCATCGACATTCCAAAGAAGAAACCCGTGAACGTACGACTTGGATTCGAACTCAATCATTTTAGGCATACTGATATGAAATCTCAAAAGGAAAGTAATAAACTGATCGATGGTGAAGGAGTATTATTTGGTGATATTTTTAGATACAGTAATGGATTGCATCCTTCCGGGAGGGTAGGAGTTCATAAAGGTTTTGCTGGATTCAACAACCGCGTAAACGACGTGGAATTATTAGTGTTGAGGTAGCTGCTCCTTTTGGTATCAATGCGCTATATGATATATAGGACACAGATGATGATGGGTTACGGTTTCACGGGAAAAGGTGGAAGATTAATTGTTTCTCTATTGTTGATGTGCCTCCGTGCAACTCCGTGTAAGCTTGTGCAGATTCGTACTAATAGATATCCAATAAATCATTTAACTGTACTAGTTATGTTTTTAATAGAGAGAAAATACACGACACCACAACTCTCCTTACAATGCTGCATGGTGTACCCCTCCTTTCTGTTCATACATTAATGCTGGTCATCTTATCTGTATATACTGGGAAACATTTAATCATGTGCATTTTATCTATGTATACTAGGAAACATTTTATTTGTGTCTACTAGGAAACCTTTAATGCTGAATATTTTATCTTTGTCTACTTGGAAACATTTAATGCTGAATATTTTATCTGTGTCTACTAGGAAACATTTAAAACTGAATATTTTAACTGTGTTTACTAGGAATCATTTAATGCTGGCCATTTTATCCGTGTTCATTGGGACACATTTAATGCTAATCTTTTCTGTGTATATTGGATACATGTAATGTTGGGCATTTTATCTACTTATATTGGGGCATATTTGATGCTGAATATTTTAATTGTGTACTCTGCGGAAACGTTTAATGCTGAGCATTTTATCTGTGTCTACGAAAAGTTTAATGCTGGATATTTATCTTTGTCTACTAGGAAACATTTAATACTGGATATTTTACCCATGTCTGCATGGAAATATTTCATCCGGGCATTTTACCAATTTAACCAAGATACATCTAATCCTGGGCATTTTATCTGCGTTGCTTGGAACACCTTTAATGCTAAAAATCGTTTCTGTGTATACTGGGATCTTTTCTGTGTATACTTGGCATGTATCTGTGTGTATGCTGGATACATGTAATGTTGGCCATTTTATCTTCTTATACTGGGAAATATTTGAAGCTAAACATTTTAACTGTGTACTCTGCGGAAACGTTTAATGCTGGACATTTTATCTGTGTCTACTAGGAAACTTTATCTGTGTCTACTGGAATTTTTTTTATCTGTGTCTACTAGGAAACTTTTTATCTGTGTCTACAAGGACATTTTTTATCTACGTCTACTAGGAAACTTTTTATCTGTGTCTATTAGGAAACTTTTTATCTACGTCTACTAGGAAACTTTTTATCTGTGTCTATTAGGAAACTTTTTATCTACGTCTACTAGGAAATTTTTTATCTGTGTCTACTAGGACACTTTTTATCTGTGTCTACTAGGACACTTTTTATCTGTGTCTATAAGGAAACTTTTTATCTACGTCTACTAGGAAACTTTTTATCTGTGTCTATTAGGAAACTTTTTATCTACGTCTACTAGGAAACTTTTTATCTGTGTCTACTAGGACACTTTTTATCTGTGTCTACTAGGACACTTTTTATCTGCGACTACTAGGAAACTTTTTATCTACGTCTACTGGCAAATATTTAATACTTTGATCTGTGTCCACTGGGAAATAGTTAATACTAATAATCTTATCTGGGCATTTTATCTGTGTATATTGGGAAATATTTAATACTGGGTATTGTATCTGCGTATAATGGGAAACATTTAATATTGGGCATTTTATCTTTGTTTACTAGGAACTATCTAATACTGGAAATATATCTATGTATATTGGGAACCATTTAATCCCGGGTATTTTATCTACATTTAATACTGGGCATTTTATCTATGTATATTTGAAAACATTCAATACTGGGTATTTTATCTGTGTTTACTGGAAAATACTTGTATTCATAGTAAGACATTTTATCTATGAATGCTGGGAAACATTTACTGCTGGACATTTAATTTGTTTATACTGCTTGTTTGAATTTGACAGCAAAAAGTTGATCAGATACAATCTCTATGTCAATATGACCCTCTGACATTGATACATCAGAAGACATGTATCTTGATAAAGTGATTGTGCCCCCAGGCAGGAATTAATTTGATTTTTTCCATTACAATGTTATATCGAGAAAATGTTCCAATGATATTGCAAGTTGATGGGTTTTCATCCTTTTCTTTTAGAGTTTTGATCTTGCATAAGATAAGCCTTTGTTTATGTCATCATACACCTTAGTTGAATTGCATATTCATAGAAATACTGCACACAACATATTATTGACACAAACGATATTTCTACCAAACCCTTGACAGATTAAGTTGAAATTTCCATTTGAATATAAAAACTCTGCATGGCTCCATGAACAATTGCATGATCCAATGAACTTCATCGTCTTATTCAATACCAGATAACGACACGTGTTCCAACACACACTCAACCATAAGCTGGTATAGGTAATGGGGGACCCCCTAGGGATCTTTGCAAGCAAGTAGTTTTTGAAAATACATAGTCCCTTGATTATAAATCAGGTTGTTTTTTTACTTTCTAAAGGGGGCGTTTACGAGTTTTGGGAAAAAAGAACACCATGAAATTTGTACAAATAATATACATGTAGATGAAAACTATAAAAAAAAAAAATCTTCACATCCGATATAGATGGCATTGACATTTGCGAACAAGTATGTTTTGAACGTATGTAACCATTTGATTATATATCAAGTTGTTTGACATAAATATGTCGGGGCATTTACGAGGTTTTGGGGGCTTAAACATGATTTGTTTTCTTTAAAATTCGCCGAAAAATGGAAAACCTCTTTAGATCCTTTATAGATAATATGGACCTTTGAAAACAATTATTTCATGGAAGTATGTGACCCTTTAATTATAAATCAGATGGTTTGCATTGAGATCTTTTCGGGTTTTTAGGCAAAAACGTTGTTAAAAAATGAAAACACTTCTAGAATCCTACAAACACAATATGGACATCAGAAACATGTAACACATTGCAAATAGCAGTTTCAAGCCTCGGTAACTTCTCCAATCACCTATCATGTTTAATAGTGTAATTTATTTAGCAGTTTCAAGCCTCTGTAAGTAACTTCTCCAATCACCTATCATGTTTAATAGTGTAATTTATTTAGCAGTTTCAAGCCTCAGTAACTTCTCCAATCACCTATCATGTTTAATAGTGTAATTTATTTAGCAGTTTCAAGCCTCAGTAACTTCTCCAATCACCTATCATGTTTAATAGTGTAATTTATTTAGCAGTTTCAAGCCTCAGTAACTTCTCCAATCACCTATCATGTTTACTAGTGTAATTTATTTAGCAGTTTCAAGCCTCAGTAACTTCTCCAATCACCTATCATGTTTAATAGTGTAATTTATTTAGCAGTTTCAAGCCTCAGTAACTTCTCCAATCACCTATCATGTTTAATAGTGTAATTTATTTAGCAGTTTCAAGCCTCTGTAAGTAACTTCTCCAATCACCTATCATGTTTAATAGTGTAATTTATTTAGCAGTTTCAAGCCTCAGTAACTTCTCTAATCACCTATCATGTTTACTAGTGTAATTTATTTAGCAGTTTCAAGCCTCTGTAACTTCTCCAATCACCTATCATGTTTAATAGTGTAATTTATTTAGCAGTTTCAAGCCTCAGTAACTTCTCCAATCACCTATCATGTTTAATAGTGTAATTTATTTAGCAGTTTCAAGCCTCTGTAAGTAACTTCTCCAATCACCTATCATGTTTAATAGTGTAATTTATTTAGCAGTTTCAAGCCTCTGTAAGTAACTTCTCCAATCACCTATCATGTTTAATAGTGTAATTTATTTAGCAGTTTCAAGCCTCTGTAAGTAACTTCTCTAATCACCTATCATGTTTACTAGTGTAATTTATTTAGCAGTTTCAAGCCTCAGTAACTTCTCCAATCACCTATCATGTTTAATAGTGTAATTTATTTAGCAGTTTCAAGCCTCAGTAACTTCTCCAATCACCTATCATGTTTAATAGTGTAATTTATTTAGCAGTTTCAAGCCTCTGTAAGTAACTTCTCCTATCACCTATCATGTTCAATAGTGTAATTTATTTAGCAGTTTCAAGCCTCTGTAAGTAACTTCTCCAATCACCTATCATGTTTAATAGTGTAATTTATTTAGCAGTTTCAAGCCTCAGTAACTTCTCCAATCACCTATCATGTTTAATAGTGTAATTTATTTAGCAGTTTCAAGCCTCTGTAAGTAACTTCTCCAATCACCTATCATGTTTAATAGTGTAATTTATTTAGCAGTTTCAAGCCTCTGTAAGTAACTTCTCCAATCACCTATCATGTTTAATAGTGTAATTTATTTAGCAGTTTCAAGCCTCTGTAAGTAACTTCTCCAATCACCTATCATGTTTAATAGTGTAATTTATTTAGCAGTTTCAAGCCTCTGTAAGTAACTTCTCCAATCACCTATCATGTTTAATATTGTAATTTATTTAGCAGTTTCAAGCCTCTGTAAGTAACTTCTCCAATCACCTATCATGTTTAATAGTGTAATTTATTTAGCAGTTTCAAACCTCAGTAACTTCTCCAATCACCTATCATGTTTAATAGTGTAATTTATTTAGCAGTTTCAAGCCTTTGTAAGTAACTTCTCCAATCACCTATCATGTTTAATAGTGTAATTTATTTAGCAGTTTCAAGCCTCAGTAACTTCTCCAATCACCTATCATGTTTAATAGTGTAATTTATTTAGCAGTTTCAAGCCTCAGTAACTTCTCCAATCACCTATCATGTTTAATAGTGTAATTTATTTAGCAGTTTCAAACCTCTGTAAGTAACTTCTCCAATCACCTATCATGTTTAATAGTGTAATTTATTTAGCAGTTTCAAGCCTCTGTAAGTAACTTCTCCAATCACCTATCATGTTTAATAGTGTAATTTATTCAGCAGTTTCAAGCCTCAGTAACTTCTCTAATCACCTATCATGTTTACTAGTGTAATTTATTTAGCAGTTTCAAGCCTCAGTAACTTCTCCAATCACCTATCATGTTTAATAGTGTAATTTATTTAGCAGTTTCAAGCCTCAGTAACTTCTCCAATCACCTATCATGTTTAATAGTGTAATTTATTTAGCAGTTTCAAGCCTCAGTAACATCTCCAATCACCTATCATGTTTAATAGTGTAATTTATTTTGCAGTTTCAAGCCTCTGTAAGTAACTTCTCCAATCACCTATCATGTTTAATAGTGTAATTTATTTAGCAGTTTCAAGCCTCTGTAAGTAACTTCTCCAATCACCTATCATGTTTAATAGTGTAATTTATTTAGCAGTTTCAAGCCTCTGTAAGTAACTTTTCCAATCACCTATCATGTTTAATAGTGTAATTTATTTAGCAGTTTCAAACCTCAGTAACTTCTCCAATCACCTATCATGTTTAATAGTGTAATTTATTTAGCAGTTTCAAGCCTTTGTAAGTAACTTCTCCAATCACCTATCATGTTTAATAGTGTAATTTATTTAGCAGTTTCAAGCCTCAGTAACTTCTCCAATCACCTATCATGTTTAATAGTGTAATTTATTTAGCAGTTTCAAGCCTCAGTAACTTCTCCAATCACCTATCATGTTTAATAGTGTAATTTATTTAGCAGTTTCAAGCCTCTGTAACTTCTCCAATCACCTATCATGTTTAATAGTGTAATTTATTTAGCAGTTTCAAGCCTCAGTAACATCTCCAATCACCTATCATGTTTAATAGTGTAATTTATTTAGCAGTTTCAAGCCTCTGTAAGTAACTTCTCCAATCACCTATCATGTTTAATAGTGTAATTTATTTAGCAGTTTCAAGCCTCAGTAACTTCTCCAATCACCTATCATGTTTAATAGTGTAATTTATTTAGCAGTTTCAAGCCTCTGTAAGTAACTTCTCCAATCACCTATCATGTTTAATAGTGTAATTTATTTAGCAGTTTCAAGCCTCTGTAAGTAACTTCTCCAATCACCTATCATGTTTAATAGTGTAATTTATTTAGCAGTTTCAAGCCTTTGTAAGTAACTTCTCCAATCACCTATCATGTTTAATAGTGTAATTTATTCAGCAGTTTCAAGCCTCAGTAACTTCTCCAATCACCTATCATGTTTAATAGTGTAATTTATTTAGCAGTTTCAAGCCTCAGTAACTTCTCCAATCACCTATCATGTTTAATAGTGTAATTTATTTAGCAGTTTCAAGCCTCTGTAAGTAACTTCTCCAATCACCTATCATGTTTAATAGTGTAATTTATTTAGCAGTTTCAAGCGTCTGTAAGTAACTTCTCCAATCACCTATCATGTTTAATAGTGTAATTTATTTAGCAGTTTCAAGCCTCAGTAACTTCTCCAATCACCTATCATGTTCAACAGTGTAATTTATTTAGCAGTTTCAAGCCTCTGTAAGTAACTTCTCCAATCACCTATCATGTTTAATAGTGTAATTTATTTAGCAGTTTCAAGCCTCTGTAAGTAACTTCTCCAATCACCTATCATGTTTAATAGTGTAATTTATTTAGCAGTTTCAAGCCTCTGTAAGTAACTTCTCCAATCACCTATCATGTTTAATAGTGTAATTTATTTAGCAGTTTCAAGCCTTTGTAAGTAACTTCTCCAATCACCTATCATGTTTAATAGTGTAATTTATTTAGCAGTTTCAAGCCTCTGTAAGTAACTTCTCCAATCACCTATCATGTTTAATAGTGTAATTTATTTAGCAGTTTCAAGCCTCTGTAACTTCTCCAATCACCTATCATGTTTAATAGTGTAATTTATTTAGCAGTTTCAAGCCTCTGTAACTTCTCCAATCACCTATCATGTTTAATAGTGTAATTTATTTAGCAGTTTCAAGCCTCAGTAACATCTCCAATCACCTATCATGTTTAATAGTGTAATTTATTTAGCAGTTTCAAGCCTCTGTAAGTAACTTCTCCAATCACCTATCATGTTTAATAGTGTAATTTATTTAGCAGTTTCAAGCCTCAGTAACTTCTCCAATCACCTATCATGTTTACTAGTGTAATTTATTTAGCAGTTTCAAGCCTCAGTAACTTCTCCAATCACCTATCATGTTTAATAGTGTAATTTATTTAGCAGTTTCAAGCCTCAGTAACTTCTCCAATCACCTATCATGTTTAATAGTGTAATTTATTTAGCAGTTTCAAGCCTCTGTAACTTCTCCAATCACCTATCATGTTTAATAGTGTAATTTATTTAACAGTTTCAAGCCTCAGTAACTTCTCCAATCACCTATCATGTTAAATAGTGTAATTTATTTAGCAGTTTCAAGCCTCAGTAACTTCTCCAATCACCTATCATGTTTAATAGTGTAATTTATTTAGCAGTTTGAAGCCTCAGTAACATCTCCAATCACCTATCATGTTTAATAGTGTAATTTATTTAGCAGTTTCAAGCCTCTGTAAGTAACTTCTCCAATCACCTATCATGTTTAATAGTGTAATTTATTTAGCAGTTTCAAGCCTCTGTAAGTAACTTCTCCAATCACCTATCATGTTTAATAGTGTAATTTATTTAGCAGTTTCAAGCCTTTGTAAGTAACTTCTCCAATCACCTATCATGTTTAATAGTGTAATTTATTTAGCAGTTTCAAGCCTCAGTAACATCTCCAATCACCTATCATGTTTAATAGTGTAATTTATTTAGCAGTTTCAAGCCTCTGTAAGTAACTTCTCCAATCACCTATCATGTTTAATAGTGTAATTTATTTAGCAGTTTCAAGCCTCAGTAACTTCTCCAATCACCTATCATGTTTAATAGTGTAATTTATTTAGCAGTTTCAAGCCTCAGTAACTTCTCCAATCACCTATCATGTTTAATAGTGTAATTTATTTAGCAGTTTCAAGCCTCAGTAACTTCTCCAATCACCTATCATGTTTAATAGTGTAATTTATTTAGCAGTTTCAAGCCTCTGTAAGTAACTTCTCCAATCACCTATCATGTTTAATAGTGTAATTTATTTAGCAGTTTCAAGCCTCTGTAAGTAACTTCTCCAATCACCTATCATGTTTAATAGTGTAATTTATTTAGCAGTTTCAAGCCTCAGTAACTTCTCCAATCACCTATCATGTTTAATAGTGTAATTTATTTAGCAGTTTCAAGCCTCAGTAACTTCTCCAATCACCTATCATGTTTAATAGTGTAATTTATTTAGCAGTTTCAAGCCTCTGTAAGTAACTTCTCCAATCACCTATCATGTTTAATAGTGTAATTTATTTAGCAGTTTCAAGCCTCAGTAACTTCTCCAATCACCTATCATGTTTAATAGTGTAATTTATTTAACAGTTTCAAGCCTCAGTAACTTCTCCAATCACCTATCATGTTTAATAGTGTAATTTATTTAGCATTTTCAAGCCTCAGTAACTTCTCCAATCACCTATCATGTTTAATAGTGTAATTTATTTAGCAGTTTCAAGCCTCAGTAACTTCTCCAATCACCTATCATGTTTAATAGTGTAATTTATTTAGCAGTTTCAAGCCTCAGTAACTTCTCCAATCACCTATCATGTTTACTAGTGTAATTTATTTAGCAGTTTCAAGCCTCTGTAAGTAACTTCTCCAATCACCTATCATGTTTAATAGTGTAATTTATTTAGCAGTTTCAAGCCTCAGTAACTTCTCCAATCACCTATCATGTTCAATAGTGTAATTTATTTAGCAGTTTCAAGCCTCTGTAAGTAACTTCTCCAATCACCTATCATGTTTAATAGTGTAATTTATTTAGCAGTTTCAAACCTCAGTAAGTAACTTCTCCAATCACCTATCATGTTTAATAGTGTAATTTATTTAGCAGTTTCAAGCCTCAGTAACATCTCCAATCACCTATCATGTTCAATAGTGTAATTTATTTAGCAGTTTCAAGCCTCTGTAAGTAACTTCTCCAATCACCTATCATGTTTAATAGTGTAATTTATTTAGCAGTTTCAAGCCTCTGTAAGTAACTTCTCCAATCACCTATCATGTTTAATAGTGTAATTTATTTAGCAGTTTCAAGCCTCTGTAAGTAACTTCTCCAATCACCTATCATGTTTAATAGTGTAATTTATTTAGTACTTCTGGTCAGATGGTGCATAGTCATTTCAAGAATGAGGTGCTTAAGGAGGTACTCTACATCGTGATAATGGCCGACTTCCTTTTTAAAATATGGATATCAATATCAGCAATATTTGTCTATTCATTTCAAATTTTATTGAGTAGCGCAGTATGTTAGAATGTCAATTGCTGAATTGTAGATCGCGGGTTCAAATCCAGTAGGAGTTTTAAAAAAATTTCTGATTGCTTTCTTTTAAACGTTTAAAATTTTAACTAAATAAAATAAATATGAAATTAAAGTTTTCAAAATATTGTGGTACATATCCTCCACTTTTCATCCACATAAAATTTCTATGGTGTAGCATACATTCTTAAGAAATATCTATTTTCCATTCGTATCAGAGGCACATATGACCCGAGAGTACGATTTGACAAACCTTTTTGCCCTTGAAAAAAGAAAAATTGGGTTGTCTGATACGACTTGGGAGAGAAATGTAATGAAGAAAATTCCGAAGATCATTATTCTATACACAGTATTCAGAGATGATGGAGGGGTGGTCATGGTAAGTTATTGGCAGTTTTGTTGCAGTCGAAAATCTTCCTTCTGATTATTACATCAGATTCTTTGACTTGTCCTTTGGATGAAAGGACTAACACAAATGCAGGTTCAATTGCTTTTTCAGTAGGAACACCTGCAAAATATGCAAGTTCGTTTTTTGGAGTTTTCCAAAATTTGATTTTGGTACTAAATTTTCATTCTATTTTTGATTTCAGCTTACAAGTATTGTAATAACTGTTTTATCGGTCGGGATGAATGACAATCACCCCCTTCTCTCTCTCTCTCTCTCTCTCTCTCTCTCTCTCTCTCTCTCTCAGCATTGTCAAACTCTCACCCATGTAATTCTGCAGGATATTCATCTCCATATACTCAGATAATGTCAAATGACATTCCTTGATGCTCAAGACTTACAAGTATCACCTTTAGTTTCTGACTTGTTACGGTCATGGGTACTAGTGTAGATTTTTCTACAGATTAAACATCATCACTTTAGCAACAAAATCAATATCTCGAACTTTACTTACAGTGGTTTCATTTTAATTCGTGGGGATCAATGTTCGTGGGTAAGGAAAATTTTCCTGGATCGTGGGGACGTAATTCTATGGGTAAGCAATACGATATTACTAGGCGAGATAACTCTACTTGGTTTAAAAATTGTTCGATGACACGTAAATTCGAGGGTAAGAGTGACCCACGAAATCCACGAACATCAATCCCCCACGAACAATGATGATTCCACAGTATTGTGTCACAGTCACTTTCATTCATTAATGGATTCTCCTACTGTTTCTGTCACACACTTTATCAGTTTGTGTTTCCCCCTTGTACTTCAGTTTCTGTATTACTGAGTGATTTATGGGAGAGGAGAGTGCAGATAGTTCACATCCCTACAGTTCACTTGACTCGGTGCGACTTTCCTCGATGCTCAAGTTTTATCTCTAGTAACTAATATTTGTAAATTATTGATGACACCATCATTTAAAGCTTCTACTAAACAATACCTCTTTATTATTCTGGGGACTCTGTCTTCTACTCTTTTTGTCAAATCTGTGAAAAATGTCGTTATCCTCTACATTCTACATTTGCCAATACAACCTGTCACTGGGTCAAATGATGTCTGACGTGTGTCATACCGATTGTAATTAGGCTGTTGTTTACACGCTGATTTTGATTACGGATTATTCCATTTACCTGATCAAGACATAGGGCAGGGGCCTCCGTGGCGAGTGGTTAGAGCATCGCGCTCAAAATCACACGGCCTATCACCGCTGTTCGGCGCGGGTTCGAATCCCGCTCGCACCGGTAAGTGAGAAAGTTTCCCAGTTTACTTTCGGAAGGTCGATGGTCTCTTCCCAGGTACATTGTATCTGGGTTCTCTCTTCCACCAATGAAAACTGGGCGCCACCAGATAACTGAAAAATTGTTGAATATGGCGAAAAACAGCAAAACAACAAAAGGGCTCACGGTGGGTGTGACCACTCGACATGGGAAGCTTACTCCTCCTAGACACCTGATCCTACGTTTGGTATATTCAGGGGTCCGTGTTTGCCCAATTCTTAATTTTATATTCCTTATTGGAGATATGAGAGTGGTGACAGTCGTTATCTTAACCTTTTCATTTTGTTCATGAAGTATTATACATCTTTATTCTTGATGTTGATGGGAGTTTGAGACAAATAACTTGATTTAAAATGTTTGTTTTTCTATGTGACATCTTTCAAGTTGTTCAATTGAAAATTGAAAAATTCAAATTATATTTTAAAAACGTCAATTTGTCAAACAATCGTCGTTGACCTTTATATATAAGCTAAGTACTTCGTTACTAGCTTGAAAATACGGATGTATATTAATTGCTGTGATAAAATTTAGAAATTCATTTTTGGTACACTGTTTCCCCCTAAAATAGCTCTAGCAAGTTTATCGTTATTTCGGATTTCAAACATTTTGGTTGAGCATCACTGAAGAGACATGATTACATCTGGTACATCAAAATTGGTACCGTATAAGTTTTACATATACACACTTTCAAAATCATCACAAAACTCCCTAGTGAGGGGAGGTAATGTATCACTAGCTCATGGTCTACGTATGTTGATATGAGCTTACTATTTATCTGTTTACTGTGTGCACTGATGTTCTCTTAAAGAGACAGAGTACATGTATATGTCTTAAATTATGGATACTGTAGAATCATTATTGTTAGTGGGGTGTGTTCGTGTGTGTGTGTGTGTGGGGGGGGGGGTGATATTCGTGGATTTCGTGGGCCACTCTTACCCTATAATTTATATGTCCTCAAACATTTTTTAACCAAGTAGAGTTATCTCTCTCCTAGTGACATCGTGTCACTTACCCACGACATTACCTCCCCACGAACCGGCAAGATTTTGCTTACCACGAACATTGACCCCCACGAATTAAAATGCTTCCACAGTAGCCTGCATTACCTGTGTTTGAATCAATAGTTCTGCTCGCATACTCACTACACCGTCACTCTTACGAGACATGGTTTATTTTAAAAAAATTCTACACAAGAAAAAACCTCTTGCTTCAATTCTCAACTCAACATTTAGGTATATTGACGACGTTTTGTATATTAACAATATTTACTTTCATTCGTATGTCAATATGATACATCCAGTGAACTCGAAATAAAAGAAACCGCAAAGTTTTCCACATCTTTTTCATATTTTGATATTTTATGGAACATAAATGTTAAAGGCAAATAAATAACTCAACATTACGACATAGGGATATAAATTCAGCTTCTCCTTCGTCAATTTTCCTTTACGTAACAATATTCCATTATATAGCCTGCATATGGTGTTTATGTCTTTGAACGATTCGATACGCGAGAATATGCTCTGCATATGACAAGAATTTTCATCGAATCAAGCTGCAGACAAATAATTTCATGTTACAGTCAGCATTTTTCAAATTATATGGTCGTTAATATGATCTGTTGCACAGTCTAAGCATGCAAGGTGAAGATAACGAACAGTGATCAATCTCATAACTCCTACAAGCAATACAAAATAGATAGTTGGGCATAAATTACATTATGTTTGATGCGTTTCATACCAACTGTTAGGTCGTTCTTTACACACTGATTTTGATGACAGTCAACAGGAAATGCTTACTCCTCTTAGGCCCCCCCATCCCAGCTCTGGTATATCCAGAATGTTGGCCCTACTCTTAATTTTGTATTCTCTTTAGGTTTTATGAGATTGATCACTGTTCGTTATCTTCACTTTTGTTCATGGCGATATTTTCAACCAACTTTTCTGAAATGTAACCTGTCTAGGATTTGTTAGAAATGTGTTGGATCACATATTCTTGACGTGGGTACAATTGTTTTATGCAAAGTAGGTACAGTTTCTAAAGTCATTTGGCCCACAATATCGATGATTTCACTTGGAGCTCAAACCCTGGCATTCCAATATGGAATGGACTAGCAAACCCAAAATCTGCTCAGTTTGATCAGCAAAATGATTTGTCTCATATGACGAGAGCTAGAAGTTGGCATAAAATTCCAGAAATGCCATTTTCAATGAAAATATCCACAAATTCAGGTGGTTTTCCTTTCAGAAAACATACAGCGCATGCGTCGAGCAAATTCATATTCAAGTATGTTTTTCATCTTAAAATAATTCACAATATATATAATTTTCATTTTGCTCGACAAATGCGCACATCTTTTCCTGAACAATAATCTGTATGACATTTGACAGTTTTCAGGTTTATATTTTGAAAAACGGCGGGAAATGTCTTATTCATGATGTCATAATGCTATCCAATTAGGAATACCATAATGATTTTGTTGACATAGTATACCTGGCATATATTTTACTTTCTTAAAATGCTGAATAAGGTTAATTCCAGACACATTTTATAGAGAAAATTCTTAGGCCTTTTCGAGTTTACAATCGTACCTTGTTCATGCGAAATCACGACTTCACTTTACCCTTATACGCAATCCATTTTATCAAACATTAGTAACTTTCCTAACAAATCAAATACCAAGGTAAGTGTAAGTAATGAAATCCAATTGTTTCCTACTAAATTTTAACATATTCTTAGCAATCTTTTTAGTAGTGTTTTTTATCAATTGTATTCTATTTTCAAGTCAAAGTATGGTTCATGTGTCTCTAAATTTTTCTTATTTTCTCTAGAAACTATATCATCTTCATTCACAAAATCGTCGCTGCAATACGCTGCCTCTTCATCAATGTAAACATCTTCATTTTCCTGAGAATTTTCGATGCTATCGTCCACTGTTTGTGCATTGTCCGGGGAGGAAAAGTTGCTATTTTCAGAATGATTTGTTTCGATGAAATTTTCAGAAGTGGATGTGGAATGTGGTTTGTCATCTTCAATATTCTCAATTCCTTCGTCAGACTTTTTAAATCCGTCCTCACATTCAGGAGCATGTCTATAAAGGTTTCTAGTTGCTGATTCGCGCATTTCGTCTATTCCTATATGCCTGTCGTTGGAAGATTCGTCAACTGTATCATCAATGCATTTCATTTCAGCCGTCTTTTCCGAATCTACTTTGTTTATTAGTCGGGTTGAACTCTTATCAGTTTTCTTCTTGTTGGATAGAACTCATTTTTTAACCTTTGCAATAGCAAAATAGCTCCTGTTGTAATACTCCATCTCTTCATTGGACATAAAACCATCTGAAAATGAGCTACAGCTTTCGCTAAAGTCATCGTCATATGCATCACCAGATCCAGTCGCTAAAACATCAAAGGTACCGGTCTTGTCAATACTTTGGACAGCGACTTCCTCTAAATGGGGCAATGGATTAATCTCTGTTCTTTCGGGATTTTCACATTTATTAGCCTGTTCCGAACCGTCACAGGAAGTCGATCCTTCATTAATTGGATATTCATTGGCAGATTCTACAATTCTGATTCCTTGTGTTTCATGGTATTTATCCATGTCAAATATCAAAGCTTTGTTCGTATCATGTTGTCGAATGCCATTACATGGGAGTTTGAATTCGCTATCGTCATCATCGAAAGCTTCATCTGTAGATGGGTCTGTGTTGTCGCTGCTATTTTTCTCTTCTTGATATATCTTATCATAGTCCACCCCAGCAGCTATGGAAAGTTTGCGTTTTTCATCTATATCAGGATCATTTTCTAATTCCTTATTTTCAGCGTCAGACATCGACAAACTGCTTAACCAGTCGTAACTCTCATCAGAGTCATAATTTGCCTCTGTGCTCCACTTGTTGGACCCTATTGGTCTTCGCCTTCGACGACACTTTGCTTCGGATCCAATTTCTGTTTTCCCTTTTTTGTTGATCATCTCTTCTTCGTTATCACTGTCGTCCGATTCTCGATATACTTCATCAATTTTGAACAATGGTCGATATGACGTTAAGAATTTTTCTGGCAAGTGAAAATCAAAATCTTCACCAGTGTGGTCGGAAATGTTGCCGTCGGTAGAGCCAAACATCTCGTTTTCTGTAGATTGGACCAATGCGTCATCTATCAAATGTTCAGCTCTAACTGAACAGTGCTCGGCGTGTTGATTGATATTTGATGATGTTTCATCTAATTGTGATTGAAAACATACATTTTCATCATGCTGTTGCGTTTGGTTATGTTCATTTCCTTCAGCTTCTTGTGGTCTGTGGTCGCCTTCCTCCAGATCTTTATCATTTGCGTTGGAATCTTCAGACTGAGGCAGGTTAAATGCAACCTGCCTTGTTATCCCGGGCACTTGATGATTCATATCAACTTAGTCCACTTCAAAATTGACTCACCAATCATCTGTAAAATCGATATAAAATTCGCCAACAATCACCAATCACCTGTAATATCGATATAAACTTAGCAAACAAATTACTTACACAAGTTTGTTTTTTCGTATTGTAGATATGACAGTGTTTTGTAATTATGATAAGTTCTGTTGAACATATGTCAAAAAGGTCCGGATATCCGGAAGTTGTCATTTCTAGAGAAAACATGCAAGTTAATTTTTGTACATGTGAATTACATACAATTTACCGGAAATGTTAAACAACGTCTTTCTGACAATTTTGGATTGTGAAAGTATCCTTTTAATACCTATTTCTTGTCAGTTATATACAGTGTTTGCTTAATCTATGAATTTGTGAGGGTAATACCAGAGGAAGGCAACTGCCGTTAGTTACGTCACGTCCATTGATATATCGTTACTGAAAATCAGATATATAGCAAAGTGTTTTCATTTTTCGAAATGCGTGTTCGTTACTTCTAAGATGTATTGCTATAGTACTAATGAGTCAGTGAAGCATTGGAACCAGATCGTTTCGGTATCCAGACTGCCGTTCAACATCATCCTCGGATGTCTCCTTGTCGTAGGAGTTCTTGGAAATTCAGTCGTGGTGCACGTGTGTCGCCTAAAACAAAAGAGGGGCAACCGGTTCTACATCCTGCTATTGGCTCTCCTAGACATCCTAACCTGTGTAGATACAGTGCTCAGTGTTATATTTTTTAACTCCTATGGTGTAAACTTTCCATCAAATGTGTTGTGTAAAATAATCACTTATTTCATGTGGACGACACCGTCATCATCCTCGATTATGATACTGATTATCGCATTGCAAAGGTTTCTTCTCGTCTACAAACCAACCAAACGTTATCTGGATCCGCGTCATCATCGAATCATCGTCGTCCTTATTGTTCTACTCGTTCCACTTGTCATTGCTTTTCCGATGTGTGTTTTTTCTGGAACTGTCGAAATGAAACTCTCATTGTCAGATGGGAGAAATATGACAAAATGTTCCTGTGAGCCCAGTTCCGGACAATACAAGGGAATTGAAAAAAGCTACTTGGTTTTTCTTTTCATCCTTTCTCTTCTTCTGATAATGATAACAACACTTCTTTACATTCCAGTAGGAATTGTAATTCTAAGAAAACGCAAAGAATCCAAGACATCAAAGGACATTCCTTCTAATTCGATGGATGATTTGGACACGGCTACCTCTGATTCAACTGACGTAAAAACCACGCTGAGAGAGGAGACACAGAAGAAACGCAGACGACCAAATAGTACGCTGAATTTCCACATGATGTTCGGGGTAATCGTCCTCACTTACCTTTTGGCATACATACCGACGTTCTGTATGCTTCTAATCCAGAGAGGAAAACCTGGATTCTGGATAGGGATGTGGGGCTGGGAGTTGACTATTCTGTTGCTCTTCAGACGATTTCATCTCGTCTCCAACATCATCAACCCGTTTGTCTATGGGTATTTTGACATCACGTTCAGAAATTATTATGTGTCTCTTCTGAGTGCAGTGTTTTGCCGTTGCAGGTCTGCGAATTCGTCTTTATCTAACTGCAACCAAGGTACGAATTCGAATGAGAACGAATTAACAGGTAGCACGAACTACTAACAGCGGAAGAGTTTTTTATATGTGGACTGTAAAATACGAACCAATACATAGATTCCTAGACACTTTCCTTCAAATCTCAATTATAAATTTCACATAGGCTTTTGTAAACTCTTAATGTAAATTTCACATAGGTTTTTGTAAGCTGGGATGCATATTTGGTGAAATATCACTATACATATATTGTTTGATGTTATTCAGTGTTAATATAATTGTTATCTTGAAAATTAAGGCTTATATTATCTATATACAGAATAAACCATTGTCGCAACCAAAGTCTACAGAAAGTTTCCAAGTCTCCTTCCCACAAGTACAAAAACAAAGAAAGTATACTAGTAAGACACAATATTAAGGAATTCAGTATAAAATATAGTAATCAGAATTCTTACGCCCCGAGTACAGCAGTGGTGCTCTGGCATTTGAAATCTTTGTGCTCGATTTCTTTGATTCTTATGTATTCAATTAAATTCAAAGGGCACAATCATGCAGATTTGGTAAACTTGCGAAATTCTTTTCCTTGTTGATGGTATATAAATCAATTGACCTTGAATACCTTGTCTGGCACGTAGAATCTTAACAGCTCGCATGTCGCCTTAATGATTACTAATTTGCATTAACTTATTAATTGCGTGATGTAATTATGCCATGACTACTTCACCTACGAGAGGCTAATTGAACCCTTCTTTTAATTTCTTCAGAATAAAACTTATAACGAATTCATCCATGCAATGATAATATGAAAATTTGCTTACTTCATCCAACATTGTTTTATCTTAAAACAGTGATTCAGTTCGTGTGCAATAATTTATTGGCATTCAACAAAACAATAATAAATTAACATTTATATCTGTGAAATAAGTTAAAACATGTAACATGCACAATAGGGAATAGTCTCATGAGGTATATTTACAAAATCAATACGATTTAAAATTTCTTGCATCCGCATACATTCGTACATTGTAAACACATTTTCGTAATACTGAATAGTGCGGTTTACACGGAGAGTTTTTTGCTGATGAAAGCTCTAGTTTTGCTCTTGGAGGCCAGATTCTTGACTACAGACACCTTTCCATGTTTGGTGAGTGCAAGCTGGGGTATATAGTTCTGAAGCCAAGCTAAGTCCGCAGGACCATGTTGACCGCCTCCAGACGGATACTGTTGAGCCGGAAGAGAGCCAACTAACAGCATTGGATCCAACAAAGGATTGGGCGTTGTGGATTGTTTCGCTAATGCTGCTGCATACACGTCAAGAGCCACGGAGTTTCCGAACCCAGCTCCCAACCCTATCTGTGATCCAAGTCCTGTATTGGCCTGAGCTCCGCTGGTGGCTGCCTGAGGCGAAAGTCCGAGGCTGTTTAACAAAGAAGAACTACTCTGTGGACCGCCTCCTGCTGTAGTGCTATGTATCCCTGTTCCACTGTTCAATGAAAACTGTTTTCCAGTATTTCCGACGTAGTTAAGCGTTGCTGGACTTCCGGCGCCAGGTTCTATTATATGATGAAGTAAAGCCTCCATCAGAAGAGACTTCTGGTTTATAGGTTCGATTGTATAGGTGGGGAACGGCATCGCAGTTGTGGAAGTTGTAGTGGTTGTCGTGGTGGTTGGTGTTGTGGTAGCCTCTGTAGGTGTGGTGGTAATGGTGGTGGCCGCTGTAGTTGTTGTGGTGGCTGCGGTAGTGGTGGCTTCGGTGGTAGTGGTGGCTTCGGTGGTAGTGGTAGTCGTTTCAGGTGCAGCTGTTGTTGTCGTTGTTGTTGGAGGTGGTTTTTTGTTCACTTTCACGATCATTTTTTGTAACAGGTTCAACAAAATTTGCATATTTGGGTTGGGGCTTGGCGGTTGCATTATTTTCTTTTGATACCTGATACGGTTATGTAATCCAGCCACTGTATGGACTTCATTTTGGCTTCCAATAACGGTCACCTGGTTGCTGGGATACCTAACAGATTTAATGTTCACAAAGTGTGGCTTTGGTTGATGCGGTCTTGGAACTCGTCCTTTTGCTGGATAACCGGACGGAGACTTCTTTGGAGAGCCTCCTGAACTTTTCTTTGGTGTCTTCTTTGGAGCTTTCGGTGGGGAAGCAGGAGTCGTAGTAGGCGGCACTGGCTGCTTGGCTTTAGGTGGGGACGGTGCTTTCTTTTTAGGGCGCTTCATTTTCTTGGGTGACGTTTTCGGTACCGGCGACTTTTTGGGTGCCGGTGACTTTTTCGGTGCCTTCGGGGTTTTGGGAGCTGACGGTGCCTTGACAGGACCTCCTCCTCCTCCGTAGCCGATATTTAGTGTAGGACTGAAGCTGTTACTGATCGGAGCGTGGAAATTCAACCTGACATGAGTATCGTGTACTCCTTGAGAATGAGTTACGAAATTTGTATTCGGATTCGAGGCTGTGTTAGAATGACTGACGAAAACAAATGGTTCCGGAGAATTGGAGTTGATATTGATATTGGAATTCTGGTTCTGATACCATCCCTAAAATAAAAATAACGTTGTGTGAATGATCATACACGTGTTTGATTTCATATAGAAAACAACAGAAGACATGGTGCAATATTGAGATTAGTCTGAGTTCCAAGCTATTATAAGGATTCATGAATACTTTAAAAACCAAAATCTGACTCCATTGTCATAAACATGTGATGCCATCATTTCATATAGCACTTGTATGTTGTTAATGCCCGAGCAAAGAATAGTAAAATAAAACCTCAGATATACAAACATACTCAGAATTGATATACTCAAAATTAGATAGATAAAGACATATTGTCATAGATTAGAGAATAAAAAAGGTTACTATATAGTATATACCCTCGCAAAGGATTACATTATATATGGATATAAGAATAAGCGTTACCTGTATAAGAGGGATGAATCCAACCAGAGAGAGAACCAAAGCGCTCCTTGCCATACTGCTGACTGTCGAACATCCCTTGTTTGTTGTTCTTATATACACAACAATCGCCTGTAGGTCAATCATATCAAGTCATTATAAATATTCATTTATTTTACATTTTTTACAAATTATCAGGGTTACACGGTGTCGATAAGTAAATGTTAATACTCTTATGCTAATTAGGTCACTAATGTCTTGTCATCGACAGTTTTGCAATTTCCTCTCTGACAGCGAGCGGTCAATTTTTGACAGTCAAAACCCGATTTTGTTTTCCTCGTTCCATGGTATGCTCGTTACCAATTAATTTGTAAATTATTGTTTTTGTCATCATTAATTAGTCATTAATTTATCGAATCTATTACACACATGTTAAAGTGGCTGTTCTCGAAGATGGTAACCCCTTTGAAGCATCGTTTGCATATTGCATGAATTAAATAGTCCTTTGATATGATACATGCGTTCACAGTGACAATCATTTCCTTGCATTTCTTTTAATTACTAATAATGATGTATGCAAAATATTTGTGAATAATATTTTGTCCTCAAGCAATAATATCCTTTGTCA
Organism: Ostrea edulis; assembly: GCF_947568905.1. NCBI lineage: Eukaryota > Metazoa > Mollusca > Bivalvia > Ostreida > Ostreidae > Ostrea > Ostrea edulis. The sequence goes on from NC_079164.1 coordinate 100,599,060, forward strand.
GAAATATGAACGTAGTGTGTTGTTAAATATTCCATTTGCAAGAAAATGTCTTAGTTATATCCCGAAATCAGTGAGCAACACTGGCGTTTGTCGTTTTCTGTTCGTTGGTAATTTTTCTCCATGCATTTATTTCATTCCCATGAAACACCATTCCGGAAATAAATAATTGGAGACTGCATTTAAATTTAAAGGCTTTATTCAATAAAAGGCCAAATCAACAGGACAATAAAACACAAATAAATAAATAACACGGAGAACACCACAATATTCCTGCAGTTTATCACATTCGTACCCCAGAAGACGGATTTCATACATGTCTGTTTTGTTTCGAAAGTATGAAAATCTTTTGATACGGCAAACATATGTTCTGGTCACTGATCGTACCTAATACTGATAAATAAGTAACTATCACAATGCTTCTTCAACTAAAGAAGAAGCATTCAATGTTAAGGTGGTTTTGACTGAGACACGAATATTTGAAGAACAGTTGGAAAGTCAAGATGACCTCACTTCAGGATCTTTCTTTTGCCGTAACCCCCGGAAATGACCTTGACAGGTGCTCGTTTATGAAGAGCCAGTTGAGGCATGTATTTGTTCAACCAGGTGAGATCGACAGCCCCAGCAGTACCTGCCGGAGCAGGGGTAATTCCAGGTAATCCGGCGCCGGTGCCGTAGGCTCCGGATATACTTCCACCAGCTGCAAGAAGATCAAGCTGAGCCACTGGGTCAAGGTAAGGTGGAGGTGTGGTAGGTCCCTGCTGTGCAGCACCCAAGATGTCTAAGGTGGCCTGATGACCTGCTCCCGAATTGGCGCTCATAGAAACCGCTTTCTGACCTCCTCGTCCGTAAACGTCCAGCACTGCCGCTTGCTGTGTCTGTACGTTAGAACCGGCTGTGAGTTGCGCTAAGAGGGCTTCCAACAGCATTGAATTCTGGGCAAACGAGAAAGGTGTGGTTGTGGCCTCTGTAGTGGTTGTGGTGGTAGGCTCCGTGGTGGTGGTTGTGGCCTCGGTAGTGGTGGTGGTGGTTGTAGGTTCTGTTGTAGTCGTGGTGGCCTCAGTAGTGGTAGTGGTTTCCGCTGGAGTTGTGGTGGCTTCAGTGGTGGTGGTGGTAGTGGTATCTGGTGGGGGTGTAGTTTGTGGTGCGTGGTTGACTTTCACAACCATTTTCTGAAGCAAGTTCAATAATAATTTAAATTGCATTCCCTGCATAGGGTTGGGCTTGGGAACGACTTTCTTCTGGTATTTTACATTATTGTAAAGTCCAGCAACGGTGTGAACCTCGTTTCCATTTCCGATGACCTGGACATCATTGCTTGGGTATTTTATGGCCTTGATATTGGTGTACCGAGAGCCACCCCATCTTCCATATCCGCCTTGGCCACCCCCTCCCTGCTGTTGACCTCCCTGTTGTCCGCCCTGACCGCCGGTTTGGGCGCCTCCCTGGGTCTGGATTCCACCAGTAGCACGATAGCTCTGGGTGACCTTCTGAGTTCCTCCTGCGTTGTTATTAGGCATGTGCACACCCTTGCCTCTCACATTATTGTGAGCCCCGACGACGTTCATCATGTTTTGTGGGAAATTGTTGTTGAAGACAAGGTTCATGGGAAGACCAGAAACCTTTTTACTGCCAGCTCCGGCACCTCCCGATGACCCCTTAGGTGGGGAGCTCTTGGGTGCTTTTTGCTTAGGAGCCTTGGACTTCTTCGGAGAAGGGGTCTTCTTTTTGGGCTGTGGTCTCTTCCCCTTTTTAGGAGCCTTCTTTGGTGACTTCTTCTTGGGTGAAGCTGAGGGACTTTTGGGTGCGGGTCCTGCGCCACCGAAGCCGCCGATATTCAGTGTTGGTACAAATTTGTTCTTGATGGGAGCATGGAAGTTGATGCTGACCACGGTATCCTTAGTGGAGTGGACTACAGTTTTTGCGGTCTTTGGTTTTGGTGCCGGGGGCTCTGGAGCGGGTGCAGGTGGCGGATCATAAAACCCGGTGTTTACGTTGACATTGTTATTCAGATTCTGGTTCTGGTTTGCGTTAGACCACCACCAGCCCTGTAGAAATAATAAATAATACGTAGATTTAAAACACATTTCTTAAATTGCTTTTTTGTGAAAATTCATATACGGAACGAAAAGCAAATTAATATCTATATAATTTAGTAAAAGTAAAACTTAATTTCGTTTGAAAGACCATAATCTAGCAAAATTTACGTCAATTTGGAAAATATCCAATCTTCACTGCGTTTGAAATAGAATAGGATAGAAAGTGTTGATAACTTTGTGTAAATGCGGTCATGAGACGTGAAGCATAAGATCTACATATCAAATAATAAAAGCTACTTACAGCTACTGAAGGCAACACGACAACCAAACACACGAAAGCAAAACAAGACGGTGCCATGTTGGATGGAGTACCGAAACACAGAACATTCGCTCTTTATATACCTTATGCTTGTCCCAAAGGTCGACATATTACCTGTCATTGATATCAGTGCACTTTAATTAATTTCATTATTGAAAATCATAATTCGTTGTTCGTGAGTCCTAGGAATCGGTACCCCCTACACGAAGCGCATGACTTGTTCCTGATGAATATTCATGAACCTCGGAGCATTTCCATCTCCATAAGCATGACAACGTAGGTCGCTGCTTGACGTGTAAAGCTGATCGCTGTCTTGTTATATCATTAATTTCCTTGACACCGTTTGGTACATCTTCATTAACATAAATTGATTATGTTTTACAAGCATTGTTCATGTTCTGTAATTAATGGCCATCAAATTTATTTAAAAATTCAAAATATTTCCATTAGCGCGCAATGATCTTGAATGAATGACCTTTGACCCTCTGAGATCTAGAACTCTTTGAACCATTGGAGGAACATAATGCTTTATTTTATAAAGTTGTCAATGAAAAGTTATATTACTAGGATTTGTTCGGCTTATTTCAGAAGGTAAGTTTATGTTTATTTTCCACAACTAATTTAGATATTCCACCGCCACAAATTGTTGGTGTATAATAACTCGCCTATTCGTGTGTCTGTTTGTGTGTCTTTCGTAGTAATGAAATGGGCATCGTGTATAGAGTACAGTTTTACTTTCCAGTCAGACTTGTAACAGCTAGAGGTTAATGAAGAGAAGAAGAAACTATTGATTGCAGACAGAAGACAAAAATGACATGGTCCCCATACAGAGCCAAGTTCGCATAACCTTCGGAATTTCACTATAAATTGCAATTGCGATAAAGACACTTCGTGGTCGCGTCGGAAATCAGTGATAAGTTTGGCCGTGTTCTCGAGTACTTGTTGTCTGGGATTTGTTGCATGAAAATGTATCGTCAGCCTCAACATCGAGTCAAGCGGGAACAAATTGAACCCCTTTCAGTAATGTAGAATTTAAAATAATATTAAAAATGATACTTGTATGGTTTGTAGTATTTTATATCACTGTAAATCAATATACCTTTAGCGTGTATATCCTGGATATTTGATGCGAGTTACAAATGATTGAAAGAGAAATCTACAATAATGTCTAATTGCTTTCATCCTTTTCAATAAGGTTGAATTCCAATAAAACTGGAAACCATTTAGGGACTATTTATGGTTGACCTTACTAATGTCTGTCCGTGTAAAACATTACAATGTACATATTAAAACGAACTCTAGATTTCTAACAAACTTACTTTTATATACGTAAATCGATGCCTGTCGAAAATAGAAAGCTGGCGATAACATTGATTGTTTTAAAATAATTGTTTATTACGTCACAAAGTGAACCATTTTCCACGATTTTTCCAAATTCTAAATTCATATACAATGGAGCGCATGCGTCATCTGGCACGGATTGTACACTCGGATCGCCTTGGCCGATTCCATCTAGTTAGATATAGGGTACCGGAATTTACCAATGTTTGCCGAATGACAGATTTTACATGTACGTATGTAGTTGCTCACTGTATGCGTGAACATTGTATGATCACGCATGCGCTAAGTGTTTACCAACCGAAAGTACATGTTTAAAATGTACCAGAGACGAAATTACGTCATGTTCGTGACGTCACAACTAAATGATGGCCTCATAATGTTTTTCTGAACTTATAAGTCAAGATCCCATTCGGATCACATTCGTCCTTTTCCGTAACAGTTTGTAGTTATGGAAATACCCAAGTAGTTACAATTGGTCAAGATCCGTGTGTATTCGAAAGCAAACTTCCATCAGAGATGTAGAAGTGTATTCGATATATCTTTAAGTATAACTGGTTTTTAATTTGGCGCATCGCAAACAAAGCGATATATCTAATAAAATATATACGAGATAGACATATCATGTAAAATAAAACCACGGACATTTGAACAACTAACATATATATTGTATTTTCCTATGTATTGAAACTCCTGTAAAAGAATGCTGGTCGATAATACTGTCAAAAAGTAGATAATTGTTAGATTTCCAATTGTATTCAAGCGGCATTTTGTACAAATTTCATAATTTGTAATTTGACTTGGTACAAAACATTATGTATTATTGGTACAAAACATTATTGGTATGAAATCATTTGAACAAAATGTTGTTAATTTCAAATAAAATCTTCAAATCTGGTTGGTAAACATCCTAACATTACACGACTAGTATTTCACCTAGGCGTCAGAATACATGCCGTCACGTACAATGTAGAATGTATACGCTTATTTCAATTCCAGTGGCGGTAATGAATTTGTATATAATTGATTATGATTACAGTCAACATTATCATGCAAATAGACTTTTTTATATACTTGAAAGCTAATTACCTGTTTGCATTAAATTTGGTGCATACCACGGGATGCATTGAATTTGATTAATATTTAAACAACTCAGACCTTATGATTAACATATAGACAGAAGTCGGAAAAACTGCAATTTTTGCAATGTTTTCAAAATATTTTTTCATGTACAAGAATCCTCTTTAGTACTTGTTCGTAAAACGTTCATTATCTACACGTGTTCTGTCGTAGAATTTCAATATACATATAATTATTCTCCTGGACACACCAGAGGTGGGATCAGGTGTCTAGGAGTGAGCATCCCCTGTTGACCGGTCACACCCACCGTAAGCCTTATATCTTGATCAGGTAAACAGAGTAATCCGTAGTCAAAATCATTGTGTAAAGAACGACCTAACAATTGGTATGAAACACGTATGACAGCTTTCGACCTCACGACACGTTTTATTTCTAAATTGAATCATTTTAACGACCATAGAATTTGTGAAATGTTGGCTTAAAACGAGAATGTTGAAATCCCTGCAACATCAACATATTTGTCAGTAGCCATATATACGTGTGTGTGTTCTGTTGTGCGCAGGAGTTTGCCATATAAAAATGAATTTCATCTTCAGTTTACCAAAACTTAACCCCCATCTTGGTTAATATCACATAGAAATGTTTAATTATTAGTCTTTCGGGTCTCGGGGTCTACAAAGATGAGGCGTCACACCAATCAAACATACCGGAGCGAAAAATCTCTTTATGTTGAATTAGAGATTTCAAGATGTTCTGTTATTTTTGTACTAAAACACCTAGTACTTCTTCAAAAAACTTCACTAAAGTTTAACAGTATTTCGTTTCACTGCTAGAGAATGACTGAATTCTGTTTACACCGGGTTTTTTTTAAAATAAAATTTATTTGTCTATTTAACATGCACTTAGAAAGTTGCCAATTCCTGGTCATAAATTGTACAGCGTTGTCTCAGAGCAATAATTATACATTTGCTTGTTTCAGATAAGTCATACATATTTATCACGATCAAAAACCATTACATAGACAAGTTTTGGATTGTTTATAGCTGTCAAATCTTAGGGCCCCTTTGATGACACTGGCGCTAATTCTTTTGCTTTAGTAACCCTAGACGGAAATTAAATCCCATCATTATTCATTCCAGGTTTTGACGCAATGACAGAATTTTAAATCTTAGTGATTAGGACTGTGTTTAATGATGGCATTAGGATATTGAGATATGACAAAAAACCACAATGTTGAGCAGTTATATCCTGGATATAAAGATCGGGTTTTTTTCTGTTTGTGAGTTAGATTTTATAAAAGGTATTATTGTCTTTTGTATTTTTATCCATACCATATTTCGATTTTTTCACCCGAAGTTCTGATTACGAATGTCAACGCATCACATAAACATTTAAAAAAAAATCACGAGTGGTTTTTCTTCTTCTTCAAATTCGCTACCTCCATGGTTAGTCGAGTGAATTTAAGCCGTTACGAACAAATCAGCCAGTGCTAGAGTCCCCACGGGGATCTTTTAATTTTCATATGATTTTACACAAAACTTGCAATATTCGATTAAGTAGCAAAATTTTTAATTTCAAATATCACAACTTAATCACACGTATGTCCTGTATATTTCATTCACGTATGTCCTGTATATTTCATTCACGACACTTTGGATTGGTGTCATCCCTCCTTAATGAGGTTTCAAATTTCAGAGCTAAAACCCAGATAAAATGATAAATACAAGAAAGAGATTTTTGAACTTATTTAATTTTTTATCATTAAATGATCTGTATAAAGTATTTTTTCACATGTACAAGCTTTGGCAGATTAGTATAGATGTCTAAGGTAACAAATGAATCGCTCTTTTCGATGTTGTGCGCATGTGCACGTCTTATCTACAACAAATATATATATATATTTTAAAAATTGCATATATTGCTGCATACACTTGTATCCATTCGATATTGGATTTCCAACAAGAAATATCACTGCGAAATTACTACTTGAATATAATATCATAGTTTTATTGCTATATCAATGTTAATTGAATGCTGCAGAAAAAGGTGTACTGTATTTAATTATATACAAATTAAATATATAGAAATAAAATCTATACAGCTTAATGAGTAAATGTACAACATAGAAACAGTCACTCAAGAACATAAAAATATTGGCACGTGTGACTTTATTAATTAAGAACTGTGACTAAGCGCCATGTAAAAAGGTCAGCAACCCCCTGACGACCTTAACCACAGAGTCCCAAAAACTGAACACAAACTGAACCTGGCATCAGAAGTATCAAAGAACGTGAACTATGGATTTCTACTAACAGTAAAAAATAAAAGAAATTAAAAATATCCTCTCTTCCCCCCAAAGTCTTATGATATTAGACGAGTTGGTGGTAAAGCTATTGCCGCTACGATCAGTCCCCTCCCGCTGCCGTTTTGTTGCGTTCGTGTGTGTGTAGTTTCCGGTAGAGACTTTGTACATAGGTGAAGACGCACTTCCAGTCTGGCTTCTGCATGCGGACCATGTCCTCCACGTCCAAGAGTGGGGCAATGTCTGCACATTTCCTAAACACAACAAATTTTAAAGTAAAACTCGATACTGTCGTATTCTAGACGCACTTTTTTTTTATTTGCTTATCTCTCCTATCTAAAAACTTTCGATTTTCTCTCTTGCCCAGATTTCTGACAATTTCAAGTTTAATCTTGATTTGTTTAATGAACAGTTTGCCGGTCTGGCAAGTTGCTAAATGTATTATCTTGCCACAAAGTTTTTTTTTCGGGGGAGGGTGTTATTATTTTGCTATTTCTCTACTTACTCTGCCGTGTCAAAGGCCAGGGTGAAGTTGTATCTCCTCTTTTTGGGATCTAGGGAACTAAAGTCAAAGGAATCCGGATAGAAGTGGTGAATTAGTGCACAGAAAGCCATTCCGTTGTTCCAGCTGCTGGAGAAATTGGTAATCTCCACATTCTGCACGAGACATGAAACACGTCATCAAATACAGAAGCCACGAGGAAAGCCAATAGAAATTTCAATTCTTTGAGTTAATTACAAAATATTTTGAAATTTAATCTGAACATAAAATATATTAGTACAGAAAAACGAATATGTAATCAAGTGATATTGTATCATGCTAATGATTAGTATAGATAAAGTGATTATGTATATTAGATATAGAGATATAAAAAAGGTTAGTATCACGTGGTTAAGTCCCACAACAACCTGCCCACACGTACCCCCTCCAGTTCCCGTATCGTCATACACCGCATTTGTATATCTACGTTATGAGTTTATTGACTCCACACCAAACGTTAATGTATCTATTCTCAATGCTAATCCACATATCACCAAATGATTATCACCAAACCAAACTCAACAATTTTTAGTAATCAAACCATAAAAAATACAGTGTTTACAGTTAAAACCAAAGCCGTTTAGAATCTTAGCTGAAATCGCAGATGTTGTACATGTTCATCTACTACTGGTACAACAGTTCTAAGGCACGCAATACTTCTAAAGCATTCAACTCCATGCCGCTATAAACATTACGCTGTGCCTTCACAGCATAACGCCAGACCTCTACAGCATAATTACATGCTTCTAAAGCATACACTTTTGCAAATGTAGAAAGCATTCTACACAAATGGCAGCATACGAAACAAATATATGTACTTCTAGCACTTGTACATGTACAACTTCTGCTTTATAATTCTAATCAGCGACCACGACAACCTTGGTAGCTCATGCATGACTATTCGTTTCCATGACAATGGCATGCAGTCATGCGTTACCTCATATTCCCGCGTCATGGCTTTTGTCCAATCCAGTAACATTTGTTTGATTGCGCTGGGACTTCGAACCAGAGCCCTACCACCGCCTCCCCCGGGCGCTAAATTGCTTCAGTAAAAGATGCACCGATTGGTTAATCTCTTGTTAAGATATACATGTACGTAACTAATGAAAAGGCTTCCTGGAAATTTGGTTATCAACTGCAACCAAATTTCTAAGAATACAAACGTAATAAAACCTGGAAAAGAAAGCTTTGTTTGTTTGTATGTGACAGGATTTTACTAAGGTACACAACATAGACTAAGAATGGCAAAAATGTTAGCATGTGAAGGCATTGTTATTAGCAACACATAAAACAGTTCAAAAGTTTATTTTCCAAGGCTGATGTTTAATCAGATATCTAATGCATATATAACAATCCAGATTCTTTTGACTGGCAGTGCGTCAAAAAATAGGTTCATCTGTTTTTGAATTGTTTGAGAAGATGCTTTCGTTCACAAAGTTTGAATTTCAAGGGATGCTTTTAAAACATGTTTGATAGAGACACTCGTTTGTCAGGAAATGTAAAATACAGTACAATCCAAATCTGCCGAAATTCCTCATTAGATATCCGTTATAATGAATTATCCGTTATAATGAATATCAGAAAACTGAACTGTGTAACTACATGTGTATATATCAACATGGGCATAAAAGGGAAGCACATTAATACACAAGACAAAAATTCAAACAACACACGTAAAAAAAATCAAGTACGAAAATCAGAAATGTTAGAGATTAAAACATGGCTGTACGCGTACAACAAATATGAGCAGTGAGATATCTACAGGTTAGCGGTGAGCCGGCGCTGACCAGCAAGGCTAGCCGGTATACCTCATAATCTGCCGTATTCTTTTGACAGAATCGGAGAATTTCCTGCTTAATTGTGACAGCATTTCGCCGCAATGTGGTGGCTGCTTTTTTGGCGTACGACACAGATAATAAACCACTGCACAAATGACAGAGAGCATGTTAATACAGGGGTCATACAGACAAACACACGGGTACAATTATTCTTAATTCACAGACAAACACACAGGTAGAATTCTTCTTAATTCACACACACGAACATACGGGCAGAATTCTTAATTCACATACACAAACACTTGGGTACAATTATTCTTATTTCACATACACAAACACACTGGTAGAATTATTCTTGATTCACAAACAAACACACTGGTAGAATTATTCTTAATTCACACACACAAACATACGGGTATAATATGGTACATTAAATTTTCGTTTTAAAAACTTAAAAATTTGTACCAAAAAATGCACTTAAAATCTTTACTTATAGTGGCAGTTTCTGTTTTCTGTCTTTTAACAAAGATAACATGTTTTTTGTTTGTTAAGACATGTATATAGATAAGTTCAATGCCTTTCATCCTTGTTTATTCAATCTTGCAAATTAATGCTCTCTGAATACAAAACAGTATTTTTTTCCTGATTTCAGCAAAGTTTTAATCAGATAAGCAATGATGAAGGCATGAAAAGCTGTTTGCCATTAATAAAACAACAATGCCAAAAACACTCAAATTCATGCACAATAATAACACTTGTGTTGAAGAATTTAACAGTATTTGCAAAATAGCATCTTATGCCTGTTTGCTTTGATGTTCAAACTTGAACTTGCCTCAGCCTTGTGCAATATATTTGTCAAAAACTCTTATAGATCTCACTGAACATCAGAATTAAATTTACAATCAAAGTACTTCTAGTGAGGTCAAATGAAATAGATTTTAATATCTAAATTTGGTATCCAATTGATCTTATTGTAGTTGTCAAGTTTCCATAAAGCAAACAGGGTTTCTACTCAGAACACTTCAATCAGATGCTAACATGATCAGATATCCAGACTATGGAGGTCTAGAGCATCTCCTTAAAAAGTCTCAACTACCCAACTTATCATGTATCTTTTCAATGAAGTGTCCATAATTCAGATCAAGAATAAACAATCCAGCTGAGGATTAACTTTTCAGATCAAACAATTCTGCTGTTCTTACAAAACCTACCCTTTAAACATACACGAAATTTTTTTAAATGTACACGAAAAAATTCAAATCAAATACGTACTTTGGTTTGGGAGCTGCATTGTCCATTTTCTGGAACATGGCTTTTGCCCCTTGTGCTCCCGAGGGTTTGGCTTCAAAAGAAAAAAAATCCAGATTTTGAAAATACACATCATTGGATTCAGGAAAGGAGATATTCTCTTCTTTTTTTTTTTTTTTCAAAAATGGAAAAATTCTTACACATTTTCACTGAAAATCAAACAGTCCTCAAAGTTATGTTAAAGTATAGCTATGGTGCACTAATTTCTGTCTATCACATAACGTACTGCAGTATCTGTGATGCACTGATGCAGCAATTGGTTACATACTGCCAATACTGTTTGCATCAAACACGAATCTATTTAGTGCCAATAATTGACTCCAGATTACACTGGGAGACAGATGAGACACTGCCAACATGTAAAAAAAAAATCATCTCATCTTAAGTTCACTGTGCTGCTTGGGAATCCCAAAACAGCAAAACGATGTAAGCAAGATGACGCAAAAACTGATTTGTTTTTTTTCAAATTTGATGGTGATGCATTGTTTGTTACTTGGATATTTTTATCGCGGTGCCACAAAAGCAATCATCAATACCAAAACAGTTTATATACGCAACACAGCACATCTGTAACGAGGCCCACTACTATAACATAACAAGCAACACCAGAAAAAATCCCCATGCTCAGGTTGTTCAACTAACTAAATAGCAGTGCTTTGTTCCTGCAGTCTGGCTGGTGAATTTTACATCTATCAAACCACTGATTGATATGCAACGTTAATTGTTAATTTGACACTTGACCAATTGACCAATAAGTGACACAGTGACAGGTAGGTGTCTGTTTGACCTAATTTCTATCAGACACAACATACTGTTCCATTTAACAAGTTCTATTGTCAAACGGTCTGTATTCTTTCTTTTTCTGCAGATCCTGACCTCAAAATGCCAACACTAAAGGTCAGAGGATACCATGAATATCCAGAAAAGATAGGATGCGTACAATGTAAATCAATCATCACGATGTTGTTAAATTATATATGTATATCAATTATATGAAAAATTATAGAGAAGTTTTTCGAGTTAATTTTCAAATCTATCATCTTTCTGAGCTTCAATAGAAATATCAAGATCCAGCTTTGGACCATATGCAAGGAAAATTCAAGTAAAATTCAAGGGAAAACATCACCATAGATGTAAGATTCAGCTATAATAAAACCTGTATAAGCAATTTAAGATATATCTATAGCATATCAACTCAAAGTATCCAATGACCTTAAGAAAAATTCCTATCTAGAGTATATCAACTCAAAGTATTCAATGACCTTAAGAAAAATTCCAAGTGGTTATTTAACTTGATTAAGTTTTAGGATTTGTTAATAAAAATGATGTGGAAAACAAGTGTACTGTGCAACAATGAAAACAACAGCTACCTCCCCAGGATTGCGATTTCTGAGACGTATTTGTGATGCCGTTCCGGCTGTTCCACGACTCGGTTTTGATGGTAATGTTACCACTGGTAACCGGTGATAAGGTATTGATCAGCTGATTGGTCAAAAACGTAGCGGCTTCTTCTATTCCATGATGCAAACCAAAAAGGAAAACACACATGTCAAACATGCTCAGACATTGTTACGGGGGGAAGTCAAGCATGCCTTCAAAATAGCTCTATACATGGGAATCAAATTCACAACTGTTACTTTACATCTTTACTCAATTGACATGGTACATATTTTGTACGACCAAGTACGTTTTATTTTCTTTCTATCCATTTACATAACAAGATGCAGTTGTTTAGTCATAAATTGTAAATATGCATCTGGTCCCATTCAATTTAATTAGAATTTTACTGGTTTTTTTTAATTTCATACTTGACTTCCAAATATAAAAATGTCAACACTACTTTTGATTTAAAACATCTCCATTTATCTATGAAACACTTTTTTATGAGTACTTCAATGATCATTGCTGTAAATTATGCAAGAAAGCACTCAAGAAAATCTTTTTCTAGAAGAATGAGAGAATTTGCAGAGAATGTAAATCTGAGAGATATAATACAAGTTTGAACTCAGTGAAGGGAGGAGTGTAGTTTACCTGAATTACACTTGGAGGAGTCAGCAGGGGTTAATAATGTATCTTTGATTATTGTAGTCCGAATTACGCCATCTACCATTAAATAGAAGAAATAATAGGGGTGAGTAGGCCTGAATTAGTCCCAGATAGCTATCCAACACTAACCATTAGATGTGCAGAATGTATATATATACAGGAAGTGTGAAGAAATATATTCACCCCCACCACCCCGTTGTAAGTACTAAAACTGATCCAGAAAAGATAAATATAATTAGTCCATACAATGTATGATAAGATTAACTCATGCAAATGTGCATAATATATAATAATGATGAAAATAAGTATGCTGTTATAGGGAGTAAGAAAAACAAGCTATCTTTCATTAAAATATCCATGCTATACATTATTTTGAAAGGTAAAATTATAGACACAAAACACAGCCCTATGAATACAAGTTATAGACATATACCACAGCCCTATAGATACACAGTAAAACAAGATTACAGCAAACATGATTATTATGAATTCACTCTTACAGCGAAGTGATTTTCATTTCATGTAGTTTTTAAACATATTAAGAATTTACTAAATATGATGAATGACTTTTATAATGTATCATTGTTCTTCCCCAGCACTTCGCTATAAGCGTGTTTTACTGTGCAGAGAACAGAGCCCTATAGACCAGGCCGAGTAAACAGCCCTGTAGAATGGGCCGAGTAAACAGCCCTGTAGACCGGGCCGAGTAAACAGCCCTGTAGATCGGACAGAGAACAAAACCCCTACCTGGGGTCTTTTGAATAGTGACTTTCTTCTCATCATGTTTGGCTAGCTTGTCGAACGTCTCCAAGTGTCGTTTCTTGTCTTCATCCGCCTGCTTCAGCTTGTCTTTGATGAGGTCCTCCCCCTTCTGTAGAATTCGTTCTCTTTCGGCTGAAGCTTCTTTAGCCGTCTGCTCAAAATTCTTCAGGTACCTCTCCTTTTCTTTCTCAGCTTGTTCAAACTTCTTTTTCACCAAGTCCCCCGTTTCTTTTTCTCTCTGTAGGCGTTTGGCTTCCCATTCCTCTGCAATGCGTCAGTGAGACATTCCATTAAATATCTGTAACTTATTTTCAAGTACTCAAAGCTGCATTAAACAGCACAATTTTCATTTAATGATGAATAAACATTTTTTTTTATTGTGAGAAAATCAAGATTTTTGGCAGAAACTAGTGCTTATGAGATATGATCCAAATTACATGTAGCAGAATTCTTGGCATGTTTGAATTATGAAAATGTTCATACATATCATAAGTTATGTAATGTACAAGTTATGTAATGTACAGTCACACTAATGGAGCTAATTTCACGGTCTGAATTTGATATGCTTTATCTTTAAATGGTGATCTTTTAACAGATAAAACTCATGTCATACTTTGTTTCTTTTCTCTAATCTCCTTCATTCGAGCTCGGATCTTTTTCCTTTCTTCAAAGTTCTCGGATTTGCTGAGCTACAAGACAAACAGGTGTTAAAATTACTACGGGTGAAGTATGAAATGAAACCAGGGTTCTCAGTGACATGATCTGTACATTTAAAGTATATAGGAATATCTTTAGAAAATTTAACATGTGTCAGAACATTTGTAAAACAAAATGATACATGTATCAAAATGTAAAATGATATCAGGTTTGTTTGCTTTTTCTATCGATTTCACATTTCAATGATGAATAAAATACCCCATAATGATGACTTTATCCCCCCCCCCCCCTAAAATGCAATACGATATCAGGTTTGTTTTCTGTTGCTTTATTTTTTATCAAGTGCAAATTTTAATGATGACTAAAATATCTCATAATGATGACTTTACGAAATTGAGATACAAAGCATAAAACATTACATTGCAATCTTGAGACGGAGCAATGTTATCATCAGAGTGATGCATTAGGAAAAAACATTTTAAAAAAACCTCTGGTTGATGTGAACTGTATGTGTATAGGATAATGAGTAGTGCAGAAGCTCCATCAGCCCCTCGTTGTTTGTTCATTACATTGGCATCATTAGAGCTCAACATGGATAGATGTTTTGAGATAACCTTGGGATTTAGCCAGGCAAGCAAGTCACTGATCCCCACAACACACAGCAGTACTCAACAACAATCACATACACAACTAAGTTATTGATCCCCACAACACAAAGCAGTACTCAACAACAATCATCTACACAACTAAGTCACTGATCCCCACAACACACAGCAGTACTCAACAACAATCACCTACACAACTGAGTTCTTGATCTTCACAACACACAGCACACAAGTCAACAACAAAACAATGATCAGCCAGTCAACCAAGTCACTGACTCACACAACACGAGTCAACAATAAAACAACGATCAGCTAGTCAACCAAGTCACTGACTCACACAACAAGAGTCAGGAAATATAGTCACTGACTAGTTTTAAAACACAACAAGAGTCAGAAAATAGTTCTATCTCTTCAAAACATGGAAGAGTTGCTGCGTTAATTCAACCATAGTCTGACATAGCTACATGTTCTACAACCAAATCACCTGCAAACATCCGAGTCTGACAAAACGACTACAACCAAATCACCTGTAAACATCCGAGTCTGACAAAGCGACTACAACCAAATCACCTGCAAACATCCGAGTCTGACAAAACGACTACAGCCAAATCACCTGTAAACATCCGAGTCTGACAAAGTGACTACAGCCAAATCACCTGTAAACATCCGAGTCTGACAAAGTGACTACAACCAAATCACCTGCAAACATCCGAGTCTGACAAAGTGACTACAACCAAATCACCTGTAAACATCCGAGTCTGGCAAAGTGACTACAACCAAATCACCTGTAAACATCCGAGTCTGACAAAGTGACTACAACCAAATCACCTGTAAACATCCGAGTCTGACAAAGCGACTACAGCCAATCACCTGCAAACATCCGAGTCTGACAAAGCGACTACAGCCAAATCACCTGCAAACATCCGAGTCTGACAAAACGACTACAACCAAATCACCTGTAAACATCCGAGTCTGGCAAAGTGACTACAACCAAATCACCTGTAAACATCCGAGTCTGACAAAGTGACTACAACCAAATCACCTGTAAACATCCGAGTCTGACAAAGCGACTACAGCCAATCACCTGCAAACATCCGAGTCTGACAAAGCGACTACAGCCAAATCACCTGCAAACATCCGAGTCTGACAAAACGACTACAACCAAATCACCTGTAAACATCCGAGTCTGACAAAACGACTACAACCAAATCACCTGTAAACATCCGAGTCTGACAAAGTGACTACAACCAAATCACCTGCAAACATCCGAGTCTGACAAAACCACTACAACCAAATCACCTGCAAACATCCGAGTCTGACAAAGCGACTACAACCAAATCACCTGCAAACATCCGAGTCTGACCTATCTGGATTATGTATACATGTGTGATGTGTTGTGTAAGGAATTAAAAACTGGGGGAGGAAGAGGGAAGGGTGTAGCAATCAGAAACCAGATAAAGTAAGGTTAAACCCTGAATACGGGCCTGCAAATGTATTTCTGATACAGAACATAAAAATAATAATTTGCTTATTTCAATGTTACCCCCTTGTGGAAATCAAAATATTTGATCAGGCATCTGA
The DNA here is from genome assembly GCF_947568905.1 of Ostrea edulis. NCBI lineage: Eukaryota > Metazoa > Mollusca > Bivalvia > Ostreida > Ostreidae > Ostrea > Ostrea edulis. The sequence goes on from NC_079164.1 coordinate 100,615,413, forward strand.
ATCACTCCCTCTAAAATTGGCTAGCTGTGTACATACAAAATTTGTAGGTACATCGAGTTTGGCAACACCTGACGAGAGAGAACAGTCTGGAAATAGTTTTGCGTAAGAATTGAAAATGACTAGAGTTAATTATCGAACAAGCGTAGGAGATAAAAAGACGGCATTCTGCACACGGAAGTGCTGTCAGTGCCTTGTTGAGGCTTGCTAGCACAGCACTGAGTCACCAGGAGCTGCTGGCAACGAGCCTTACATTTTGTTTCTAATTAACAACAATGCTCAGGTGTAGGAAGGGAATTCAGGACCCACATTCCAACAACATTTTGTTTCAAGATCACAAGAACCACTTTAAAACACCAGTCAAAATTCTCCAATATTTTTAGGCTCACAACTAAAAATACTAGTACTACTTAAACATCCATGAGCGCTCGCTGCCATGGCCTATGACTCACTTTAAACTCTTTTTACTTTTCAAAAAAAAATTCTTTTCGAACCTTGTACAACTTATCCACAGACATAGATGGACGTGTATTTATCCTGAAGGATACACTTGCTCCCACTTTACCCCTGGTCCCGGCCAAATGACTCTAAATACTGTAAATATGCCAAGAACTGATTGCCCCTGAAGCTAATTCTGTTTATATATTTGCAATATTAAAAAAAGAGCTGCATTAACAAGAGCCAAATGGAATTCGCCTGCCGAAACAAATTATGATAATCACCGAGCACTTAGGAACTGACCATCAATGTTCTGGAGGTCATAGCACTACTTAGTAGAATAGAACAGGCATCTATTGTGATGCCATCATCAGAAAACCTAGGATCAGTCCCTCGCCTTTCATACCCGGCCAGTTTCAGTAATAATAGGTGTATCATTGATGGATTAACATGTGCAATATTTCGAATATTATAACCTGGTACAAAAACACTTAATAGGCGCATGATTTCTGTAGTACGGCTGTACTTTACAGGGAGATGTTCTTGGAATGCGACACACTGTGTCTGTGGCATAAGTGTGTTGAATATTGCGTCTGTGGGCTTAGATCTTGCATACTGTGTCGGTGAGTGGGTTGTAACCAGCTAGGCACTACCTACCAATTTATGTAATTCCTCTTCATCTTCTATTGTGTCATAGGATGCCATGGTAACGGAAGTGTCGGGGCGCTTGTTTGCGAATCTGGACGAGTCTTCCTGTTGAAAAATAAATGCGACACACATGAATTCTCAAAACTAAGTCAAATCTATCTAAAAATTCTCTCAATAATTTTTGTCTGGAATTTTCATAAACAAGATAATAAAACAGGCGGAGTCTTTAGTAGGAATCGAGATTTGCTTGTATGTTACTCTGCAACGAAGGAGATAAGAATTCACAAAGCAATACCGATATTATACAGCCAGATCATTTTTATAAACCAAAATTGCAATTTATGAGAAGTGTGCACCCCACTGTGGGGCCTCTTCATCTTTCTCTGCATTTTAGGTATTCAGTAAACTGATGCTCCCACTACACCACATGATAAACAAAAAAACTTTGTAAACAAATACAAGGTAGTGCACATTAGCTTCAGGCAAAAATCACCAAGTAGTGAGGAAATCAGCGGGGATCGGCAGGTACTGGGCAGGGAAACAGACAAGAATGACGAGAAATCCTTAATCATCAGATCCACAGAGGAGGCTGGTTGTGAGATATGGTCAGTGAATCTCAGCAGGGGGGATACAAAGTAGCATGCTAATGGACACAATCTGTCTCAGAAGCAGATAACTCCATTTACACATTACTCAATCTAAACATTGAAAGAACAGGAGAAGTTACCGTAACAATTTGTAAATGATAATGGAGATTTGTCAAATCTAAAATAAAAAACAAAAAACATGAAAAGGTGCATATATATTTTTGAAATGTGGACAACATTTGGAGAAAGAAGGAATGAGATAAAAACCGACATTTAGAATAATTTTGTCCTGAAAAGACAGGGAATTCCTATGCTTGATGGAATTTCGGTTTATTAAAGGGAGTACAAGGTTGAGAGGTCCCTCACCTGATGCAAACATTCTGTAATCTAGGAATACAATAAATGTCTTAAGATACCTAGATATTCAAATTTTTAAAACAAACAAACAAACAAAAAAACCCAAAAAACTAAAAAAAACTAGCATTTTCTTCTAGACTTAAGCTATATTAATTCATGCAAGAAAATAAAAACACTAAAATTCTTTTTAAATATTTCTTTTTTTAACAAAAGAAACAAAAACAAAATATTTTTTTAAAAAATAAAATTCTTCAAGCATTTTGTGATCAACACATTCTTACCTTTCAACAATAAATAATTCCTAATCTCCAAAAGAATGGACCAGAACTTGTGATTCCTCACATTGCAAGTGACCTTCAGTAGTTTTTGAAGGAAAAGAAGAAAAAAGGTGCTGCAAGCTTACAAGCAGTGAAGAGGAATCGTGGCCAAGTAAACAGAAAGTATATATACATCTACAGCAGTTCCTGGTGATAAGACCAGACAGATGTAGCACATCTCATCATCAGAGAGCCTGCTTGCCTCCGATCAAACACACACACATTATCAGGATTTATTGGGCAATAATGGCTGATTTTATTAATTAGGTGGCACGTCAGTTTCTTTGGTTGAAAATGTAGAGATTTACAATATAGTGTTGATTGTTTTGAAACTCTTTGATATTCAAGGATTGTAAATAGAAGAAAAAGAATTATGTGTTTTTAGTAAATATTTGCTACACACTTTTCTCGCTGGCAGGGAATGTGTATGGGATAACACAATCAGATAAGAATGTAAACAATTCTGGGATCCATTTTACAGTAGAAGTTACAATTGATTTTTTATTTGTTCTTTTTCATCTAAAATCTTGTTGTTTTAAAAAGCTTTATTTTAAAAACTGCTTGTGCATCGTTTTTTAATTTTCTCCATGGTTTATACAGTTACAAAAATAGCTGATTAAGAAATATAATTAATCTGAAGACTGTATACAGGGAAATGTTCGCCCCCATTTTAATTTCACTCCTTTCACTCTCGTTATCATTGGACGAATTTAAGACTGGGCAAAACCATTTTATCTCGTATCTCTTTTTCAAAAACAATCCTGTATATAACTGTGTTTGGTCTCAGGGTTTGGTTGCAGTGTTTGTGTTTGGTCTCACTGGGAAGTTCTTACAGACTTTATGAGGCAGGTACTCACTTTTGCCTTGTGTTCCGCTCTGAAGGACTCCATCTCTCCAGGTAGGACCTTTAAACTGGAGGTTCTTCGAAGTCCTTGTTCCCTTCTCTGAAGCGTCACCACTGGGGTGGGAGCAGGAGGCAAGTTCTTCTTGGCCTCCATCTTTTCAAACAGCATCCTCATGCTTTGACTTCTATTGAGTCCAGTGGCCTCCGTCTTCAGTTTGGACACAGCACTGTCTGTTTGTGGAGTCTCAACAGAGATGATTTTATTGTCGTTCAAGTCCTTTTTGTCCTTGTCTTGAGAATTTGACAGAAACTTTGAAATAATATCAACATTGGTTTTGGTATTGTGTCTAGCACTCTCACTTCGGCGGAGATTCACGGTTCTTTTCTCCACGCCATTCTCCATCACCACGGGCCTCCACCCAGCAGGTCCATCCGCTTTAGATTCCACATTTTCCACTACAATCGTGGGAACAGTCGTTTTGGTTTTTTCTGTTTCCTCTCTCTTCCATGTCAAAGGCTTCTCTCTGCCATAGTTTGTCACACGAGCGCTTTCTGTTCGACGAAGGGATATGTTTTTCCATGGTGGATCATTTGCTTTTGCAGTACTAACATCTTTCACAGACGTCTGCTTTTTCTGTGTGTCTGTTGATGAACTGACTGGAGATGACTGCTTTTTCTGTGAATCTGTTGATGGGCTGACTGGAGTATGGGAGTTTTGAGGTTTAGTTTTAGATTGCAAAGTGGACTTTTCAGTCAATGCCTTGCTGGCAGTGTCCTCTAAGGGCTTCTTTGTTGCCTTATCATTGCTGGCAGATTTCTCTTCTGTATGATCCCTAATCAATGCTTTCTTGGGATCTGGAGTATTGTGTGACTTGGTCTCTTGCTGTTTGGTGAGGGTTTTATTGCTTTCCTCTTGCACAAAGTTAGTAGTATTGCGAGCTGGGGGTCTCTCCCGAGACTTAGCACCACTGGGTTCAAAAACAGGCTTTAATGCAAGGTTAGAAGTGGAGGTCACCCGCACGCTCTCACTGCGACGAACACTTGCAGACTTCCTCTGCTGACCCAGTTCCTCTGGCTGGGCTCCTCCTCGCCCCACTAGCCAGTCTGTTTTCTTACTGACATAACCAGTCGGTTCTTTTTCTGTCCTCTCCCCTATGGACAAAGGAAAACCAGAACACATTATAGAAGAAATCTTCCTTGTATGCATGCTTTGAATTATCTATCAAAAGAAGTTTTCTCTTGTTAGCATTATCGAAGTTGACTACCGCCTTACTTAAACTACATGGATAAGTAATCTAATTGTCTTCTTGCCTTTCTGCACCATAATAGCACAGCTAGAGGAAACAGCTCCGAAGGAATTCCTGGCAACACATTCGTAGCAGCCACCATCTTGATCCATGACTTCTTGAATTTTCAACAGAGCGATGTTGTTCTGGTACGTCTGCTTAAAGTCAGCTGTGTTCCCGATCAGCCGTCCATCTTTTCTCCACAGAATCACGGGAGCTGGGCTGCCCTTTATCTGACATTGAAGAGTCAGAGATTTCCCACAGGTTGCGACTGTGTCACTAAGGGCTTGGTGAATTGCAGGGGGGCCTTCTTTAGCTGGAAAGAAAGCATAATTGAGACCACTGTGAAATTTGTGACCTGAACAAATTTAAAAACAAAAGAAAAATTCTGTCTGACCTGTAAAGTGTTGAGCCATTGTATTTTATGCTAGATTACCCTGAGAGTGCAGACACAATATTTGGGGAACATGTCGATATCTAAAATCAACATATCAATCACTTCTAATTAGTTGGCTGTTTCTAATTCCAATATCGCTTTAAAGTTTTAAATGTGAATTTTTCAAATGCTGCACATTCTGTTGACAAAATGCTTACCTTGCATTGAAATTTCTTAGGCAATTTCAACTCCACATAACATTCAGTAGGAAATATAGTACTCTTACTAACCAATTCTCTAGAGAGGACCTAGCCTATATCTTCTGGTGCTTTAAAGTTCAGAGACCAGCCCTTATCATATCTGGGTACGCTAAAAAGTCTCTCCCTTTTTCACAGATGTATCCAGGTCAAATGTATGTTTGTTAATTTTTGATAAAAAAAAAATTATCTGACATATTTAGCTTTGGCTGACAGGTTGAAGTGTTTTGATGTTGTGTCAGCTGGAATTTTCATAAAAGATCACATGACCTTATTTTTCAGTGATTCAACACTTACTTAAACGCGAACACCTTTACAGGTCAATAAATATTTGTTAACTTAATCAAAAGTAGCTTAATCTCATCAGACTCACCTTTATATTGACCAGTATTAACAACACTAGCTACGACAAAACTTTTTTCAAAATTCTTATAAGCATAGAATAAATAAAATTTGTCAAAAGAAATGTACGATTTGTTCCCATGATAGCTCAATCAAACAGTAGGAAATATTTGTATAGAGTTATATACGGTGGGGTCATAGATTTCAACTTTTGAACATCATAGAAAATTTACAAGCCCCTATTTTTTTAATGTTTGGACTAATTACAACTACACCAAACAAAAAAAAAACAAAAAAAAAACGAAAAAACAAAAAAAAAGAATATTAACCCTTGGTTCATTTCACCAATCTAGTTTTTCAAAAAATATAACAATGATATCACAGAATATAGAATATTAATGAACGGAAACTATACATGTTATGGAACATTTTCTTTTTAAACTTTATAAAAAATTCTTAATAGAAAATAGGGGTGCTTTCTGCCATCCCCCTCTTCTCCCAATTTTGTCGCATAATTGTCCTTGCAAAAAAAATACATGTATCTGAAGTTATGACATAATAAAGACTGAGCATGCAGCCGAACTGAAGTTTAATCAGGGCTCCTATACTGTATTAATTCTTCTGATTAAATCTATACATAACACACTGCTGATAATGAGAATGCACCAGATAATCTCTCCATACCCCTAACTATGTATTGCTAACAACAGAACATTTTCAATTATAAAAATGAAACCCAACACTTTAATTGGGTATGTCGCATGTAAGTGATGAAAATCTCTTTATCAGGTATTAAACTTTCCATTGTTGAGATGTAATTCAAATCATCGGATGATACATAATACACAGAGGGGTCTCAATGCTTAACATTTAAATAAAACCACTACTCTCGATTAGATCTTACTCCTTATGGTATAGGCTAATCAGCCCAGGTTTCTTTTGAACATGACATGCTTTGTATCAATTGAATAATGATAAGTCTGTAATTGAGACCAGGCTGGGTACAATCCACAACAGACAGGAGGAGGTGGGGGGAGTAGGGGGGGGGGGGGTCACTCACCTTTAACAACCACTAGGCAATCTACAGCCACTTTCCCACAAGAATTCTGGGCCACCACCTCATATTTCCCACTGTCCTCGGTGGCTGATTGCGAAATTTTCAGAAGAGCCACCCGACCATCATACAGTGACTTGGTGCGGGTGCCAGGAGCAAGCTTGGTTCCATCGCGGTACCATGAGATGGAGGGAGTCGGGGAACCAATCACATCGCATTCCAGGAGAATCAGGTCTCCGAAACTGTAGATATTGCTCTCCGGTCGACTGAGGAACTGGGGGGCCACCTCTCCGTCCCCCTCACTCTCTGTAACAACACAATGCATGTGAACATAAGAAAGTCCGCAGACATCAAGATCACAGGTCACTATTTCAAAGGGAGGGTCCCTGTACAGTGACTTTGATAAGATTACATGGAAATTAATCCAATTATCCCAACTCAATCATTACATTATGTTTGCTGAAAGTCTTAACCTTAAATGACCCCCCTAATCCTCAGAAAACAGAGGACAAGACCTAGGGATGGTAATGTGTCGTAAGTCATAGATAACACAAGACTTAGTAATCACAGCTAGAGGTTACAATTCTCAGGCTCAATTTTACAATCACAGAAAGCAGATACAATTCTCAGGCTCAATTTTACAATCACAGCTAGAGGTTTACAATTCTCAGGCTCAATTTTACAATCACAGAAAGCAGATACAATTCTCAGGCTCAATTTTACAATCACAGCAAGCAGTTACAATTCTCAGGCTCAATTTTACAATCACAGAAAGCAGATACAATTCTCAGGCTCAATTTTACAACTTATGTTGGGACATGAACACATGAATTATTTTGTATTTGAAAATTCGGTTTCAACATTGTATATACGCCAATTTTATGCATCATTATTCATAAAAAAAATTTGTATGTGGTAAATATAAAATCAGCCAAACAACTAACCCCCAAGATATAATATATATCATTAATAAATAAAAATCAAAGTACCTATAATTAACAGGGTTGTAACCAGACACTGAAAATGGTTTACCTTAAAGCTACTTGCTACAAACAAACTGTTTTTAAAAAATGATGAAAATGGATGCTAAATCTATGTTTATACATGGAATTCATTTTTTTCTCCATGATTTCTCAATTATATTCAATACAGTAGAGAAAACTTTGTATAAGGGAGGAGCAATATATAATTATAACATGAAAGAAATCATACAAGTTCCTAATATTCTAGGAATTTAATAGTTGTACTAATTACAACAAAACTAAAGCAAAAAAATATACATCAACCAATGCATCCATTATTTTGTTTGTAGCAAGAGTCAATTAGACATTCTTAGGATGTCTATTTTCACTCAGAACCATATACATTCTATGAACACTGCTAATTTTCACTCAGAACTATATACATTCTATGAACACTGCTTATTTTCACTCAGAACCATATACATTCTATGAACACTGCTAATTTTCACTCAGAACTATATACATTCTATGAACACTGCTCATTTTCACGCAGAACTATATACATTCTATGAACACTGCTTATTTTCACGCAGAACTATATACATTCTATGAACACTGCTAATTTTCACTCAGAACTATATACATTCTATGAACACTGCTAATTTTCACTCAGAACAATATACATTCTATGAACACTGCTTATTTTCACTCAGAACCATATACATTAAATGAACACTGCTTATTTTCACTCAGAACTATATACATTCTATGAACACTGCTTATTTTCACTCAGAACTATATACATTCTATGAACACTGCTAATTTTCACTCAGAACTATATACATTCTATGAACACTGCTTATTTTCACTCAGAACTATATACATTCTATGAACACTGCTAATTTTCACTCAGAACTATATACATTCTATGAACACTGCTTATTTTCACTCAGAACTATATACATTCTATGAACACTGCTTATTTTCACTCAGAACCATATACATTCTATGAACACTGCTTATTTTCACTCAGAACTATATACATTCTATGAACACTGCTCATTTTCACTCAGAACTATATACATTCTATGAACACTGCTCATTTTCACTCAGAACCATATACATTCTATGAACACTGCTTATTTTCACTCAGAACCATATACATTCTATGAACACTGCTTATTTTCACTCAGAACTATATACATTCTATGAACACTGCTTATTTTCACTCAGAACTATATACATTAAATGAACACTGTTTGTGTTCACTCAGAACTATATACATTCTATGAACACTGCTTATTTTCACGCAGAACTATATACATTCTATGAACACTGCTCATTTTCACTCAGAACTATATACATTAAATGAACACTGTTTGTGTTCACTCAGAACTATATACATTCTATGAACACTGCTTATTTTCACTCAGAACCATATACATTCTATGAACACTGCTTATTTTCACTCAGAACTATATACATTCTATGAACACTGCTTATTTTCACTCAGAACTATATACATTCTATGAACACTGCTTATTTTCACTCAGAACTATATACATTCTATGAGCACTGCTTATTTTCACTCAGAACTATATACATTCTATGAACACTGCTAATGTTCACTCAGAACTATATACATTAAATGAACACTGTTTGTGTTCACTCAGAACTATATACATTCTATGAACACTGCTAATGTTCACTCAGAACTATATACATTAAATGAACACTGTTTGTGTTCACTCAGAATTATATACATTCTATGAACACTGCTAATTTTCACTCAGAACTATATACATTAAATGAACACTGTTTGTGTTCACTCAGAACTATATACATTCTATGAACACTGCTTTTTATCGTACATGTATATCAGTTATGTCATGAATCTACAGAAGCCACACTTCCTGTGACATTCAATAACCTTGAGCACAGTGCGTTCATTATCCAAAGAACAGTAACTCTGAGGAAGATGATGATATGCATAAGGTTGATGTTTTAACCAGTCAATGACTCATACAGCTCACGAATACAGAGTGGCAATGAGAATTCATATCTACAGGGAATACTTTCAATATCTAATGATGAATATATTGTACTCTGCTTCAGCCAGCTAAAGGTTCAGAGGCAACTCTCTCATTCTATGTTATCATGGATATACATCTATTTTTTGTTTTTATTTTCATTACGTTTTATTTCCATCGTATATATTTATTTTTTATTACTGAGGCATATAGGGACTGTAGGGACATTAACCGAGGCTTTTACTTGTAAGAGAATTTTGTGATCTGGATGATGAATTTATTTTTTGTGCAGTACCCTTGTTCAAGAAAAGTTCTCCACACACAGAAAGACTCAACCGAGTCTGCATAAAGAAAAGTTCTCTACACAGAGACTCAACCGAGTCTGCATATAGAAAAGTTCTCTACACAGAGACTCAACCAAGTCTGCATATAGAAAAGTTCTCTACACAGAGACTCAACCGAGTCTGCATATAGAAAAGTTCTCTACACAGAGACTCAACCGAGTCTGCATATAGAAAAGTTCTCTACACAGAGACTCAACCAAGTCTGCATATATAAAAGTTCTCTACACAGAGACTCAACCAAGTCTGCATATAGAAAAGTTCTCTACACACAAAAAGACTCAACCGAGTCTGCATAAAGAAAAGTTCTCTACACAGACTCAACCAAGTCTGCATATAGAAAAGTTCTCTACACACAAAAAGACTCAACCGAGTCTGCATAAAGAAAAGTTCTCTACACAGACTCAACCAAGTCTGCATATAGAAAAGTTCTCTACACACAAAAAGACTCAACCGAGTCTGCATAAAGAAAAGTTCTCTACACAGAGACTCAACCAAGTCCGCATATAGAAAAGTTCTCTACACACAAAAAGACTCAACCGAGTCTGCATAAAGAAAAGTTCTCTACACAGAGACTCAACCAAGTCTGCATATAGAAAAGTTCTCTACACACAAAAAGACTCAACCGAGTCTGCATAAAGAAAAGTTCTCTACACAGAGACTCAACTGACTCTGCATAAAGAAAAGCTGTCGAATGACGACTGCTAACATTGGTACCTCTAATGTGATAAAAATTATGTTATTTGGTCCTAATTTTTACTATAATTTTAAGGTATAACTAAAAAGGAACAACAGATATTTTTATATCCAGTAAAATTCACTGACCTTTGACCTTAATTTGACAGGATGTTTTCGTCTCCCCTTTCTCATTCTTGGCAATACATGAATATTCTCCATGGTCATCCAAGAATATCTCCCCTATCTCCAATTTGGCTTTGTCTCCATCGAACGTCTGTCTGAAGTCTGTGGAGTTCCTCTGTATGATCCCGTCTTTGTACCACGCAATGTGAGTGGCGTCTGCCACCTGGCATTCCAACACCACCGCGTGGCCCTCTGTCGCCACCATATTCACCAGATTGGACAGGAAACAGGGAGCTCTAATGTTCATACCTGTGATTAATTGAATAAAATTAACATTCCAGTATAAATAACTTTACAGGCTATGCATATCTAATGATTTTCACTTCTATAGTATATGTAAGAGTTGTGTCCCTTGGTCAGCAAATAGAGTCCACACAAAATGAACTATAATATGGTTCTTTTTAAAGTTCTTTTTTTTTGTGTGTGTGTAGCTATTTTACCACATTACTATACCTGAAAATCATAACTAGGCACTTCTATTTGTATTGCATATGAATTTGTTTTACATAGAACTGTATAAGATCGAAATACTTGCTATGCTAGCATTGTGTATGAATTTGTTTTACATAGAACTCAGTATCAGACAATATACTTGCTATGTTAGCATTGCGTATGAATTTGTTTTATATAGAACTTGATACATGACAATATACTTGCTATGCTAAGCATTGGGTATGAATCTGTTTTATATAAAACTGTACACAACAATACTTGCTATGTTAACATTGCATTATATGAGAACTGTACAAGACAATATACTATGTTAGTAGCATATGAATTTGTTTTTATATAGAACTGTACAAGACTTACTTGCTACGGTGAGCTTGGCCTTGGTCTGGGCCTCCCCCAGGGTATTACTGAACACACACTTATATTCCCCCATCTGGTCTCGCCTCACATTGTGGAGGGTCAAAGACGCCTTCCCAGATACGGGATCAAACACCGCCCCTTCGTGAACGACCCTGTCCCCGAGGAACCAGGTGACAAAAGGGGGTGGAGAACACGTAGCACAGCACTCCAAGGTCACGGATTTCCCTTCTGAAGCGGAGACATCTCGCATCACTGACTTAATCTCTGGACAGCCTGCAGAACAGAAGACACAGCATTACGACTTCAAAAGATGTTAACTGATCTTGCAGGTGACATTTAAAGCTCCTGAACATGGATATACTCCTTCCAATAGAAACTTAATTTTCAATTTATTATACAAAGTCATGTCTTCAATTTACATTTACTGCAAACTATTAAAGAGGATTGGAACAAAAGAAATGAAATGTTTACTTTGAGTAGGGCACAACACCATCCTGATACATAAACAAAACTCTATAAGTCTAGGAAGAACCTTGACTTAAAAACACCCACTGCATACAAGAGTATTATTCTCTAATGAACTACGACAGTTATGATCATGAAACCCATCACAGTTACACCACAACATCAAGTTTATAATGAGGGTATTATCACAAGCAAGGAAAGACATCACATTTTAAACAGTGCCTACATATCTTCCAGCCGGAGCTGGAGTTCAAGACATCCGTGAGATGCAATTTTTGATTGCGACTATTCGTTTCTAAAATGCTGACAACTGAGATGCCCGTGAAATCTGCAAAATGGAAGGCCAGTTAGATAAAACTAAAGGTTAGTTATTACAAGCAGCCACTAATTATCATATTAAAATTCCTCATAAAAAGTGAAGTTGATTAATGATGAAATGGTAATGCAAAAATTTAATTCTTTCAGGCTGTACATAATTTCTAGAATAACCTGTGCATATATATAGATCAATTAGTGTTGAATGGATATTCATGCAGCGAGCTACACCACTTTAAGCATATAATGTTTCACTGTTAAGTTGATGCAAATTGAGAGATGACAACAAGCAATATCTAATCAAAGTCAAAAATCTAAAGCACACTAAAAGCTGAGGCGCTACACTTATGATTTCAATTTAAAACATGAAAGTCAAGTCTGGCTGAACAGCTTACAGAGGAGTTGAGTTACCTGCTGGTTTGCCGTGGAAGACGTGAGCAATTTCTTCTTTTTCCTCCTCATCTGAGCCCGTCCCGTACCCGCTACTGGCTTTGGAGATGTCCATGCGATTATGAACGCTCTGTTTTGGATCTGCCTCCAACTGTTTATTGCTGGGAGAGAGGGCCCTCTCTCGGATGTCTGTATTCGATTCCCTTTCTCTGAGAGTATCTAAAATGTGTCTCTTTGATTCCTCATCTTTCAGCTGTTTTGACCTTGTGAGTTGAACTTTGGCCTCTGCCCTATCACCCCAACTTTCTCCCTTGGAAACAGAGAAGTTTTCGTTCTCCACAGTAAAATCTCTTTCCTCAATCTCCTCACCTTCAAAGTCAGTCTTTTTGCGGATATTATATGCTGACCTTGTGAAGTAATCTGAACCCCTAGAGGTCAGCTTTCTACGCGTTTTTATGACGTCCTTGACATAGTTATCTGTCCCTCCAGGGGAGGTAATCTTGCTTTCAATCACAGTGTCCCTTTCCTCCTCTTGTGAACGACTGTCCGTGCGTCGGAGCAGGGTTTTTTGGGTAACAGTTCGGTCCCCCTGGTCACTCTGCGTCACACTTTGGACGGTCACCGAACCGTCATCACCTTCTATAATGGAGATCGCTGACCCAGAAGGCTGGACACGAGACTCCGAAGACTGGGTATTGCAATTCACTTTCAGCATTGGTCCATGGGAGGCTTCCTCTTCAATGGTATCCCCCTTTGATTGGGCTGTTTCCTGCTAATTACATAACAGCATCTTGTTTATTTAATGAAACACCAGAACAGTCGTAAATTTCGACATCTCATGAATTACACACAATAAATTATTGATGAAAGCAACATGTGTTTCAACTTGGTTTTTGTCTAGCGTAATGAAGTTTCCACTAGAAATCATTACCTACATTCAGATCCATAATTCATCATCTGCTGTCCCACAATTCACAGATTTCACAAACAATGTATAATTAAAATTCAGTGTCATCTAAAATTGCTTTAGTCCAACTTGTCCTATTGTGACATAATGGCTGCATGACTTGGTATTCATTAGTGCAAATCAAATGGGTTATCTCCCTTGATGGGGAAACTTGCAAGAGTTCAATTACAAAAACCGTGTAACAAATATGTATATCTAACAAAAACATATGACCTACTTACTGCACGAAATGATATATTATCTTGTACCATAAATTCAAAATGATCTCAGGTAGAAAATAAAAGCGAGGTATTGGCCTAGGAGTGCCACGCAAGGCCATATCAAGTGATCTTGTCAAATTTTCTACATGAACTCCCTGCAAGAACAGAGACAGTCCCATTGGAAGATAAAACCCAGGTCTGACATATTAATTCCACCTTTTGCTGGTGTCCTCTGTCAACAAATAAACATGGAGTCGAATTCACTCATAAGCTAGAATAACTGCTGATTTAATTAGATCACAGCTTTTATCAGCCCTCTAAAATGAGTTCTAAATCTCACAAGTCAATATAAAAGAGATCTTTAAAAATAAAAGAAATTGTCTAGTCTGCAAAATGGTGTAAAAACAGCCCCCAACATCCCTTCGGCTTCACTACAAGCTGGCATAAAGCCCTGTGTTCTGGACTAATTAAAAACACATAACCAGGGTTTTTATTTTCCACAGACTTTTTAACAGTGATTTGTTTGGTTTTATTTAATATATAAGTTCATTATAGTCCAGGTCTGCTTTTATTGCATTTGAAGTCGCATAACATGGGATGGTCCACTTTTAACATCAACATGTAAAATTAAATAATGGATCTAAAGAAACATGAGAAAAGGACTAAATTTGTGTGAATCATAAAAATATGTTTCATTGACGCCGTTACCCAGATGTTATTCTATTTGTAGGTTCCTGTAGCAGCCCAGACCTTAGCAACCAGATAAACGCTCAGGTCTGTTCCCACTAATGAATGGGTGCATTATGACTGACAATACACAGGTCTTCCCTCCCACACCTATTTCAAGAACATTTAAATAATATACTGGTCACCAACTACATATAAAAATACAAATGCAAACAAAAAAATATGACATTCAAAATCCTCATAAATGTATATTGATGTTTGGAATTTTGAGACTTGGAAATTTAGAACAACTATAGTGAGAAGTGATATGGGACAAAAGGTTATCTGTCTCAATCAATTTCACCCATTTTTATTTTCTCCACGAACAAATTTATTTTCTGATATGAACATAAGAGCGTTGCCAGGTAACTGTTACATTTCTTTAACTTTTACTGGAAGACGTCCCTAGAAATGACAAGCATAACTACCTCTGTATCCGACACACCCTCCACATCATCATCCACTGCACTCAGAAGTTCCGAAAACGCAGCCTCCATGTCCAGTGTGCTGAGCTCGGACCTGTCAGACGTGGGCAGGGAACTTGACCGCTTCTTCTTCTCCAGCCACTCAGACGGTGAATTTTCGGGTATGGTGTCCACCACACTATTGCTCCGGCTATTACTCCTCTGTAATTTTACTTTTGATTCCGTGTTATTTTTAGATTCTGACGAATCATTGTCGAGAACTGATGAGATGTGATTTGAGTCCTGAGAATTATGGGTAGGATCTCTTCTGATGGGCACAATGGGAGGTTTATGGTCCACAAGATTCTCTTCCGACTTTTTCTTTTTGCACTGAATTTTATTTTGATTGGATAGTATGTGATTCTTATGAGAGTTATGTCCCCTGATAGGCAATGTTACACTCTGTCTCCGAGATCCTTTGTCACCAGATGTCTCTGTCACCTCACTCACATTAATTCCGTTATGTACCTTGTTCTCACTGATTCTCTCAAAAATTAATCGTCTCTCTGGTCTGTGGATGGGAGTGTCACCACTCTCTCGTACCACTGGGGTAGTTTGTGATCCTAAACTTCGACGCCTAGAGTCAATCTGCCCTGCCTCACGGCTGTTTTCTCTCTCTACAATAAAAAAAAAAAAAACAATACAAAAATTCACTATGGAGCATAATTCCTTTGTGTAGACACTGATAATTTTTTACTTATAAACAAAATTAGCAATGAAATTAAGCATGTCAAAATGATTATGCAATGTTTTTGTGAGCCTTTGATCACTGACATTTTAAAGAGGTTCCTTTTTAGACTGGATCCTACTCAGTCAAAAGTCAGCTGAATACACAGCCAGCATATTCGGACGCAGAATTTTGGAGAGAGATGAAGGGGAACAGTTTCTTTTCTGTTTATATTGGTGCACATCGAATCCTTTTCCAAAGAAAATGTTTGCTATTTTTTTCCCCTTACGTACAGACTTTATGCAATTTCTGGGTTGTCTCCAGGCAAATTGAAAATTCAGTTAAAGTCTTGGAATTGTTTCATCTTCTCGTAAATTGTCAGACTACAACTGCATTTGCAGTACTATTTTTGAAACTTAATTTACAAAAGCATTCCAAAGAATTCTTACCAAACTTTAATCAAGATTAGATTTTGTATTTTATGCAGAGTGGAAGGTGATAATTCTATGATACAGAACAGCAACTTCAATCATTTTATGCATAATTTGCTTTAGAGAGAGACGGGGAGAGAGATGGAGATAGAGACAGAGAGGGATAGTGAGAGACACACACACACAGAGAGAGAGAGAGAGAGAGAGAGAGAGAGAGAGATAGTGAGAGACACAGAGAGAGAGAGAGAGAGAGAGAGAGAGAGAGAGAGAGAGAGAGAGAGAGAGAGAGAGATAGTGAGAGAGAGAGAGAGAGAGAGTGAGAGACACAGAGAGAGAGAGAGAGAGAGAGAGAGAGAGAGAAAGAGGACGAGAGAGAGAGAGAGATAGTGAGAGAAACAGATAGAGAGAGATAGTGAGAGACAGACACACACACACAGAGAGAGAGAGACAGATCAAGAGACAAACAGAAATCTCTGAATGCATTCAACAATTGCAAAACTAAAGTTAAACAAACTGATGATCACTAAATATCAAAAGACTCCCTATTACAATTTAGTTACTATAGGTTGTCATAAAAAACTTTTGATTACATTGTCGGGTCAAGAGAAGCAATCGAGAAGCTAAGTGGGCTGTAGGGCCCTGTGTTTACATCCAGCATAGTAACTAACCATAAGCGAGAACATTTAAACAATTCACTTTCAATGGGCTAGATAATATAGATAGCACCTTATTACCTAGACATTTCTGAAAATAATACATGCGTTCCATCACATAGGCCAGTGCATTCAAATACATCCCACTCGAACCAAATTCACATTTGACATTGTGAGAAACAGCTGTTTATGCTGCTTAAATATTGTAAATTCACGACACTTTTATGTCAGGTAGTTTTTTTCCATTTGAAATGCACTTTTTGCGTCACATGACCCGACTGATACGAAATATTTTCCACATTGATCAATACCCCCAAGACTCCTGGTTATTGAGTTATTGCATCAAATTTATCCCGTGACAAAATCAATCGTTTGAGATCAAATGTTCCCTCCGGCTGCTTTATTGACATGGAGAAATTAACGAGAGAAGATCCCTGAGAGTTCTACAGGTAAACGGGCAAAAAAATGAAGATTCCCAGGAATTGAACGTAATCTGCGAATTAAAAGACACCCAGCGGTGTCAGTATATATTTCACCCTCGACCTTCCTTTGAGAACCAAAATGTCAATACTTCCAACATTGTTCAAATAAAAGAAATACAAGAACTGTATGTGATACGAGTGTCCAATGTTATTGGATTCAGTTCCTAATATCGTCCCACTACACGGGCTTACTCCTCCTTCACACGTGCTTTGTCTTTGATAAATATTTTGCCGAATGACAATAAGTTTATCGCAAAAGTGGCTATAATTATAAAATGATTACAGAGCTATTCTGCCTTGTAGACAATTGCATTTCTACCCAGTTGATGAAGTTCATGAATTATATATAAGTAAACTACACCTTTACCAAATGACGTAACATTATACAGGAAATTTTACCTTTTAAAATACTTTGGGATACAATCCATTGTTTCATATTTAATGTATATTTTGACACATAAGTTGCACTGGTCATGCTGACTTGTTTACAAACTCTGAGTCAGAAACGTCCAGTCCTATTTGCTTATCAAAATACAGATAAAGTTAATACTCAATTCTTTGTATTTAAAAATTCCATTCAAATTAAATGGCCAAAATCTGAATGTACAGCCCAATGATCCATTCAAAATCTCGCTCATAGAAAACAAGGGGGAGTTTAAAGTCTATAAATATTGGAAAGTGAATTCGCTGTATCAATTTTCTGATAATAGTCTTGCAAATCAATTATTCCTTTTTTGCCCTTAATCAGATAATTGCAGTACATAATTGCAGCCCATCAATTCAAAAACAAGATAACAGTTTTTGCAAAGAATTTTTTTTCATTTAAAAGAAAACGTAAAACACACATGCAAATGGAAAAGATTCTGATCTTTGGGGGTATAAGACTTAAATATAACAAATGGGTGCGGGGCTAGTCTCTCAGAAAGGCTTCCTGTGTAGCCCGAAAGTCTTCAGTACACCGATCATGATGTATTTATTCAAACGAAATCAACCCCAACATCATTGTCATATAAACAAAAGTATCATCTAAATTTTCGTAGCTGATGACTTATCCTTTACAGTGATAGGGAGAGATTTAATGTTTACACATTTGCAAAAATCATGCATGAACACAGTTTTTTACAATTCAAAACACTCAAAAGAATACTTGTTTTGAAAGAATTTTATCTGAAATCCAGTCACTGTCATATTTTTATCAACGGCAAGAGGTGCATGTTTCATGTGCCGATTTATGGGGGAACAAAAGAGGTTTAGTAATTTACATTGACGAAGAGCGGTGAGAAAGTTAATCTTTAATTTGTGTACTTTATATAATCCTTTGATATGCGATAAAAAGCTTACTACACTTTTACACCTCTTGTTCTATAAATTCAAATGAATATTAATGTGGCTCAGATGAATTTCATTATGTAATAACATACATATTTCTACAGAACGTAGCTTATCTTCATTATCATTAAAGGATCAAATTCATGACAATTTGTTTAGCAACAAGACTTAAATGAGAGCTCAATCTTTTAATCCTCTTTACAACAGGACAATATACCATTCAGACTATGATGGTACAATGTAAACACGTAAACACTCAGAATTTCTCATGAAATGGACAAACAAGTTGAGACATTTTCTCACTTTGTGGGAAAAACAAAGAAATTGTTGATCGGCAGAATTCTTAAATCCCATGAAGAGATAAAAATATTAGTGGGATCAAGTGTTGACCCAGGGTAGAATGGACAAGATTAATAGGACAACAATGGCCACTTACTGGGACATCAAAGTGTATACTAAAGCAGGATTCTATTTGTTACCTACTGGAAAATAAAAAATCAACACCCAGAAAAGTCTAGACCGTAAACTCAGCGATTTCATTCCGTCTTCATATTTCTATAACCAAGTAATTAACCATGTCATTAACTAATTAAGATTTCGAAAATCCCTGAACTGTAATTCCAATTGACTGTTACTTAAAGGATATGAATATTGAACTTGACGAAGGTATTTAAGACATAACCGTTAACAAATTCCTCGTTAAAAGCTGTTGGTGAAATACAGACAGTCATGGAATGTACAGTGTATGTATTTAACAAATGCAGCCATAATGCTCACTGTGTGAACAATGAACAGTCTTTCAGCACAAATTAACCTCCTTTTCATAGAAGTTCTATACACCTTTCCCCGGATTCTTAATTCTTACTAACTTGCCTATGGACATGCAAATCGCAGCAAACTCTGACGTACCCTGATTCAGTAATAACTAAAGCCTCTTTCTTACAGGTATCAAGGCAGCATTTAACACAATACAACTTCAAGTTTTCAAGCCTTCTCAATGCTTCTATAAGCATCTATGCAAATCTCGCTGATAATTAGTTGGTCCTATTTAACGCTTGTTTAGATACCTCAGCATGTGGGGTTGTTATTGCCTTTAAACATTCTCTGAAATGTCACATTATGAGTATGTTGAACTAGCGCATGTACACGATATGTAATAAAATTAACATTTTTACCAATACATTAAGATGTCATAAATCACACTGTAAACTAAACCAGCTTAGCTTAGAGGCAATTTAATTTGAAGAAGAAAAATGAAGAGAAATCAAAGATTTAGCTTTCAATATGTAGCGCTGGATATTTTCTTATCTAGATCGAACAATTTAATTTCCAAAAAATTTAATTTCCAAAAAATTTAATTTTACATGTAGGCAAACAGAGAAATTTTCAACTGTCAACACAATTATTTTTTTTATTATTATCATATAAGCATTGATTTCAATATTCTTTCTGATGGTTGGTGCCTTTGGAGTTGAAATTGTGATATTACAAACCAGCAGCCATATTGATACACAGACATACAGACAGACGGACACACAGACAGACGTCTGCACAGACGGATGGACGGACACACAGACAGACAGCTAGATACACAAACATACAGACAGACACATAAGATGGTCACAGACAAATGAGAACTCACAAATTATGATCAAATTCAACAAGATGTGTTTGTGAAACTCCAGGTTACCTAATTGTGGACAAATTGCCCTTTATCTTGATATGTGACCTTGAACTTGACCTTAAGAGTTTCACTTAGACTTTTCAGTTTAACAAGTAAAATTCAATCACAAACCAGGCAAGCTAAACTATTTGCCTAAAATTTAACATACTTTAGTAATGCTCACTGCAGCAATTCATTAGAAATTTATTAAATCAATTTTGTTTTCGTATCTACTTGTTATACGAGGATTTTAACACTTGCAGGAGATTTAAAGAGCAAATAAAATACAGTTCATTAAGTGTATCAGTTTATATGCTTTCATTAAATGTAAACTGCATTAAGTTATCACTTTGGATGTTTGAATTTGTGATTTACTGCAATATGATATTTACTTGCAATTTGTAAAGGCATAATATATATACATGTATATGTAAGGGAGAGAACTCTGACTAATTTAAAATAACATAACCGTCCTTTACAATTTTTTTAGAAGATGAGAAAACAAACTATGTTTTTCTGCTAATGTTGGCAATCCATCAAAACATCTATATATTACTCCTTTTGAGAGGACGGAATCAGACTGTTTGAGTTGCCTTCACTGGTCCCTATGCTGTCCTGAGATGAAACTGAATGCCATTATAGGACTATTTTTTGTGTGGGTCTAAACAAAAGTTGTGGACCTGCACGTATGGGTGACTTATAAATCTGATTCTTGGCTTCATGCAGGCTGTGACTCACACACATATTTTCTATACAATGGTTTTCAAATATTTAAACGTTAAGTCTAAATCTAATAATTGCTTTCAGATACAACTGATTATGAAGTTTTATAAGTTAAAGCTAAGAGAAAGCGTGAACCATTGATTTGCAGGAGAGGATAGTGTTCTTAGTTAACAAAGGTTAAACAAAGCATGATTTGTGGCAGAAGACAATAAAATGATAATTCACGGACATTTTATGAACATATTATATTGTAGCTCGTTCTACAACATTTATGCCCCACCCACAAGAAAAACACAATAAAACCCAAGGTCAAAATACGATAATTACCTGTTCTGCAGATTTTCACAGAGAGACTTGCATGATGTCCCAGTTATTTTTCAACTAATCTAAAGTTTATTTTCACCCCACTAGTATTCTATGTGTTGGGGGTTCTTTAATGACCAAGCTGTTTTAAAAAAAAATTTCATCCAAGGCTACTTTTAAATTTACAGCCATTACGACACTGAATGATGGATTACTCACACACCAAAAATTTACAGATATATTAAACTGACGACTCTCACGGAGCACAAGTTTTTAAAGTTAAACAATTCAGTTACCACTGCTCAATTTGCCAGACAAAAACGAAGTCCGAGCTAAATTGTTTCTGTCAAAACAAATAAAATGCTGCAACCTTTTGTCTGGAATTCTTCAGACAAATTTAGATCTGCAGCACTCATTAAAATTTCTCTCTAAGAAAAGTTATATTTGCCTCAGTCCAAATCTATGACTCACATCTGCAAAAAGTATTTCATGGCTGCAAAATAAAATTTGACAATCTGAGTGAAGTTTGAGGGATCACCCTTAAAATAATGAGATCTGTAACCTGCTGCAAGTTCCAATACCCTCGCAATTCCAACAAAAGCATCTCCAGCTTTATTAAATTAAACTTTCAACTTCAATATCAACTAACTTGCACAAAATCTAAGTGAAATTCATCATATGCAAATTTTCTCCATTCTTGTATAGTGCATTTGCCTTTGATTTTATGCAAATTTCTATGCATTTCAAAAAAGTACTTTCAAAATAAGATATAAACAATCTTACCAAACCTGAGTTAGTCACTGATGAGCCTAAAAGTCCTCTGTGTGTGTGTGCACTAATACACACAGATTGAAATGAAACGACAGCAAGCATTATATGACAAGCTAAATACCAGGTGAGGCGAAACCTTTTATACCTATCAACTCAGAACTCCAAGAAGTTTAATGACATTTAGGCCATTCGTTTGCAAGCTCTCCGTCCAACATCAGGATGCCCCCATTCATGTCTCGAAGGAGGGGGAGATACTGTTCTAGTATCAGGTTAAACGACCTCGAAATTGACAAGCAAATAATATACACTTTTGCAATAATCCATCACATTTAAGACAAGCCATTTAAAAAGAAGATAACTTGAGAAGTTTTAACTGCATCCAGTCACTTGAAGCAATCAATTTGTATGTGTGACTGGCTTTCATCTGGTGATAACATTGGATTTGTGAGTTTTTATGGAAAAAAGAAAATTTAAAAAAATAATTACTTGTAACAATCTTAGTGTTAATTAATTAATGAGGACAGCAGTACACACTGAAGGCAGCTACACACACATTTGTAGGTTCCTAATAAAGTAGTCATAATTTTAATATGAACTTGTCTAAATCTCCAAAAATTAAAATAAATAGACACAGTAAATATTGAGAGATTAAAAGATTTATGGATATTTGTCCGCAATTTATTGCATTATTCTCCTTAGCTTAAACAATATGTTATATCTCTCTCTTTTTTTCAATAACTTTGGAAGGTCACCATCAAATCTATTCCAAAGAGGACATATTTATTGAGCAATTTCCTCAGGCTCACTGCCTTTTCATGGAAGTGTTATTAACCTTTGAAAAATGACTTTGCTGCCAAATTTTCAGCTATGCATAATTATTTGCACATATAACATAAACTTGAATGGAGAAAAGCTTATTTATTTCGCTAATAAACCATTACAGCCATGGCTCCTGTGTTAAATATGGAAGTGTTCTGGCATTACGATCACTAAAGGACCCCCTGATCTATCCGGAATCTGATTTATTGGACAGTGTTCTCTGGACTAAAAGCGATTAGTTCGTTTCAATTTAACAGGGACATCACCTGCTCAATTCCAATTTAAATTGGCCAATTTCAAAATCCTCAATTTAATCAGATTACAAATTGTTTGGTACTTAAGAAATAAACATTTTAAAAACTTGCAATACATTTTTAAAAGACATATTTATTAAAGTGCATGCGTACATAAAACAAACAAGTCAAATTTCAGTATGACTTAACTTTCTCCGATTTTTAGAACACCTTGAAATGCTAGCTTATAGTGACAGTTCCAGGAGAAGTCTAGCTTAATTGCAACACCTGTTCATTGTTTAATTATTCCTGTCCAATTGCCGTTTCCATCTATTTCAAAAGTTTAATTTTTTTTTTAAATCCGGAAGTAGCATGGTAACTTCGGCAGCTGTAGTACTTGTGTTAATGACATGTAATCTACTGCAGACATCCACTAATTTGATGTCTATAAATCTAAAAACCAACCTAGCTGTGAGTCCTTAATGATTTTGAAAATGAAAAAAAGCAATACAGATTTCTTGATTTTTACCTTAAGAATAATTCAATTGTTTCCTTCTGCACGACCACCTGTACAAGGCCTTCTCTTTCAGAGCAGCTACAAAATGCTCTCACTCAATAAATTCTGTGTACTTATGGTGTGTGATCCAGCCTTAATTTATGGTCAATTGACCCCCAAAACCTTTGAAACTCAAATTCCAACAAAATCTAATTTTGACCTGACATAGTAATTCAAGCACTTAGTGATTGGACATTAAGATGTAATAAATGGGGGACTGATTTAAAACGGCGAGTGCTGTACGAATGCATGATAAGGTGTGTCACAGGTGAAAGTTGTAAGCAGGTAAAAAAAAAAGGTGCCATAGGTAAAACACATATACCTGGCTACATCCCAAGAGAGGCTAGTAGGTATAATTGTTTTCTTAACATTGTCACTTCAGGTCACCAGAAATCAAAGTCCCGACCAGATTCTGACAAGGGGTGTATCACTGGCAGACAGAATGGCAGGTCCAGTCATTTAGATCACAGATCACTTCCAATAAAGAAGACAAGGTCAGCCATTATAAACAAATATTTATAACAGGTACCCAAATATCAATAAATTAAAACATATTCTGGGCGGCTTGGTAAGGTAGAATTTCAGGATTCCTGATCCATGAGGGTATGTACCTGGGATTTCCTTGTTTACTGCGTATTTTCTTATCAGGTGAAACATTCAGTTAATATCGCCTGGACAACACAAATTATTCTTCACAACAGTCAAACTGTTGAAGCATTACTAGAATGTACATTAATAAAGTTGACTGGCAGACACAAAATTAGACCTAAAGGAACAGAATGCTATAAGGGAGATAACCGGCCTTCTAAAGAAACAGACTGCTAAGGGAGATAACTGGCCTTCTAAAGAAACAGACTGCTAGGGGAGATAACTGGCCTTCTAAAGAAACAGACTGCTAGGGGAGATAACACTAACCTTCTACATGCATGACAAAGTAAAGATAATGAACAGTGGTCAATCCCATAAATCCTATTAAAAATGCAAAATTGAGAGTACTACAAACACAGATCCCAGGAAAAACCAGGTGGTATCAGACCTCACGACCATAAACTGAGAATAGAATTTTAAAAGTCAAAATTTTTATTACTTATATCTTAAGATTTATCTAGCACAGATGTTTAAGAAATGCAGGTTTATAAAAATAATCAAACACAAACATATTCTAAAAATTTTATTTGTTTATGAAATACCTAGGAGGAGTAAGCATCCCTTGTTTACTGGTCAAGCCATCATCAACCTATATCAATCAGGTAAATGGAGTAATTCATAGTCAAACCAGCATGCAAAGAATGGCCCAACAACTGGATGTCAGACAGCAGTTGACCTAATGTCAAGCTATATTTGCAAATTAGATCGTTATAACAACCACATTGTCGCAAACCACAGGTTATTGTTTCATTCTATTTTACAAAAGTTTGTGAAATAGAATGAAACAATAACCCATGGTTTGCGACGATGTAACAACCACGAAATTTGTGAAATGCCAACTCAAAACGAGACCGCTGAAATCCCTGCAACATCAAGCTAGTTGTCAGCAGCCCATCCCAGCTTAAAAACTGATCACATGTAGAACATGGTCTTGTGCATTGCTTCAGCATACATATACACATGTATTTACATTTTCACTGTTTTTGCCATCATATCTTTACAAATTGTAGTCATTTCCTTATGAATGCAATGCAGTTGCAAACAATGTGCATATGAATTTTGAGAAATATAGTGCATCTATATCAACAGCTGGGAATTCTGACAAAAATGAAAGATGAACTTAAAATGTGAATTAAAAAAATGAATTTCATTTTTGAAAAGACACGAGGATATCATCATACTGCAGGAAACACGCTGGTGCGTGAAGTATGTCACAGTTCATACCCTCAAACGTTTTCAAAAATGAATTTAATTTTTTACATATGGTATGGTTCACAAACAGATATAATGCTGCAGACAGCAGGCTAGCTTCTCTGCACATGAAAGCATTATGTACTATTAGACACCTTCACAGAAGCCATCAGAAACTCTCAGGTCAAACATCAATAGCTTAATGTGGCACACTTGAACTGAAAACGAAAACAACTAATTCTCCTATTGCTCAAACATCTGTGAAATATGAAGCAGGGCAACTTAAATGTGTGACATTAGCATATTTTGATCAATGTCAAATCTATGCGATGAGCTAGCTTATCTTTACAATGACTAAATAGGCAGCAATGGAATTGGCATTATAAAAAGATTTAAAGTGCATGTATAAGTAATACTCTCTGTTCACCTGACGTTTGTATAAATGTGGAACAAGTGTAAATGAAGCATCCCAGTCTACACAGAGACAACAAAGAACCAGTTCTCCCCGGGGTCCCCAAGGTCACGTCAGAACTTCTACTGATGTATACAACAATACCCAACAAAAATAAAAATTACAACACATCTGATTATCTAGTGAAGTGCAACAGAGTCTTGAATGCAACACAAACAGGAGGTCGCTGTTGAAGGTCATGCAGAAACGGAATTTTCGTGGTGAAGAAAAAATTATGCAGAAAACTAATTAGAGCACTGTAAATATGTTTTTGGCACAGACGTTTCGGTTGGGATAATACATAATTAAATCTATATTAAATTAAAAATGACATTTCAAAATGAGAGAAATGCATGAAATATTGCAGGCACAAGCCTGGAAATGGGGCTGAAAGGCCATATAACTTCCATTATTGGTACAGATTTTAATCTCCTCAAAAGTAAACACACCTATTATAGTTAAATTAAAGACACACACAACATCTAAACAAATTCGAATTTATACATATTTGGTACTTATGACTTATTTATATTTCCTTGGTTTTTCTTTTTTTAAATTGGTTAACATGGATACCACGGACCAGCATCAATACATAGTGGGCAGGATGAGTGACCAGCATTAATATATAGTGGGCAGGATGAGTGACCAGCACATCAATACAAAGTGGGCAGGATGAGTGACCATCATTAATATATAGTGGGCAGGATGAGTGACCAGCACATCAATACAAAGTGGGCAGGATGAGTGACCAGCACATCAATACAAAGTGGGCAGGATGAGTGACCAGTATTAATATATAGTGGGCAGGATGAGTGACCGTGCAGTATCAATAAATAATGGGCAAGACTTCATTAAGTATTTTTCACATTCTACATAAAACAATTAATCTCCGAGATTTGTCAAGTTATCATTCTTATTAAGTAAATAGTGGTATTTCAGCAAGTTTAATAAAAATTTTAAAATTTGCTATTCTTTTGTTATTGTCACCAGCTTGATAAATATTTTGATAACCAGTGATGAAATGTGAGAATATAGGTACAAAGGTATTAGAAAAATGTGATACCGGTGTTCTTTAAGTACAAGGTAGGATTCATAGGTATGATACCTGGGGGGTGGTAAATATTTAAGCCAAACAAGAGAATTTGCAGTTCTCCTGCCATTCTTCTCACAAATACCCCAGTATTAAAAACAGCTGATCTGTTTTGTGACAGTAACAAACATAGGTAAACACTTCATATCTAAAAAGCTGTCTTAAAATACCAGCCATTCATATGTTCACAGGGACCACTGTCCGAATGTATATAAGAACACAAACATCTGAGGTCAGCCAAACAGACTATTGCATCACCTTCCTCCTCCATGATTTACAAGGAGATTGACTTTAATCGTCAGAAATTGAAGGCCATCTAAATACTTTATGAATTTACATAACTGAAGGTCAATAATGTGGATTCATGTATCGGTGAACTGTGGGCCAGATTGAATAGCCAACCCTAATAAGCAGCCTAATTCTAATGTGTAGTGCAAATATTGTACTAAGTCATCACTCTTTTCTCTGCAAATCTCTTCAATAGCCCTAGGGACTGAAAATATGATAGAAATCTGTGTTCTCATAATTTTAACACAAGATATACAGCACACCTGCCCGACCTGTTCGATTTAACAAACGTATTCAATTTGATAAAATATATCAATACCTCTTTTACATAAAAGATAATTTAATACTTCAAATTTCATTTGAATATGTTCAAACATACGAATATCAGAACAGAAAAACATCACAGGTTTTGAGCAATACTGTAGTCTATGATTTTTTGGGGGGTGAGGGAGGAGGGGAGGGTGTTCAATTTTAAATCTGCAAATTTCATGGGTTCTCCACCCCATAAAATCACCCTTACTCACTGTGAAATACAAAATATATCAAGTTTCAATATACACAAAATGGAAATCCTAGGGAAAATGAAAAATCTTTAAAATCTCATAGAAAATAGAAAATCTTGGCAATCTCCAGAGGAAAAGTAAATTCTCCAAGGAAAATAGGTCTATACATGAATTTCAATTATCCCCCAAAGTGTGGATTTCTTTCTGTACAGCTTTTCAAAGAAGCCATATTCATTTAATCAGAGACAATTAACAAACAAAAAATGACTTCCAAAAAATTAAGTGATGAGAACAAAAATATAAACCAGAAGCTACAAAGGGATTATTTTACGCAGGTGTGAAATGTTGATGACCCCACCTTTTCCAGGTGGGATAAAATATGACCCTCAACACTTGTGTCAAATTTTATACATTTTCTAATCCTTTATCCTTGACATTTCAACACATACTAATGATCTTAAATTCTAATCAACATAAAAAACAACATCTGCGTGGTTACTAAATGAGAAATTTAAAAAAAGACCATCAGGAAAATTGTTTTCTGAAATCCCTAGGCATGGATAAATTTTGTTGTTGTTTTTTCTTTCTCTGATGCAATACCCCATGACACTTGGTGAAATATCTATTATATATTTGTTTAACATATACATGTATATAGACGACCATTGTACCATGTTTATTCCGGCATGTCATAAACTAAATTACAAAACTGTAGCAAACTGACATTCCGATCCACACACTGGTAAACCAGACTTATTTCACGGCTACAGTGATGTACAGAAAATGATGATCATGAAAACATCCCATCACTCCCTCTCTCTCTTTCTCCACCGATGATGTAGATAATCTTTACAATGACACAAAAATTCACCTACCCTGAAATATAAAACTTGGCTACCCCAAAAAATATAAATCCTACCTTTATCTCGCTGCCTGAGCTGTCGAAGGGCCAATCGAATTTGTTTCTTCTCATCATAATCATTAGTTTCATTCAGCTGAAAAAAATTATAGGAATTCATCAACACAATAAAAAAAAAAGATATTGAATTAACATATACCATCAACATATAAAAAGTAATATCAGATAAATAAAGAGGCTAGTATATGTGGAAATGAAAAAAAGAGTCTTAAAAAAAACACCAAAACCTAAACTGCTTTTATACACAGTATTGGGTTGGAGGATGTTCAAATGAAATGAAATTTATAGTTCAGTGTTTTATGCATTCAGATGTTAAAAAATTTAATGAAGAAGAAGAAAAAAACAAGAATGACCGTCTTCAGCCTCCAAGCAGTGACAAAAACACTTGTTGGGGTTTGGCCAAAGTTTGGATCATCTTATTCATCTATATTGAACCTCAGAAGATCCCCATTGATTTTGTCCTCAATCACTCTTATAAAAGTGAAGCTTTGCCAAATCAATAATGATATTTAATCAGCTGTAGCCTGTTTGATGAGGACATGTACCGATCAGAGCACCATATTTTATGAAGGTGATATGATTTCCGCAGGCACACACGATTTCTCCCATCTACTCAGGATTTAATAAAGTTTGAGTACAAAAATGAAATTCATTTGAGGGAAATTATAATTAACGTACAACAAATCATTTTGTGTAAACAACTACACAGGGGACCCCGCGCGGTCCACTTCTACCCTGTAATTCAAAATATCTCCCCATTCCTACCTGAGCTCCTAAAGACATGCTGGAGTTTATTTTCCCACAGAGATCCAGTAAATCTACGCTATGTCGTCGATGAAAGTCCATGGGATACATGATAGGAACTTAAAACGCACACCTAATCAATAAGTGTGCAAAGAGGCACCCCAATCCATATATATATCTATGTATAATTACACGCAGTCCCACAAATTAAACAGTCAAGGTTAGACGCTTTTTTGAAGACATTTAAAACACTTTTTCGATTCAGTTTCAATTCCGTGTGTCCTAGTTTTATCTTTTAATAAGTATAAATATATTTTAAATGGCCCCCGCATTAAAGTCCCAGAAAGGGATTTCAATAATCCCATTAAAATTCCCGATCTCTTCTTTCTTATTCATTTCTGTTGACTCTGATTTGTACTGTCTGTCTATAGAGAGAACAGCTTAGGAACAATAACTGTTTAAACTTGTATTTCATTTTTACCGTGTGCTCTGTCCGTGCTGACCACATCTTAATGGATAGTTTGGAAAAGTTATACATAAAGTGTACTTATAATTCTAAAGAAAGTTCAATCTGTGATTAAAATTTTCATCCCTTTAGACTTTTTAAAGTGTGAAGTCCAAGTTCAAATTTCAAAATACATTCAATTGAGCAGAAAAGATCTCGATCCGTCTTTTTCGTGATTTAAATTTTAGAGATCAGATCACTGTGTTCCTTCATTTAAAATGGACTGTGTTCATGTATTTATCCTGCAAGTCATTCACGAGAAATTACCAAATGTAACAATAATTAGTGAATAAATATCATGTATTTGAGAATTCAAAGACATTTTAATTGCTCCCTTAGAATTCTTTTAACAGGGACTTTCCCCGATGTATTGAACTGTGCCAATCAGTGACATGAAATTACTAAAAGTAACAATAAATTGTAAAATAAGTATCATGCATTTGAGAATTCATTTTAATTATGCTGTGCTTCCAGCACTAAATGCAATTTTGCAAACAAGAAGTTGGGACTAGGGAGAATGAACAGCCTGCGGTACATAAACTGGTTCCCTAGCTGACAAGATAATTACCAGCTTTCTGAGCTCCGTGATATCCCGAATACAGTCCAGGTTCCTGATTTTCTCCGAGACTTCTAACGACTCGTCCCCTCTCCCACACCGCGGGGGAGAACACCTTCCCATCTCAGACACGTTCACTTCTGAAATCACCAAAACAAAAAATTGAAATAACTTTTACACCATAACCTTGTTTCTGCAAGACCTTATGATAATCAGAGGGGAAAGAATTAAGAGGTGTCCGACTCTGTGACTTACACTAGGGGAGTACAATAGATAATGATATTGTTAATGATATACATATATATCAACTGATCGTTGATTATTATGTGATCATTTTGGATTTTATTCTTGATAATTATTGATTCTGTAATGTTATAAATTATACAGTGGAATCATTAGAATTCGTGGTGGCTCAATTTTCATGGAATTCGTGGGTACCCCTCACCCATGAATTTACATCCTCAACGAATAAAGAATCATAATTACACCCCAGAGTTAACTTTCTTACAAATATATAAATCCACGAAATTACGTACCCACGAACCCATAAAAATTCAGCAATCCTTGAAATTTGGCCCCCACGAATTTAAATGATTCTACAGTATACAAATAATAACTAATGATATTGTTAGCAATATATATACAGATAAGTAATGATATTATTAACAATAACTGTTTCCTGCAAGTTCCATGTCCAAGACAATGAAATACAAATCTTGGTAAACATGTCATGATCAATGATGACAAAACGTGGATCTGCATGTCAATTTTTTGCCAGCTTTTTTCTTTCTTTTTTGAGGACAAATTCACAGCAAATGAATTCCCACTGCATGTTAAAATCAAAATGAATCTAGAAATGTTTCCATTTTGAACGATTAGAAATTTTGTATTCAGCTTTGATATGGTAAATACCAGGATGTCTTCAGAACTTATTCCCTGTCATCATCGCTAGCCATGCTTCCCGAGTCCGGGAGTACCTACCCTACCCCGTGTGAATGAAGACAACAGGTGTGGTTAGCTATGATGATTTCCTATAGGGTCCTATTTTTTTTGGCTTTTAACAAATGTTTGTATGGAAGAGGTGTTTAGCGGGAGAGAGAGAAAACGTTTGAAGGAAACCAACATACCAGAGTGGGCGACCACTGCCGATAATGAGAATCAAACTCTGGCTGTGGATGTGAGAAGAGAGTGTCCACCCGTCCGGATACCGTTAATAAAATTCTATGTAGCCTTAGCTGAAATATCCTAGTCATTGGTTTTATATGCGTACTGAAATGATTATTGTATAACCCATGACCTAGTTCTTTCTATCGATTAATGTTATTGATATTAAAGATTCTTTTCACTGCGACATAAAGAATTTCCCATCAGTGTCAAAGGAATCATCTACCCCCAGTCTTTGATAATAATCCTCCCGATGTTTGAACTACTTTGATATACCTTATACACAACCTATAATTATCAGCCCTGACCTCGCGGGGTCTGAAAGCTGTCCACACATCTTCCATTTTGATGTGTTCTATCCGGTTTTACTACCCAAATTAGACGGCAATTTAATGGGGTACATACTCAGAAAGTCTATTACAAGCCATACAGCTTTACCGTATTGTAAACAGCCGGAAAATAAAGTGTTTACAAGGTCAGAGGACGAAATGTATCAAAGTGAAAAGGTACAGGATTTACACATTTAGGTGCTTAGATGACACGACGTAACATTGTAATTAACAGATTTACGATGATATCGAATGTTATGAGATTACAAATCAGGAGATTTGATACAGAAATTTTTATAACCCCTGGAAACTGATCAAGCTCAATAAATATATCTCGCATATTTCATTCACTTTTTATCAGTGTTTACAAACCCATCCAAACGCGACAAATACCCACAGGGAAATTGATTTCTCATTTTTACACATAACATTAAAAAAAATCATTAAAAATGAAAGAAAGAAAAAACCCGAACAATGGAAACAAATTCAAATGAAAAAAATTGATAAGAATTCTAAAGCAGAAACTATTCCATCAATACATCACACAGAATGTATTTAATAATTTGTCATTTTACCTTTTAAAAGAACCATAATTGTTCATAGTCCACATTCATAAGATACTATGTGAAAACCAATTAGTCATGTAGCTATATAAACTCAGAGAGACAAACATTGAACTTCCCTTGAAATTGATACATATATATATATAGATATATATATATACATATATGTATTCTTACAATTGCTTAATCATGTATTTGCAGGTGTTTGAATGAACAGTGATGTTTTTGAGTGGGTTTAGGTCATAAACTCTGTTATCTCTGAAGTCTTATCCACATAAATTATGATTATCTCCCTTGTTCGTAAGACAATGTTCACCATCAGTGGATATCAAAGGGTCGTTCGTGTGACGGGGTGCCAGGAATTTAATACAGCCGTGGCCCTCTGTCGGTAAAGACTGTCAGTACGAGAATATTAAATGGCTAGCCGCCACATAAAAGAGTACGCCAAATTGATTTAATGCAATGAAATGAGATCATAAATGGACTCCTGCATAGAGGGCCTTTAATACAGACTCAAATTCAATTTGACATCTCCAGACGTCATAATTGTCAATGAATAAATTCAAATACACAAGTACTTGACAACCTGTCATTTGAAATTAATAGAGAAAATAAAATCTGAATAAAACGGAATCATTTACCCTGTTTTTTCTCTCTTAATTTCCGAATTTTATCCCTGATTTTTCTTCGCTCCGTAAAGTCAGTGCACTTCCTCAGCTATAAAAAGAAGAAAAAAATAAATTCAAAATATGTAAACACACATTATATATATACTTCTATTTACTTTGGAAGACAATGGGGAGATAATTCAGACAAGACAAAGGAACACTCCCGTCCGTATGTGTAGGTGAGATATCATTCATCACCTCGCATTGTCTACCTGTTTAAAGGTATACCTAATGGAACATATCTTAAATACCATGAATGTCTCACTCTTTTGAAATTATGCAATTTAAAAAAAAACTTATTGATAATTAAGTCATTAAAACTGATTAGGGGGTACTGCCCACACAGGACTCTGCACCTATCCTGGCTGTAGTTAACATGTCGCAGAGGTTACCGATCACGTCGTCACCAAAATTCGCAATCAAACAGAAGTAAGCCAAATCTGTCACACATTGAAGATATACTGTAAGTGCTAAGGAAACTAATTCAGCTGTCTTGTTATTTTCCATCTCTGCACATCATATCTTGATCATATTCTTAAGAAAAAGTTTAATATCAGGCATCGATAAATCAGCTGAATGGAGAGTTCTGGTTATAAAAACTATATTACATCATTAACATGTACTGTTTTTAATAAAAATATTATAAAACTTTTAAAATATTGTTAAATACCAGGATTCACTGTCTAAGTCATTTGTCGGGTTAGTCCGAAATATCTGACGTTTTCCTGACTTTTTTATGATTTTGATATCCACCATATGCCAGGAAAATCATAAAAAAGCAAGGAAAACGTCAGATATTTCGGACTATAATGTCGGGTATTTGAGGTGATCAACTACATCGGAAAATTATTATATGCATGATTATCATGATTTCCATTGTTGTTAATCAACTCACATACCCTACTAACTAAACAGTGATTCCTTATATTTATATTCATAATAAAAATGAATTTTAACTAGAACTGTCCTAATGGGACAAGTACCCCCCGCGGGGCATATAAGATGATGGGAAATATTTAATGCAAGCACATTGGATATTTTCACATTATCTACAGGGCAATCAATGTGAATGCAGAGGTGTATATTCTACAGTACGGCAGTACATGGAATATTAAAAATATGCTTAATATAAACAATGAATACTATTTGGCACATTTTAGGCTGTATGATTGCAAATCCCTGGTCAACTCTTCTAGTCTTTAGTTTATATTCACTTTGTTAAAGATCATTATGTTATGCCAACTTTACTTTGTCATTGATTTTGTCAGTAAATAAATGACATTAGTATATATAGAAGATGTGCATAAAATTTGAATGAAATATGTCGAGCGGTATTAGAAATAAACTTTGGACAAATTGCATCTACGGACAAACGGACGGACGGACAGATGAGAAGAAATGTAGTTGAACTTCATTGTTGAACTTCTTTCCACTTCTTCAATTCCTGATTGACTTATGAGCGTAAAACGGTATTTAATAAGAAATAAACTCTAGACAAATTGTGTCTATTACTACAAGTACAACCAAACCAGAAAATGTCCGTAACTTCCATAACTGTTAAAATATTTCAATGAAAATAGAAGATGCACAACTACATTATATATATAAGATGAGAATAAAATTTTAATCAAATCTGTTCAACGGTATTAGAATTAAACTCTGGACAAAGTGTGCAACCCCCAAAATGAAAAGAAAATGTGCGTAACTTCTATAACTGTTAAAATATTTCAATGAAAATAGGAGATGCACAACTACATAATATATAGAAGATGTGCATAAAGTTTGAATGAAATATGTCCAGCGGTATTAGAAATAAACTTCGGACAAATTGTGTCTACAGACAAACAGACGGACGGACGGACGGACAGAGTGATTCCAGTATACCCCCCCCAAAACTTCGTTTGCAGGGTTATAAATATAAAATCAACATATCAAAAAGACTGCACCTAATAGAAATTGAAATACACACATGGCATTTTATGTTAATTTCCATAGCCCCCGCCCACTGGCCTTTCATTTTGCTTGAACTGAGAAATTTATATCCAGTTGTAAGTTAAACACATTATCGCTTCAAAGGGTAATTATCACAGAGAAAACAGTTGGAAATGTAAATATTTGGTATGAGCATGGTCAGAGCTTCCAGAGTTATCTCTCTTTAAACACTTTATCATGATAACGAGCGTATCTGATCAGCACTGTGTATACTATGTTTACACACCCCCTATCTTGTCTTGACATTACGTGTATATCCTGGTGTGGTACTATGAGAATTGAGAATTAGTTACAAATATACAACTTCTGATTCTTTTCAAAGTTGAATAAAAAATTCTGCAAAATTTATAAGCTTTTCATGAAGTGAAAAATATTACATGTTGCATTTGCTATATCATAAAATAAATAATTACCATATAGCAATGATTTGCATACACTTGAAATACATATATGTACTTATAATATTAGGCAGATGAAGAATTGAAAGACAAATTTCTAAAACCTGGGATGACATTGAATTTGCCGTTTTACGAAGGATAAAACTCTGGATCTACCTCTTCCTGTAAATTCCTCAGCTCCATCTTCCTCTCATTCCCCTCGTGATCTTCTGACCCCTGGGACAAGCTTCTGACCATGGCCTCACAGGTGTCAACACTTGCACCTGGCTCAGACACACTTCTGACCACACGGGGAGCAGGTCCAGAATCACTGCTGACCACTCGGGGAGCAGGTCCAGAATCACTGCTGACCACTCCGGGAGCAGACATAGGTCTTACTTGCTGGTCTGCACTTGGCCTTTCTCTAGATCGAGATGACCGTCTACTCAGTCTCAATCTCTGTTCCACCTTTGAAGTTTTATCATACAGTGGCTGTTCAAGAGAACCTTTATTTTCACCATTGGTCAATAAACTTTGATTTTCACCACTGGTCAATAAACATTGATTTTCACCATTGGTCAATGAACTTTGATTTTTACCATTGGTCAATAATCTTTGATTTTCACCACTGGTCAATACACTGTGGTTTTCATCACTGTTCAATAACCTATATTGAGATACTCTTGTTTCATCACTTGCTTCAGGTTTTCTATCAATGTTGTCAAGGTCAACATTATGCTCTCTTGACATACTTCTTTCTTTGATGGTCTGTTCCCTTGACCTACTTCTTTCTTTGACGGTCCGTTCTCTTGACCTACTTCTTACTCTTCCCTTTCTTTCCTGGCCTGTTCCACTACTAGCTTTATCTGTTGACAAAAACACATTTTCTCTGGATTCTGCCCGGCCTAAACGTAATGAATCAGTTCCTAAC
Organism: Ostrea edulis; assembly: GCF_947568905.1. Taxonomy (NCBI): domain Eukaryota; kingdom Metazoa; phylum Mollusca; class Bivalvia; order Ostreida; family Ostreidae; genus Ostrea; species Ostrea edulis. The sequence continues at coordinate 100,651,996 of NC_079164.1, forward strand.
ACAGCTTCTCTGCAGTTTTTATGAACATTGCGATTCCTGACCCAGTTTTCCTCTATTCTTTGCAGAAGTTTCTTTTGTCTGTCGGAGTCTGTAATTGTCGCGGGTTTTGAAGATTCCAGTGAATGGTAACATACACTTCTATAGCTGTCCTTCATGTCTGCATTGTCTGCCATGTTCACGATCGCGGAGAGAACTTCATTATTCTCTTAATGAACACAGAGTCTGATTAACGGGGGTTGTGAGGTAATAAAAATATATATAATATTCAAGGCAGTAAAGTGATAAAACAAACCAGAAGTGCTGGCTATTGCATAAAATATTGAGGCTGCTGATTGCAAAGGTGAAAGGCAAAACTGACTCTTTTGATGGGATAATGATGTGCTTCTTGAAGCACAATAATTGCACGGTCTCTTTTACGCATATTTCTGCACAGTTGATGTGTTAACTGTGCTGCCTTTTAAAAGATCTCTGATGATTTTCTATGTCTCTGTGATTGGTACCATCAGACTAGACACAGCAAACAGGATCTGCTACCTAAAACAGGAAATGACAATTACAAAAACGTCAATCGATTCTGAAGCCAGCTACTTTATATGATGATTTTATGCACTGTTGAAATTCAACCAATACTAAATCAAGTCCAGATTTCTAAACCATTAAATATTTCAAATCATTGCCTACAGTTTAAGAACATTAAGTTTCAATGCATACTTGAATACACCCTGTAGATATATTTAAATGAGATGAAAACCTAAACACGTTGACAATCGTCATCAGGGCATAAAAACCCAGGAGCTCAACAGTAAGAATAAGAGATAAAACACAATGGCCACCCCCCCCCCCCCCCATTGGCAAATTTCTATCATGAAAAAATCTGATCTTTGACCTTGACCTTAAATGAAGCTTTGACCTTTATCTTGTTGATATAATCTATACCTATCTTATACAGATCTTGAGTTAAGGCACATGATAAAAACATGGACAGAATAAACTGCCATCCTCTCCAATTTTAGAAGCAAGAAGTAACAACATCCCAATGACAGAAAGACAATATATTTGTGAAATATGGAGAGAGCTGAGAGAGAGAGAGAACTAGAGCTGAGAGAGAGAGAGAGAGAGAGACAGAGAGAGAGAGAGAGAGAGAGAGAGAGAGAGAACATTAGCATCAAACTGACTATGTATAGTTTGTAGTTATTTGTATGAGTGTACATGTATATAAGGTAGGGAGTAATATACATTAAATCTTTTACCTTTTTCTTTTTAGTAAAACAAAACTTTTGCTAATATTAACCATGCATTTAAAATGTCTATAAAAAATCAATATCTTTGAAAAAGTAAATCCACCATTGTAACCATTTTAATGCTTTTTAGTCATCATTTTACACCTGCTGATCTCGATCAGGCAATGGAGAAAAAAGAGTTGGGGGGGGGGGGAGAGTTAGGGGTAAAAAGAGTTAGGAGAAAAAGAGGGAGAGACTTTGGGGGGGGGGATTGGGGGAAAAGAGTTGGGGGTAAAAAGAGTCCGGGGGAGAAAAGTTTGGGGGGAAAGAGTTTGTGGGAAAAAGACTTTGGGGAAAAAATTGAAGGGAAAAGAGTTTGGGGGAAAAGAGTTTGGGGGAAAAGAATTGGGGGGGGGGGGGGAGAGTTTGAGGAAAAAAGAGTTTGGGGGTAAAAGAGTTTGGTGGGAAATAGAGTTTGAAAAATGAAAAAGCAGAGCAGCGTTTTACCATCAGTGAAAGACGTGATTCAACAGAGTAAACTCTAAAACTGATTTAACTACTGACGTATGAACACCATTACACGCTGTATAAGGTACTGTACATACATGTCCTGAACGAGACAGACACCAGCTATTCTCCCTATATTGAGGTTAATGACGACTTAATGTCTTATGAAAGAAGTAACACAACCAACCATTACAATACTTATTTTTTAAACAAGAGGCCCAGGGGCCTTATAGGTCACCTGAGTATCATGTAACAACCTTCCAATGTTTTAATTAGGTTTGTGTTTAAATATAAGAATTTTACTTTTGGATGGAAGAAACATTGAATAGCTATGTGGTCAGCCCCGCCTTTGCACCAGAACCCCTGACCCAGGGGCCATAAATTTCAGTTTTGAAAGAAGCATCCTTGATCATCATTATCATACTATTAGTTTGTCTACTTAATACCCAGCAGCAGAGGAGAAGATTTTCAAAGAAATAAAATGCATTTTCACTATATGATCAATAGGGCCCCACCCTAATACCAGAACCCCTGACCCAGGGGCCATGAATTTCACAATTTTGAAAGAGGCATCCTTGCTCATCATAACCATGCTATTGGTTTGTCTACTTAATACCCAAGGACAGAGAAGAAGATTTTCAAAGAAATAATGCATTTTCACTATATGACTTATAGAGCCCCACCCTAGCACCAGAACCCCTGATCCAGGGGCCATGAATTTCACAATTTTTAACAAGAGGTACTGTGAGCAATGCTCACTAAGAATACCCCCCGCTTACCCCAATCTCCCAAAGGGTGTTGGTAATAGGTATAAACTACTTCTTTTCTGAGTGTTGCTATTTCGATGTCCAGTGCACATGACCTTTGACTTTTTGACCCCAAAATCGATAGGGAACATCTTCATCCCATGGGTAGTCCATATGTATGATATGGTGACTGTAGGTGGAAAGGATAACGCTTTAGAGCCCGGAAACCATATTGCTACTTCAATGTCCAGTGCGCTTGACTTTTGACCTTTTGACCCCAAAATCGATAGGGAACATCTTCATCCCATGGGTAGTCCATATGTATGATATGGTGACTGTAGGTGGAAAGGATAACACTTTAGAGCCCGGAAACCATATTGCTACTTCGATGTCCAGTGTGCTTGACCTTTGACCTTTTGACCCCAAAATCGATAGGGAACATCTTCATCCCATGGGTAGTCCATATGTATGATATGGTGACGGTAGGTGGAAAGGATAACACTTTAGAGCCCGGAAACCATATTGCTACTTCGATGTCCAGTGTGCTTGACCTTTGACCTTTTGACCCCAAAATCGATAGGGAACATCTTCATCCCATGGGTAGTCCATATGTATGATATGGTGACGGTAGGTGGAAAGGATAATGCTTTAGAGCCCGGAAACCATTGCGTCTACAGACGGACGGACAACCCGATTCCAGTATACCCCCCCACAACTTGTTGCGGGGGGTATAAAGAGGCATCCTTGCTCATCATTACCATGCTATTAGTTTGTCTACTTAATACCCAGAGACAGAGAAGAAGATTTTCAAAGAATTTCTACATTTTCACTATATGACCAATAGAGCCCCACCCTAACACAAGAACCCCTGCCCCAGGGGCCATGAATTTCACAATTTTGGTAGAGGGCTCAACGCTCATTATAATTATGCCCACAGTTTGGCTTCTTGATGTCCAGGAGTAAAGAAGAAGATTTTTTAAAATTACACTCATTTTGATGGTTTTTGCCCCACCCCTCAGGCCCCAGGGGGGCAGGGACCACGAATTTCACAATTTTTGTTCCCCTCCACCCACAGATGCTATATGCCAAAATTGGTTGAAATTGGTTCAGGGGTTTCAGAGAAGAAGCTGAAAATGTTCAAATGTTAACGCACGACGCAGGACAAAAACATATAGCAATAGGTCACCTGAATGAATTCAGGTGACCTAAAAATCAATGTTGGGGGCTACTAAATATCCTATATTAAAGATCCTTTTCTTTTTAGGACCTTTCAACAAAATCATATTTGAAAACAGAAATTTCAATATACAGGAGTTACCGACAACAAGCCGTCAGGCTACAGATAGTTCAGGAATTTATGTTTACGTTATTGATAGAATTATCCAGTACATCACCGGCTAATAGTATTACCAATATATTCCTTTCTTTCAAACCATTGACAGCAATAATCCCTGGGTCTTATTGGGTATCTACAAACTTTAATAAATGGTCCCAAGTTTAAAAATCACAGATGGAGACATGATAGTGGCCAGATGTTAATCTGCCCCCCCCCCCCCTCCTAAATCTGTAAATCAGTGGATAATTTGCATTTCCTCCCCACTAAACCTATAAATTGGTTCACTTTCAATTACCTCCCTTGTGGTGACAATTTGGAAGGAGAATTTTTTTCAACTAATTTGCATCTTCAGAAAATCAGTTGATTTATTATGTTTATATATTGTATCGTTTGTGCAGGGAACATCTGAGTCAGTACAGGAGACTAGTACTTCATTAACCAGTACTGGGTACTAACAGATCATTGGTCAGTGACAGGTACCAGTAGTTCATAAGTCAGTACTAAGAACTAGTAGTTTGTCAGTCAGTACTGGAGACTAGTACTTCACCAGTCAGTACTGGGTACTAGCAGATCATTGGTTAGTGCCAGGGACTCGCTAGATGCTTTAATCTGTGATGATCAGATGGGTTCAATCTCTGTTGGCCAGATAGCTCAGTTGGTAGAGCACCTGATTAATAAATTGAGGAGGCCAAAGTTCGAATTCCAGTCTGGTCCACTGCATTTTCTCCCTTCTCATTTACCTCATAAACAAACATCTTTATCTATGAAAACAATCCTAAAATTTTACATCACCTTTATGATAAAAAAGCAACACGAGGAAAAGCAAACATTGAAACAGCTAATCAAAATAAAATACGAACATAGCAGGGATTTTTCTACGTTTATTACAAGGGTCCTGTGGCTTTCAAATTGGGAAAAATTGTTGACATTTCATTCAAATTGGGAAAAATCAATTTTATCGTAAATAAGTTTAAAAATCATATCAAACATTATATTATCTTTATTTTACACATCTAATTTTCTTTAACCTTCAAAATTTTTCAACTTTTCTATCCAAATCATCATTCCCACAACTCTTTGTTAAGTCCTATGTATATAATTCACATCAAATGTTTATTTTTTTCAAATGCATTTTCCTTTCATAATTTTATTATTTGGAAAAATGCAAGCTAAATTGGGGGGGGGGGGGGGGGATGGCAAATTTTAGGAGGGGAAAGGGCCGAAATTTGGACCCAAAATGGGCCTAAAAGATCACTGCATAATCACTAATGTATATATATAATATAACATACATTGCATGATGATAAATATGTACCATGCTACATTCTGTGTTTTGATAAATCTTAATGCACAGAATTTCAGGTTTACTTATCCAATAAATATCTCATTGTTCATTATCTTAAACTAAAACATTTGATGTCCTGAGTAGAAGGAAATAAGGCTAATAAATCTCTCTGAGTGTTGCTACTGTATGTGCCTAGAAGATCTGGTGAACAACTGAAACATCTGTAATAGTTAGGGCGATGTGAACAGTGGATAGATTATTAATATAGTAATGCAGGGGTTCTGGGTTCAATTCCAAATCCAGCCCAAAAATTTCTTTCTTATAAGACATTTGGTGCCATTGAATACCCCTGGACTTGCAGGTTGTCTTGCCAGGAGCAAAAGAATCTGGTTTGTGTATCTTCGAGGGAAAGATAATTAAAGGAGGGAGAAATGTAGTGACATGGACTATACAGATCATGGACATCAGCCTAGGTAGCTCAGTGGTTAATTTAGCACCTGACTAGTAATGCAGAGGTACTGGGTTCAATTCCCAGTCCAGTCCAAAATTTTAACCTTTCCTATACTATACAGCTAAGCTCTGGCTTCAAGTTTCTGTCATTAGACATCCTAGATCTAAACATCATAGAGCAGAACAAAGATTTCAATGAAGCACCGAAAACAAAACAAAGCAAATAAACAACTTTCACAAAACAAAAATAGAAATGGGGATGATACACTTCAGAAAGTCTTCAACAGAAATAGTTCACCATGCATTATAATGGAATTCACATGGTTAGCGAAAGGACAATGGAACACATAATACCAAACAGGAGATGATATCATAGGGTCATCTAATAGAGGGGAACAATGGAACAGATGTTAACACAGGGTCATCTAATGGAGGAGGACAATGGAACAGGAAATTATATCACAGGGGCATCTAATGGAGAGGGACAATGGAACAGGAGATAATACCACAAGGTCATCTAATGGAGGCGGACAATGGAACAGATGATATCACAAGGTCATCTAATAGAGGGGGACAATGGAACAGGAGATGTTAACACAGGGTCATCTAATGGAGGGGGACAATGGAACAGATGATATCACAGGATCATCTAATGGAGGGGAACAATGGAACAGATGATATCACATGGTCATCTAATGGAGGGGAACAATGGAACAGATGATATCACAGGATCATCTAATGGAGGGGAACAATGGAACAGATGATATCACAGGGTCATCTAATGGAGGGGGGCAATGGAACAGGAGATGTTAACACAGGGTCATCTAATGGAGGAGGACAATGGAACAGATGATATCACAGGGTCATCTAATGGAGGGAGATAATGAAACAGATGACATCACAAGGTCATCTAAAGGAGGGGGACAATGGAACAGATGATATCACAGGATCATCTAATGGAGGAGGACAATGGAACAGGAGATGATGTCACAGGGTCATCTAAAGGAGGGAAACAATGAAACAGATGATTTCACAGGATCATCTAATGGAGGGAGACAATGGAACAGATGATATCACAGGATCATCTAATGAAGGGAAACAATGGAACAGATGATATCACAGGATCATCTAATGAAGGGAAACAATGGAACAGATGATATCACAGGGTCATTTAATGAAGGGGGACAATGGAACAGGAGATGATATCACAGGGTCATCTAATGGAAGGGGACAATGGAACAGATGATATCACAGGGTCATCTAATGGAGAGGGACAATGGAACAGATGATATCATAGGATCACCTAAAGGATGGAGACAATGGAACAGATGATATCACAGGGTCATTTAATGGAGGGGGACAATGAAACAGATGAAACCACAGGATCATCTAATGGAGGGGGGCAATGGAACAGATATCACAGGGTCATCTAATGGAAGGGGGCAATGCAACAGATGAAACCACAGGATCATCTAATGGAGGAGGACAATGGAACAGATGATATCACAGGATCATCTAACGGAAGGAGACAATGGAAAAGATGATATCACAAGGCCATCTAATGAAGGGGACAATGGAACAGGAGATAATATCACACTGTCATCTAATGGAGGGGGACAATGGAACAGATGATATCACAGGGTCATCTAATAGAGGGAGACAATGGAACATGAGATGATATCACAGGGTCATCTAATGGAAGGGGACAATGGAACAAATGATATCACAAGATCATCTAATAAGGGAGACAATGGAACAGATGATATCACAGAGTCATTTAATGAAGGGGGACAATGGAACAGGAGATAATATCACAGGGTCATCTAATGGAGAGGGAAAATGGAACACATGATATCACAAGGTCATCTAATGGAGGGGCCAATGGAACAGATGATATCACAGGATCATCTAATGGAGGAGGACAATGGAACAGATGATGATGTCACAGGGTCATCTAAAGGAGGGAAACAATGGAACAGATGATATCACAGGATCATCTAATGGAGGGAGACAATGGAACAGATGATATCACAAGGTCATCTAATGGAGGGGGAAAATAGAACAGGTGATGATATCACAGGGTCATCTAATGGAGGGAAACAATGGAACAGGTGATATCACAGGGTCATTTAATGAAGGGGGACAATGGAACAGATGATATCACAGGATCATCTAATGGAGGGGGACAATGGAACAGGAGATGATATCACAGGGTCATCTAATGGAGGGGGACAATGGAACAGATGATATCACAGGATCATCTAATGAAGGGAAACAATGGAACAGATGATATCACAGGGTCATCTAATAGAGGAGGACAATGAAACAGGAGATGATATCACAGAGTCATCTAATGAAGGGGGACAATGGAACAGGAGATGATATCACAGGGTCATCTAATGGAGGGGGACAATGGAACAGATGATATCACAGGATCATCTAATGGAAGGAGACAATGGAACAGATGATATCACAGAGTCATTTAATGAAGGGGGACAATGGAACAGGAGATGATATCACAGGGTCATCTAATGGAAGGAGACATTGGAACAGATGATATCACAGGATCATCTAATGGAAGGAGACAATGGAATAGATGATACCACAGGATCATCTAATGGAAGGAGAACAATGAAACAGGAGATGATACCACGAGATCATTTAATGGAAGGAGACATTGGAACAGAAAGTATTCTATTTAGATAACCAGGAACATGGTCAACTAGAAAGCACAGCCCAAGGCAGGAGAAAATGGAGAAGATGGATGATTTATGCTCCACGAGGAGTAAGGTGGTTTAAGTTTCCAAGAGTATTTCAATCTGTCATACAGAAGAAAAAATCATTTTCTATTATACATGGTACTTTAACATATGGTACCTGTCACAGATTACCAAAGCCACCAACTTTAATTCTTAATTTGCATTATACATATGATTATAAAACTATCTCCTTACTGTGGGTGATATTGACAATGAATAATGATAAGCAATTACTACGAGAAAAATTAAAGGAAATTGACATATAGGAAGAATATTTTGTGATGTGTTGTTTTCATGTGAGGTGCATTTTTCAAAACCTCTCCTTTTTCTATCAACAGCACTTGAAGGGTTTTACAAATCCAGTTAGGAAGACAAGACGGAATATATCAAAAATTTCACACTGAAATCTAAAAATGTGATATCTACAAATATTTACCATTTGTTAAGAGCATATAATGTCCCACCTCCAGAAAACATGGATTTCATCCATTATACACAACCATCACACAAGTGCAACGAAGGAGGTCCCTCCTATTGAAGTTTTATCACAAGTATGAGCAAACAGTCTGAGAAAGTCTCTTCAAGTGGCCAAGTGCTGCTACCAGGAGGCCATTAGAAATTACATAACTTTTTAGAATTTTAGCCATTTCTGAACAATTAAGGCCTGTGATCTTTCACACATGGATCTGCAGGACATGTTATAATCTTCAGACTCTAACACCAGTCCCCCCTGATTGCAATGTTTGGCAATAAAGCTTGACCTTTGCACATCTAGTTGATAAATCTACCACTTGCTGCCTTCTTTTTATAATCAATATGCTTTATATTACCTTAAGAGTGGGAGCCCCTCAGTGACAAACAGCCAAACAATCGAAAGAGAATGCACACTTTGCAAATATCACACTTATAGGAAGTCTCTTGTCTTTCAAGTGCATGTCCTTTAATTCCCAAAACTAATCACACTAATCCATTAATCCAGGATTAGGTGACTTAACTAAGAAGTAATATCATATTCATTTTTCTCAGGCAGCTCACGTGTATTTTACCGACTAAAGCCAATGTCTACACCATGTTGTGCCTTAGATTGACACACGCAGAGTCTAACAGTGAACTCTGAATGATACTATTATCACAATCGCTTTAACAATGCCCTCATTCAAAAAAGTCAAAATCAAGATTAAAATCACTGGTATCATATTAAACCAGTTGCACCCAGTGTTTAAGATAAAGTAATTGTGCTATGAAATGGACCGTTGTCAGATGAGGAGATAGAACGGTGGGCAATTAAGCCTGAACGATGGACATTCTATACACTTTAATATTACTCAACGAAAACATTTTAGTCATCAGACCACAATTCCATTTTAATCTGACGAATCATGTTTGAATACATTGAAATTTTTTTAAATGCACATAAGCCAATAGTTGTGAAGACAAAGGCAGTAAGTTTCACTATTAACTTTTGAAAATGGACCTTGAAATATCATACCATTTAAACCCTCATAGAGTCAGATTGAGATAAATAAGAAATTCCTGACTAATTAATAACGAGGAGAACACACTAACTTTGCACAAGTACTCCATTGACAAAATATAAACAGCTCCTACGGTTATAACTGCTACAAATATTCCATTTACGGTGAGATACATTGATTCTTAAAAACAATAAATAAAACCAACTCCCCTTAATTTCTCTTTGGGGGGAAGTTTATGAGGTCATTGTTTACCAATATGCATACCTGTCTACAGGTGAAATTCGTCCACTGAAGTCCAAGGTCTGGCGGTTATGACACTATATCTCCTGTAACTGCTGTTGAACCCACAACCAGCAGATAAAATTCTGGAAGAGAAAATGTCATTTTATCTGCCATCGCTGGAGAAGTTAGGAGAAACCTCGTGCAGGTGGTCACCAATGTGCTTACTATTTACCTGTGATGGCGCCCCTGGGGCCTCTGTTTTAACAATAGCAATTACATGCTAAAGGTGTGTACATAAAAAAAATTCATTGATAGACATACCTTGACATGTAAACAACTTGTGTTGTTTTTTTATCAGCTAGGCAATACACTACAACACAAAGATGCATTAACATTGTATTAAATTGATTCTTTTTGGAACAATTGCGGTTTTTGTGTGTGTCAATATAATTGATTATTCATGAAATTCTGGGCTAACAATAACACTGTAAAAGAGAAAAATGAAATCAGGATTAGGCAGGTAACTGAAATCAAAAATTAATTTCCTGACAATTAGGATCCGATACTGACATTTCATCCGAGTACTATAATACTGACTGCTAGTACCTGACGAACTCTTCCCGCCCCCGAGGGTGAGCAGTTGCTGGCGTGTATCTATTATTTGTGTATTATTGACCGCTTTACTTACCTAACAGTTCCCCGGGGTAGGGTGGACCGCGGGTCAGAGTCTGCCTTCATGCCTCAGCACTGTAAGAAATGTGGACAACTATCCTGGCCTTTGTCCTGAATAATGATGGACAATTCATATTACACTAACTGTTAACTGGAGGGAGAAAATGCATACATCTCAAATGTCACTGAAATCCCTAAGTCTTTCTTGGTACATAATTCTGAGTAAGCAAACGTATATATCATCTGTAAAGGTCAATCTAGTAAGACAAAATGAATCAATGCCTATATCACAGCTCAAATATCCAGAATCATAAATTATATTACAACATGAATAATTCCTCTACATGTTTTACTGAGTGCACCATTCATGTGCACGTCTGATACAGGTAAGAGAAAAATGCTGATAAACCTGCACAAAAATGTCATCTGACTAAGAACCTCAATGTACATATATACACACTTTCAAATTCTAACAATTCCCCTCTGATGATATACATATGTACATTTAAATTCACCAATACCTAATTGATATATATTTATATGTACTGATACCTAGTTGATATATGATGTTTATATTCACTGATATCTAGTTGATATACAATGATATTCAGCACTTAATCTGACCAGTGCATTTCCCACAATATTTATAGCTACTGTGGAATAATTAGAATTCGTGGTGGCTCAATTTTCGTGGAATTCGTGGGTACCTCTCACCCACGAATTTACATCCTCAACGAATATAGACAACTAGAAATTACGTCCCCATGAACCCGTAAAAATTCAGCAATCCACGAAAATTGGCCCCCACAAATTCAAATGATTCTACAGTATTTCATTCCTGGTCATTCAAAATGTCCTGAAAAACAACAGACAACACCTGTATATACAAACAACACCTGTATAGATAAACAACTGACAACACTTGTATAAGAAAAACAACTGACAACACTTGTATAAGAAAAACAACTGACAACATTTTACAGTAAAAACAACTTACAATATTTTACAGTAAAAACAACTGACAACATTTTACAGTAAAAATAACGGACAACATTTTACAGTAAAAATAACTGACAACATTTTACAATAAAAACAACAGACAACATTTTGCAGTAAAAACAACTGACAGCAATTTACAGTAAAAACAACAGACAACAATTTGCAGTAAAAACAACTGACAACAATTTACAGTAAAAACAACAGACAACATTTTGCAGTAAAAACAACTGACAACAATTTACAGTAAAAACAACAGACAACATTTTGCAGTGAAAACCACTGATAACACCTGCGTATAGTAAAGACAACTCATATAAGCAATACCTGTGTTCACCCAACAGTATCTATATATCCACTGATACAAAACAGGTGTAGGCTAGTTTTTATCGATGTCATATCAAATGAGGAATAATTTGGTGTACAATTGCAGTTAACTTCACCTGATCTGTTACAAGCCTACAGTCACAAGCAATTGGTAATCTGAGTTTCATTGCCTTTGTACAAAATTAATGCAGATTTGGTGCACTTTTTAAATACATGCACATTACAAGAAATCGTGTACAAACTGAACTATTATTACATATATAGTAAAATATGGGGGAGGGGGGGGGGGGGGTGGAGGAGGGGAGGGGTGTGGGTGTGTGTGGAGTGTTATGTCACAATACACAGCAGCTCTAGCATGCAATGATGTTACAATGTAATGTTTTTTGCTTCTGTTTGCCTTTGTATCTTATTACCAAGTTTTTAATTAATAAACATCATAAAACCTACCCTTTTCTCTAGATCATATCCCACTGATATTGATCCTCAGAATGATATTGGGGTCTCAAGTTTAATATGGGGTACTGAAATATTACCAAGATTATTGCCTTCTGAACAGTACTATTGAATGATTTTTTCATTATGTCTATTAAAAATTCATGTGAATTAATGAAAACATGTTCATAGAATTATTTATAAGCACTGATGCAATTAGAGATGAAATACCCCCTTTTTTACACTATATAATAACATCTAATACAACATGTTATATTGACTGCTGAACTCATTTATAACACCCAGTTTCACTTTCATCAGTCAATACAACCATCACCACAGGTCCTCTAATATAAATGATATCAAGGGCAGATCCAAGAATTTTTTAAAGGGGAGGGGGGTCTACCATTAATTCTGGTTTTCTAACCTTAAAATGCATTATTTTTACCTCTTTATACCAAACTTTTCTGACAAAGGTGTGTGTGTGTGTTCCAACCCCCAGCCCCCCCCCCCCCCCTCCTCTGGATCCACCACTAGATATGACCATCAAACATTTTAATTCCATGTAACATAAATATATTTTTGTTTTATTTTTATCACATTTGAAAATATGAAAAATATTTGTGTTTCGTTCAATTTGCAGATAAAGATAAAAAGAAATTATTGTTATCTTTTTTTCACACCATCAAAAGTACATAAACAGAACTAAACTAGACATTATCTCTTTGAATTAATCCTCCTCGAAACTTCTGAGTCCATCTTTATGCAGTGCTAAAATTTCAGAATTACATACATAAAATTCGTCAAACTGTTACTCACCATCTGATCAAATCTGCCAATAACAGAACACCCAGTCTTTGAATGCTGGTCTGTAGAAAGAGAAATTCTACATTAATGTGAAGTCGTTTATGAATTTGAAAAATAAACACGACAGCACCATCTCAGTAACATCTGATTACTCAGGTAAACAAATCTCATTTCTAGTGCTGTTATTTCCTCTAGTTCAATAATACACCTGCTTATTAATTAGACTGTAGTTATTTAAAGTCTTGACAATGAAACAAGATCAAATATTTGTTAATTCATGTTTATCAAGACATTTCTGCCTTATTGTCAAATTTCATGGGTGAGCACTTTAGATTGAGCTGAATGGCAGCGATTTCCACCCTAATCTATCTGCCCAGATTGAATTACGTGTTGTCATTACGCATAACGTTGAACAAAGCATTCAAATAAGCAAGTGTTCTGTTTAAAACCATTCACTTGGGGCATGAATTATGCAAGTATGGTCTTGTATCAAAAAAATCATTAAGCTTGTTTTTACACCTATCCATCGATCTCTTCGATCTGATGACAAAATGAAATCCTACATAGGTGTCATCGCTCTCATCTCGCAGTCATTTAAAACCCAGACTGCCTGTGCTAGCATATACATATACATTATGTATACTTACCTACAGCAAAGTTTGCCTCTGAATAATTCAAATTTTAATTTCCTTTCCCTTTTTGGCATGCATATAGTTAAACCATTGTCACACCAAAACAACAGTATCAAATGGATGTAAATGAACTTTACAAAAATTCATTACTATAGAAAGAAATTATGACATTGATATGAAACTACAAAGGGATTCATAGTGCATAAGCTTGAAATGTTCATAGAGAGTGATTTGTCGTCTTAAAAAGATGAAAAAAAAACCAACAACATTTATTTGGCTACAGTCTGTCATTTGTATGGTGTGTGAGGGAGACAAGCTGACATGCTCATCAGAGGATGACCTTCAACTGACCTTGTGAGTCTGTGAAGAGACTGGCCTTTAATTGCATCATATTGTCTGCACATCCAAAAACGCTGTACAGCTGAAAGAAAAGATCAAATAGCATTTAAAAAATGAAACAAGAAGCCCATTGGCCTAGAATTGCTCACCTGAAGATTGACACAAACAATAGTGACTATAATGCTTAACATCAGCAAAATTTCCACCCCAAATTGTTAAATTTTTCCCAATTTCTTATTATGTGGTTATATCTAAGCATTTTATTATTATTTATTCTATATTCTGCATATATTAATGATTATTGTATAAAATATATACATAAATTTCATCAAATTATTTTTTTTCTAATTGAAATTCAGAATGATCTTGGAAAATTCAATTTTGAAAAGGGGGGTAATTCAAAGCTCAATATCTCCCTTGTATACTTAGAAAATGGCCATGAAATTTATGCATAGTGTAAAGGACATCCCGATGTTGTTTCATGAAAAAAAGAAAAAATATTTATTGACTGGTTAATTTTGGCCACATCGTCCCGCATGTCCTTTTAAGGTCAGCAATTTCATCATTTGGTGAGGAAGACGGTCTTCCAAATAAGTGCTTTTTTACTGCATTACATTTTTATGTGCAGGCCAACTATTTCTTAATTTTTTTTACTGGAGACCTTCACCTTTGTTCATGGTCACGGCCCACAATCTTGCCATAAGCACTCTTTGCACAAAGTACGAGTCTTTAACGTATACATATCACTGGCCAAGACATGCATTCTAACCTTTTTAAACTGGTACAAGGTCATAACATACATGTACCATGTGGCTATAATCATTCTTTGTACCAAGTATGATTATTAATTCATCAATTGTGACCTTGAACTTAACCCAAATACCTACGTGAAAGGTTACTACACATCACGTGACCATAAACAATTTGTGTACCGTGAGCCTATAATGTCTTTCTATAAGAAATTTATTACTTATGAGTACATGTAATTACTTTACTTTATTACTTATGAGTAATTACTTTACTTTATTGAGTAATTGCTTAATTACTTATGAGTAAGAAGAGAATTTTCAATGCTTGTTTTCCTGGTGACCTTGACTTCATTAAAGAATATCTCTCCAAGTTCACTACATATCATCATGTCATAAACATACATCTAATGCCATACCATTACTTTGCTAGGACTTTAAAAGAATTTCTAACTTTATTTAATGGTAACAATCACCTTATCCTAATGACCTTGGCATGAGGTCACTCCACATCACTTGATTTTAGAAATTCAAGGATGAGTCTATAATGCCAAGCTTCATTACAAAATGATCTAAACTGGAATTTCCTTCAATATTTACTAGTGCCCTTGACCTTGGTCATATGGCATTTCAAGGTCATGACATACCATCTGCTACAAGCGTTATATATATTAATAATAACAAGAGGCCC